>NC_041392.1:209620167-209623207 GCF_002162155.2 Triticum dicoccoides | reverse complement strand
ATATATATATATATATATATATATATATATATATATATATATATATATTTACATAACATAGGCCCTTGGCCGAATTGTCGAGTAGAGGTTCAAAATACACCCCGCGGGTGGAATTGTGCGAATTAACAAAGTTCTTCAAAGACTACTGAAGCAGACAAAACAAAGATACAGCTGCAACTTAGGAAGCAGCAGACGGACTCAGAGGGTCGGAGGAGGCGCTAGCGCCAGGCATCGGGGCGGCCGGCTGGCTAGTCTCGGCTTGATAGCCTCCGACAGCAGTCGGGTCGGTTGCACGCGGCTCATTGCTGGAGGCACGGCCGAGCTGAGGCTGCACGTCTGCTCCGTCTTCTGGTGCCTCCGCCTCGCCTCCGTCCTCCGCCTCGCCCTCTTCCTCAACGCTGGAGCCAATCACCTCCGCTGAGTCCTCGTCGTAGTCTGGGTTCATCCCAAACCACTCCGGCGGTACCTCCTCGCCGTCTTTAGACCGCTCGGGGACGAAGATACTGGTGTCAGTGTACTCGGCGATCGCCGCAGCACGCTTGACGAGGGCGTCTTCCACGGCCGCCAGCTTCGGCTGGGCCTCCGACCGAAGCATGGCCAGCCGGTCTAGGTCCAGCCCCGGATACCATGCCTTGACGAACTCCAAGGCCCGGGGCGCTCCATCTCGGGCCGAAGAGCCCTTCCAGGCCTCAAGACGACCATCCACGACCTCCAGCCAGTCGGCCGTCAGGCTGGGGGTGCACGGAGCCTGCATATCCGGCCACAGGGCGGCAATCGCTTGGGCACCGACACACTGAAGCCGGCGCAGCATTCGGTGAGCCGGCCGGAGGCGAGCCTCGATGCTCAGGATGTGCTCGTCAAGAGTTCGGGGGGCATCGGTGGCAATCTCTACGCCCTCCGCCCTCCGACCTTCACGGTCAGCCTCGATGGCTTGGATGGCGGCCTGCGACTGCCCAGGGAAGAAGTCTGCAAAGACGCGAAGAAACGAAGAAGCTAGTCAAAAACCAGGAGTCGGCACGACTTAAATCGGCATCTTGAAGAAAGAAAATAAAGAGGCTCACCATCAACGATGTTTTCAATCTCGTGAAAGCCGGAGGACAGCAGCGCCCCCTTGTCAGACCAGGAGGAGCGCTCACTCGCGAACTCGGTCAAGAGGGCGGTTTCCGTCTCCTCCGCCTCCCTCTGCGACTTCACAAGCAGCTCCTTCTGCTTTGCCAATTGAGTGGCCAGCAGATCGCGCTCCGTGGTGAGCTTGCTGCACTCCTCCTCTTTGGCGCGCAAAGCGGAGTTGGCGTCGCTCAGCTGCTGTTGAAGAGCAGTGTTGGCCCCTGAGAAGAATAAAGAAATAAGGCGTCAAGCCACCAGTAAAGAAGGTCGCCGGGGAGATCCGGCCCGACTGCTCAGCAGTCGGCCCGAATCTCGGGAACTACAGCCCGCGGGTGCGCCAGCGCGCCCCCGTGAAGAAGGAAAAGGACTTACTCCGGCTCTCCGACAGATCGGCAATCCGCTTGCCCAGCTCTTCAATGTTACGGTTGAAGGCAGTGACGCAGAGGTTGTGGTAATCCTGCGACAAACGTTTCAGACAAAAAGTTAATACCCAAAGTTCATCAATTGGAGTTCCGGGCTGCCTGCTCAGCAGCCAGCCCGAAACTCGGGGACTACACCCAGTGGGTGCCCTGGCCCGCCCCCACAGAGAGGAACACGAAAACAAAGGCCAAAAGGAAAAACATACCTGGACGGCTGCCCGCGACGCCAGGTACGCCTTGGTGCAATTCTAGAGAGCGTCGCCCTCGGCACGAAGCTTCGCCTGGACGTCCAGAAGCGCCTGGTTCAGCGGCCCTGTGCCGCCTCCTCGCACCCACCCAATGGGCGCGGCGCTCGTCGCCTTGGCGTCTGGGATCGCCGAGCTGGCAGCGCCGGTTTCCAGGGGACGGGGCATCGAAGTCGCCTTCTCCAGACGGCAGCGCATTGGCGAGCCAACTTCGAGGAGTAGCCTCGCCACGGCCTCGTCTTCGGTTGGCGGCACCGGAGGGCCCTCCGGCTGCTCGCCCTACGCACCTTCAGACGGCGACGGAGGCGGCGGCGGAACGTTCGCATCCGGCGTACAGGGGTCGCCGCCCTCCCCCTCCACGACGGGGTTCTCCCTGCCGACTTCCCCAGTCTGCCCCATGAACTCTGGAGGCAGCGGCACAGAGTTCAACGGGGTGACCAGCACTGCCGACTGGCGGCGTGCGGCTTCCTCAGCCTGCTGCTTTGCCGCGGCAGCGGCTTCGGCCTCCACTAGTTTTTTCTTAACGGAGGCCTCCACCTTCTCCAGGCGGAGGGCCTCTTCTTCATTGCACTTCTCCTACGCATTCCGCTCCGTCTCCTCTCGGAGGTCAGCAGCGGGGTCAATCCGCCGAGTGGTGGCGGACGTCTCTGCTGACCCCATGACGGAGGCGGTGGTGACCCTCTCAAGAGAGAGGGGAGCCCTGAAGCAAGAGGGGCAAGCAGAGACTCAGACAAATCACGAAGAAAGAATAAAACTTTGAAGACAGAATACTTATGCGGAGACCAACAACGGCTTCTTCACTTCCTTACGGAAGCGGATGGCCTTCGCGGCCGCCTCGTCCCGCCGGGTCGCCGCAGCCGAACCCTTGGGCTTCTTCGGCCGACTGCCGAACAAGGTCGGCACGGCCCTGCGCTTCTTCCCGCCACCTGGAGCGCCCGGCGCGGCAGAAGAACCCACGCCAGGCTGGCTGGCTCCTGGCCGATGGCGAGGGGCGACTTCTCCCTCGGCGTCGTCGTCAGGCCAGTCAGCGAAAGTGGCCGAAGGCCTGAAGTCGCCCGCTGTTCCTCCTCCTCCCTCGGCATCATCTTCCAGAGCCGTCGCCCCCAGATTGGGGTCGTCGACGTCGCTCTCCGCCGGTCGGCGAGGAACTCACGGGCCGGCCCCAAGGTGCCGGCTGGTGGGTGAAGGAGGGGATTCTAACCAAAGCCGACTGGTCAAAACAAAACTCGGCAAGAAGAAGACAATCCAAAGAAAGAAAAGAAAGGCGAC
>NC_041392.1:209568329-209619993 GCF_002162155.2 Triticum dicoccoides | reverse complement strand
AGTACGGCTCCTTGCCGAATCGCCAGTCCTCCAGGAGCCTGCTGTCCGAGAGGTAGTTCACCATGAAGGCCACCTCTTCGCGAGGCATGTCCGTGGTGCACATCCGACTCGGGTCGCGGTGCCCGCTCATCTGGCATATCATATGAGGGCGGCCTTGGAGTGGGAGAACTCGGCGCGAAACGAAGGCGACCAGCAAATCCGGACCAGTCAGACCCTCCGACTGCGTCAGCACTCGGAGTCACGTGATGGCGCCGGCTCCCGCAGGTGTCAGTGACTTGGCCCGGTACGACCAGTTGGGCAGTCGCCCAGCCGGCGGGCCGGCTTCAAAAGCCGGCAAGTTGACCCAGTCTCCCCTCGCGGAGGCGTTCTTGACGTAGAAGTAGGATCTCTGCCACATCTTCACCGACTTGATCAGCGAGATGGAGGGGAAGGGATTGTCGGCCCCCGACCTTCGCACGACGATGAAAGCGCCGCACTGAGCCGGCACGCCCGCAGCCTGGGTGCCGAGCTTGGAGAAGAAGAACTCCCCCTAGAGCTCGAGGGTGGGGAGGACTCCGAGGAAGCCTTCGCACATGGCCACGAAGGCGGACAACAGCACCACTGTGTTGGGGGTGAGGTGGTGCGGCTGGAGGCCGTAGAACTCCAGGAAGGACCGGAAGAAACTGCTCGCAAGCAGCCCCAGTCCGCGTAGGCAGTGCGAGCGGAAGATGACCCTCTCGCCCTCCTGTGGTGCAGGGGAAATCTCCCCCTTCGGCGCAAGACGCACCTGCACGCGTTCCTCGCTGGGAAGCCGACGGGTCTGGCGAAGGAACTCAATGTGGTCTTCATGAACTTCAGAGCCGTCTTAGGTGCCGGAGCGCACTGGGGGAGGCGCGGCGGCGGAGGAAGAACTCATCGCGAGCTGTCGCCATAGCGTTCGCCGGAGCTTGGGCGTGCGGCTGAGCGAAGAAGAGAAGAGGAAGGAGGAGAGCGAGGAGCAGCAAGGAGGAAGAGAACGAGGAGTAGTGGGAAGGAGGGGCGCGCGTGCCCCCTCTCCCCCCTATTTATAGCCTCGTGGGCTGCGAAGCCGAGGGGGCGGACGTGGGGATTTACTGCGCCCACAACCCCACGATCCACGATAAAGTTACTGCACGCAGTAACTCCACGGGAATCCCAACCATCCACCGGGGCCGCAGCGGATCCGCTCGGGCGCCGAGGCGCGGTAGTGGCGGGCCCCACCTATGGGCCTATCCCGTCGTGCACGTAGGCTGACAGGATGGCCTAGCCACGTGTCCTCACATGACAGGCCAAAAAACGGGCGGCGACCTGGAGGCTTAGCTAGCACGCCACTTAAATCCCGCCGCGACGTTTGAAACACTGAGCGAGTCGGAATTGAGTGAGTCTGAGTTGAGCAAGTCCGACTCCTTCTAGTCGGCCCGACAGAAGTCAATCAAAGACCATGTGTTGAGTACCCGGAAAGAGAAACTGCTGAGGCTTCTCGGCCGATTGTCCGCGGCGCCTCACCAGCTTCAGGGACTACTGTCGGAGTAATGGGCCACGGGTAGGCCAACCCGAGTCCCATAACCTTTCAAGACATCGGGGCAGGCTGCGCCCCTCAAGACCCCAGGACAAAGAGCCGCCTCCTGAGGAGTCGACGGCAAGGCGGCCGACTGCCCGCTCACGGCCGAGTCCTAGGGACGACTTCCAGAGAAGCCGGCTTTGGGGAGTCGGCCTGCGACTCCAACAAACCTCATGACCTCATCAAAGGGGACGAGGCAGGGGCATGGCTATAGCAAAGCCCACCCCCGCCCCTCACCAAGGGCAGGCATGGCCACAACACGCCGTACCCCGAAGGATCTCCGTGCGGCGTGGCACTGTTGCCATGCCGGCCCTGACATCAGCACCGCAGGGCCGAATCCTGCACCCATGATGGCTTGTCTGTACGGCCTGGAGGCAGCAGGGCCCACCAGTCAGTGAGACCTCGGGAGACGGCGGGAGAACCACCAGTCGGACCTGTCGGGAGTCGGCCCGGGGGAGTCGACCGAGCCCTCCCTCGGGGCCCACGCTCCATTAATCAAGATGAGATGGGGAGTGGCAACATTGATCGCCCGCCAGGCGGCGGGGCTGTTGCCACGACCTCATGATCAAGCCCGCGTCATCAGAAGTACGGCTACAGTAATCAGCAGCCGGCAAGACCCGCTCGCGGCGGACGTGGCCTGTCGGCTCCGTACCCGGCCAGTCGGCGGGGCCCGCCAGTCGGCGGCCCCAGCGGTCAGCAGAGAAGACGGAGGCCAGAGACAGTGATGGCTGGGCCCGCGCCCAGCCGGATTACCATTGTACCCCTGGGGGATAGGCCTATATAAACCCCCAGGGCACCCATGCAAAGGGTTGGAACCCATTAGCTCTAGACCAAATCATGTAGGAGGGAGAGAGCTAGTCTTGCCCTCTCCCACCACCAGAAAACAGCTCAAGGAGCAACCGTGTAAGCACTTTGCCATAGTGATCATGCGGAGACCCCGCAGAGCAGCAGTAGGGGTATTATCTCCCCGGAAAGCCCCGAAGCTAGGTAAGATTCGCCGGCGTGCATGTCTTCACCTCATCCCGCTTCCAGGCACCGGCGACGTTCTACTCGCCCCCACCATGATAAGCCATCCGTTGGCATATGTCGCACCAAACCCCCGACAGTTTGTCACCTAGCGGTGCATCAAAGACATAATTCTTCTGTGCAACAATGAGGATAAACCTCAGATCACGGATCCAATCCGCATCATTGCTACTAACATCCTTCAACTTAGTTTTCTCTAGGAACATATCAAAAATAAAACAGGGGAGCTAAAGGCGAGCTATTGATCTACAACATAGATATGCTAATACTACCAGGACTAAGTTCATGATAAATTAAAGTTCAATTAATCATATTACTTAAGAACTCCCACTTAGATAGACATCCCCCTAATCCTCTAAGTGATCACGTGATCCAAATCAACTAAACCATAACCGATCATCACGTGAAATGGAGTAGTTTTCAATGGTGAACATCACTATGTTGATCATATCTACTATATGATTCACCTCGACCTTTCGGTCTCTGTGTTCCGAGGCCATATCTGCATATGCTAGGCTCGTCAAGTGTAACCTGAGTATTCTGCGTGTGCAAAACTGGCTTGCACCCGTTGTAGATGGACGTAGAGCTTATCACACTCGATCATCACATGGTGTCTGGGCACGGCGAACTTTGGCAACAGTGCATACTCAGGGAGAACACTTTTATCTTGAAATTTAGTGAGAGATCATCTTATAATTCTATCGTCAATCAAAGCAAGATAAGATGCATAAAAGATAAACATCACATGCAATCAATATAAGTGATATGATATGGCCATCATCATCTTGTGCTTGTGATCTCCATCTCCGAAGCATCGTCATGATCACCATCGTCACCGGCGCGACACCTTGATCTCCATCGTAGCATTGTTGTCGTCTCACCAATCTTATGCTTCCACGACTATCGCTACCGCTTAGTGATAAAGTAAAGCATTACAACGCGATTGCATTGCATACAATAAAGCGACAACCATATGGCTCCTGCCAGTTGCCGATAACTCGGTTACAAAACATCATCATCACATACAATAAAATTTAGCATCATGTCTTGACCATATCACATCACAACATGCCCTGCAAAAACAAGTTAGACGTCCTCTACTTTGTTGTTGCAAGTTTTACGTGGCTGCTACGGGCTTAGCAAGAACCGTTCTTACCTACACATTAAAACCACAACGATAGTTTGTCAAGTTGGTGCTGTTTTAACCTTCGCAAGGACCGGGCATAGCCACACTCGGTTCAACTAAAGTTGGAGAAACTGACACCCGCCAGCCACCTGTGTGCAAAACACGTCGGTAGAACCAGTCTCGCGTAAGCGTACGCGTAATGTCGGTCCGGGCCGCTTCATCCAACAATACCGCCGAACCAAAGTATGACATGCTGGTAAGCAGTATGACTTATATCGCCCACAACTCACTTGTGTTCTACTCGTGCATATAACATCAACGCATAAAACCTAGGCTCGGATGCCACTGTTGGGGAACGTAGTAATTTCAAAAAAAATTCCTACGCACACGCAAGATCATGGTGATGCATAGCAACGATAGGGTAGAGAGTTGTCTATGTACCCTCGTAGACCGGAAGCAGAAGCGTTAGCACAACGTGGTTGATGTAGTCGTACATCTTCACGGCCCGACCGATCAAGCACCAAAACTACGGCACCTCCGAGTTTTAGCACACGCTCGATGACGATCCCCGGACTCCAATCCAGCAAAGTGTCAGGGATGAGTTCCGTCAACACGACGGCATGGTGACGATCTTGATGTTTTACCGTCGCAGGGCTTCGCCTAAGCACCGCTACAATATTACTGAGGACTATGGCGGAGGGGGGCACCGCACACGGCTAAGAGATCAATGATCAACTATTGTGTCTATGGGGTGCCCCCTGCCCCCATATATAAAGGAGTGGAGGAGGGGGCCGGCCAAGGAGGGTGGTGCGCCCTAGGGGGGGAGTCCAACTCCCACCGGGAGTAGGACTCCCCTTTTTCCTATTAGGAGTGGAGAGGGAAGGAAGAGGAAGGAGGGAGGAAGGAAAGGGGGGGGCGCCCCCCTTCCCAATTCGGATTGGGCTTGGGGGGGTGCCCCCTCCCATGCTCCTTTCCTCTCCTTTCCACTAAGGCCCATATACCTCCCGGGGGTTCCGATAACCTCCCGGTGATCCGATATTGTCCCAATCTCACCCGGAACCTTTCCGTGTCCAAATATAGTCGTCCAATATATCGATCTTTATGTCTCGACCATTTCGATACTCCTCGTCAAGTCTGTGATCACATCCGGGACTCCGAACAACCTTCAGTACATCAAAATATATAAACTCATAATGAAACTGTCATCGTAACGTTAAGCGTGCGGACCCTACGGGTTCGAGAACAATGTAGACATGACCGAGACACGTCTCCGGTCAATAACCAATAGCGGAACCTAGATGCTCATATTGGCTCCTACATATTCTACGAAGATCTTTATCGGTCAGACCGCATAACAACATACGTTTGTTCCCTTTGTCATTGGTATGTTACTTGCCCGAGATTCGATCGTCGGTATCTCAATACCTAGTTCAATCTCGTTACCGGCAAGTCTCTTTACTCGTTCTGTAATACATCATCTTGCAACTAACTTATTAGTTGCATTCCTTGCAAGGCTTAAGTGATGTGCATTACCGAGAGGGCCCAGAGATACCTCTCCGACAATCGGAGTGACAAATCCTAATCTCGAAATACGCAAACCCAACATGTACCTTTGGAGACACCTGTAGAGCACCTTTATAATCACCCAGTTATGTTGTGACCTTTGGTAGCACACAAAGTGTTCCTCCGGTAAACGGGAGTTGCATAATCTCATAGTCATAGGAACATGTATAAGTCATGAAGAAAGCAATAGCAACATACTAAATGATCGGGTGCTAAGCTAATGGAATGGGTCATGTCAATCACATCATTCTCCTAATGATGTGATCCCGTTAATCAAATGACAACTCATGTCTATGGTTAGGAAACATAACCATCTTCGATTAACGAGCTAGTCAAGTAGAGGCATACTAGTGACACTTTGTTTGTCTATGTATTCACACAAGTATTACGTTTCCGGTTAATACAATTCTAGCATGAATAATAAACATTTATCATGATATAAGGAAATAAATAATAGCTTTATTATTGCCTCTAGGGCATATTTCCTTCATAAGCTTATGTCACTCTTGCAACCCATCATCTAATTGCTACTCCACAATGCATTCCCTTAGGCCTAAATATGATGAAGTGTCATGTAGTCGACGTTCACATGACACCAATAAGGGAATCACAACATACATACTATCAAAATATCAAACACATATCAAGTTCACATGATTACTTGCAACATGATTTCTCCCATCACCTCAAGAATAAAAGTAACTAGTCACAAATGATAATCATGCTCAAGATCAGAGGGGTATTAAATAGCATATTGGATCTAAACATATAATATTCCACCAAATAAACCATATAGTAATCAACTACAAGATGTAATCAACACTACTAGTCACCCACAAGCACCAATCTATAGTTCCGGTAACAAGATTGAACACAAGAGATGAACTAGGGTTTGAGATGAGATGGTGATGTTGAAGATGTTGATGGAGAATGCCCTCCCCAAGATGGTAGAGTTGTTGGTGATGATGATGACGATGATTTCCCCCTCCGGGAGGGAAGTTCCCCCGGCGGAACCGCTTCGCCAGAGGGCAAAAGTGCTCATGCCCAAGTTCCGCCTCGAGACGGCGGCGCTCCATCCTGAAAGTCCTCTCCTTATTTTTTTTCTAGGTCCAAATGACTTATATACCAGAAGATGGGCACCGGAGGTGGGCCTGGGTGAGGACAACCCAGCAGGGCGCGCCTGGTCTCCCTGGCGCGCCCAGGTGGTTTGTGCCCACCTGGTGGGCCCCCTCTAGTACTTATTTGCTCCAATATTCTTCATATATTCCATAAAAAATCTCTATGAATTTTCAGCTTGTTTGGAGTTGTGCAAAATAGGTAGCCTAACGTAGCTTTTTCTGGTCCAGATTTCCAGCTGTCGGAATTCTCCCTCTTTGTGTATACCTTGCATATTCTGAGAGAAAAGGCATTAGAATTACTCCAAAAAGCATTATTATGGATAAAAACATTATAAATAATAGTAAGAAAACATGATGCAAAATGGACGTATCAGCTCCCTCTAGATGGTTTGAATGATTCAAGCTTCTCTCCATTGAACATAACCAAGAAAGAAACTGATGACATCATGCTCATAATTGTGTCTATCCACGATACCGCAAAGCCAAGTTTTTGTCATGATAGCTTTTAAATATGTCCATTCCACCCGATCATAGGCCTTCATCATATCCAATTTCAAAGCACAAAAGCTAGTTGATTTAGACCTGGACCACTTCATAAAGTGCAGACATTCATATGCACTGATAATATTATCTGTTATCAACCTCCCAGGAACGAAAGTTGACTGCTCCTCAGAAATTATATCCAGAAGGATTAGTTTCAACCTATTTGCTACCACCTTGGATCCTATTTTATATAAAACATTACACATTCTTATCGGCATGTACTGAGATAAAGCTGTGGGATTTGTTACCTTGGGGATAAGTACCAAAACAGTATCATTTATGCACTCAGGACATTCCTCCCCACGTACTATCCTCAAAACGATCTTTGTTACCTCTTCTCCGCATATGTCCCAGTGTCTCTGATAAAAATGAGCAGGGAATCCGTCAAGGCCTGGCGCTTTGGTTGGAAACATTTGGAAGAGAGCCACTTTTACCTCCTCCTTTGTATATGGGGCACACAGAGACGTATTCATTTTGGCTGTCACCTTCCTAGGAACGTGGTCAAGAACAACATCCATATTCTGCTCCTCTTCTAAAGTGTACAAGCTTTGATAGAAATCATTGACCATAGCCCGCAGCTCTGCCGGATCATCAACCCCCACTCTGAGGGAATTTTGTAGGGCTTTTATCATGTTTTTATTTCTACGGATACTGGACCAAAGATGAAAAAATTTGGTATTCCGGTCGCCCGCAGAAAGCCACTCCACTCTTGCCCTTTGGCGCCACATAACTTCCTCTCGGTGGTACAACTCGATCAACCTCTCATTGATCTTCAGCTCGGCGTGAGAGGGGGCCGACCGTACTGGGTCACCACGAAGCTCCTCTAGAACCGTTTTCAACTTCTTTATTTCCTTCCTCACACTTCCGAACGTGTCTCTACCCCACCTCACCAGCTCATTGGAAATATTCTGAAGCTTTTGTCTCATATCAACAACTAACAAAAAAGATGGTTCAAAGACCCAGCCGCTTGTTAGAACGTCACCAAGTCCCTCGTGCGATTCCCACATGAGCTCATATTTGGAAGATCTTTGCATCTGCACTTGCTCTGTGTTTCCAAAATCAATGAAAAGGGGTGAATAATGGTCAGATGTGGCGCAAGCAAGATGTGTAACAGATGCCAAAGAGAATCTGTTCATCCAATCCGCATTAGCTAGGGCTCTATCCAGCCTACATCTCGTATAGCTTCCACCCGCTACTTTCTTCTCAAAAGTCCAAAAGTTACCCTTGAAGCCCAAGTCTTGCAACATGCAAATATATGTGGTGTCTCGGAAGGCTTGAATTTGCCCGTTACTACGGTGCCCTGCACCCTCATGTTCTTCCGGACGTAGAACCTCATTAAAATCTCCCATGCATAGCCACGGCAAAGAGCTCAAAGTGCTAATATTTTTCAAGACTGTCCATGTTTGGTGCCTCAAGTGTGTTTGTGCCTCAGCATACACACATGTCAATCTCCACTTGTCTTGATTGTGCTCCTCAATCATAGCATCCAAATGGTAAACAGAATAACCAAGAATCTCAACTTTTATTGAGTTATTCCAAAACAAACCAATACCACCACTTCGACCCTGACTGCTAACAGCATAAGCATTATCATAACCCAAAGTACTCGCTAAAGCTTCTACCCTAGAACCATCGATTTGTGTTTCAACTATACACAGCAGGGTAGGGAAAAATTTCCTCGCGAAATCGCGAAGCTCACGAACCGTCTCGGCTTTGCCTGCACCGCGACAGTTCCAGACAAAGGTACTCATTGGCCTCGGCGGCGCCCATCGACTGGGCCCGCCAATTTCTGATCGCCTTTCACCTGTGTACTGGTCTTTGCCGAGCTGTTCTTCTCCGCTTCCACAAGTACCTTTGCCCTCTTCGAGTCCTGTGTACCACTAGGGCTAGGTGGAGCAACACGAGCAGGGAGAGCTAGCTAGCTGCTTTGCATGGTCTGTGCCCACCGACACTGGGGGTGCAAGTTGCGGCGCCAATGTTGAGGCTCTTTTCCTATTGTGACTCGCTCCCAATCTCCTAAGCAAGAGAACTGGACCGTGTATAGATTGTCTTCCAGGGGTTTGAATTTCACCTCTTGCGCAAGATCCCAAGCGGCCCTCATGTTCTTGAAGAACCAAAACTGGTTATAGGTTTTTTTTTGAGTGAACCCTAGCCAACGCAATCCACCTGACTACCTCTGGAGGAGCTTCCTTCTCATCGAACACGACGTCATCCAGATCCTTCTCCCTCAATCCCAGTTCCTTCATCATATTCTCAACTTCATCCGTCTCCGCTTGATCTGCCACCACCGGTTCTGGAGCCCCGCCCAAAGACATCTCGATCCCTAGCCCGATTTCAACTCGATCAGACCTTGCAAATGCTGCCCTAGTTCCTCCATGATCCCAAGACTCGCCAGCGCGGATTAGGGGAAGGCACGTGGGGGTAGGGAAAACAATCTCGACGGCGGCGCAAGATCGCCTCCGGGAGGACCAAAACCCTAACACGAGGGAACACCCTATGGTCAGGAAAAAAAATAAAAGAACTGAACCAGGAAGCACACGAAGATGATGCCGGGCCAGCCCAATACAATGATTCATAGGCGTGCTCGACAATAGAGTGCAATCGTATGCAACACGCAGCTTCTGGAGCGGGGTTCTTCGCTAATGGACTCGCTGATACCACTGTTTTCTCATTTCCACACGGTTTTAAGATGGTGCCAAAATTTTCCACAACAGTTCTCCCTTTTATACTCCTTTATTTTTTATTTTATTTTTTGCTATTTTTTGTTCTTGAATATTTTAAAATTTAATCTAAAAACTTAATTCTCAAAGATATTCAATTTCATGCACATTTTTGAATTTATAAACATTTTATAATTTTTCAAATTCTCTTTTGCAATTTGTGAACATTTTTAAACTTTTTAAATATTCTAAAAAGTTTTGAACTTTTTTAATTTTAAGAACTTTTTTAAGTCATGAATAGTTTTTAATATTCCAATACTTTTTTAGAATTTGGAATTTTTAAATTCATGATTTTCTTTATTTCATGAAAAAAATTTAAAACAACAAAAAACTGGTGACTACTCTTCTTATTGAGCTAGAAGCAGAGCAGAGCCAAAAAATCAGCGAGCGAGTGAGCCTAGCCGGCCGAGCGAGTGAGGGGAGCTTCGTGGGCCTAGGCCCAATGCTTGTTTTAGGAGCATTTTGAATCTAGGAGCGCAAAAATAGGAGCATTCCGCAGAGACAACACTTCGAATCTATCCCCTCTCCGCGTACATATCTGTCCAAAATAAAATCAGTGAATTGGAATCCATCATTTTTTTTTGATTTCTTCTTATAATTACCATGAGATACTAATGAACTGAATGCCGATCCTTGACATTTGTTCTTGAATCTCCCTCTTAACGTTACAAAAGCAAAATTTGACACTCCTTTCGCAATTCCCTCCTATTATTATACACAGATCTTCCGCATAAATCCACTAGAAAGCATAGGTTTGCCCGTATTTTTTGGCTCCACACTCATTTCACCGATACACCTACGGAGTAGGGCGAGCTCCACTTCAATTCCTTACATCAGCTGCACACTAGAGATGCCGCTTACCTCCTGGACAAGGTCCTGCACCTTCCCGTCATGGTTGGCCGAGTGTGCGACAGAGCCGTGGCGTCGCCACTGCTTGGAAGCGATGCCTTCGTCACCCAAGGA
Organism: Triticum dicoccoides; assembly: GCF_002162155.2. Taxonomy (NCBI): domain Eukaryota; kingdom Viridiplantae; phylum Streptophyta; class Magnoliopsida; order Poales; family Poaceae; genus Triticum; species Triticum dicoccoides. Next base: position 209,609,376 of record NC_041392.1, on the reverse strand, counting down.
CTCCTGGCAATCCATCTGCGTCAATGGGTGTGCCAAGTTTCCGAGAGTACACCTACACTTATACATTATATTGTCAATGTAAATTCAGGATTTTTATTTTTTTTCTAATGTTTAATTCGTGACATTTTTAAAACCGACATTTCCTTTTTTCAAAATTCCGAACTGTCATAGGTGTAAGTCAACATGTGACATTTTTTAGCGAGAAAACCAGCATAGATCAACAAATTTATTGTAGTGGTTTTTTTTGAGACGAATTTATTGTAGTGGTTTGTTTAGAGGGAGATGAGTTCCCGTCATGAGGCGTGGGCCTGTTGACGAGGGCTTGGGAGGTGAGCGGCGGCACTGGCACTCCAAAATCATGGGCCCCCACCGAGGAAAAACCATAGGAAAGTCGCTTCGGTTCTTGGTTGAGAAAAATCACTTTGGTTTGTCGCTGACATCCGATTGTGAAAACCAATGAGGTTTTCTCTTGGATTCACTCGGGACTACTGATTATTCATCCAAGGGATTTGTTTTCTTAACCCGAACGATGCCTAAAAAGAAAAAGTTCAAACGAAGGATATCAGATCCATGCACATACATGAAAATGAAGATGAAAAGGAAAGAACCATAGAACCACATCAATATATTGTCACACACACACACACACATGCACGCACATAAATATCATGAATTGGGACCACCCGGTTATTTATTTGGATTGACGAAGGTTTCACTTTCCGTCCAAAAAATGCTCATCATTGTGAACGTGTCGACGCCTCCCTTCTCGTTGGAGGCAAATTATTTTGCACCATCTGGTTTAGCCACATGTATGGAAAACAAATAAAAAGCGAGCCATGAGTGATGTGCCTCCTTAGGTTGAGATGTGATGTTGACAATGCACGCATGATGTGCGCACCTACGCACCTGCTACCAGACAATGTAGAAAGTGCGCGCGTGCATGTGGCCAAGAGTTTATTATGTTTTCAAATAGACGTATTAATGTAAATTAAAAAGCCTTTTTCAGTCGCTCATATATACACGCATACATTTACCCTTATGAAGGCAATCAAAAAAAAATACAAACATCAAGACTTAAACTTTGATGGGTTGAGAATACCGCTATCCTACTAACCACCTAACCACAAGTTAGTTCGCATTTAAAAAGCATTTGGTCCCATATATTGCCCACAACAAGCAGGAGAACATGCGATTGCAATGGACCTCCTCTTTTTTTTTAACCTCGAGATACCCCCTTGTACAGGGGTTAGTGTCAATTAATTCGGATAGAAGGGAGTGCTATAATTTTCTATTAATATATGTATAGAATATAAAAAGAGTATCAAGAAGTAATAAATTGAATCTAAAAAAGTAATAAATCAATCAATTCTTTTTGTAGGCCACATTTGAACAAAAAGTAAATTTTGTCTATCCGGTTTACAAATAAACCGTGCACTGTTCTGCTTTCTGTGTCCTCATGTGCATCATAGACTCATAGTGATCGTGAGTAGCTCTCTCAATGTAGAACTCCATCCAGCATCGTTTCACATAAACAAAGATGTTCGCCTTTCATTTTTTTTTCTTCGAAAAGGGGGGATCCCCGGCCTCTGCATCAGCATGATGCATACGGCCATCTTATTAACAATAAATCATCCACAAGGTCTCGAAATCTCAAAAGTAGCAAAATAAAATGAAGAAGAAAGGCTCACACAGAGCCCAAAGGCTAGATACACAAGCTAGCCAAATAAAGGATAAACCACAACCGGTTGGCTCAAAAATAGACAGGTAAACTAATTGCCTATCCTATTACATGACCGCCATCCAAACCGGCTGAAGATATCCCGAGCGGTCTCCCATCGGATAGCACCAGTAACCAAAAGCTCCCTGGCCTCCGTCGGAGTGAGTAGCGACCAGGAACGGATAAGTGCCGTAGCTCTGAAGATAACCTGCAAAACATGCATGTTTGTTGTTCTGTTAAAGACAAGATCATTTCTGCAATTCCAAAGCGCCCATACTAAGGCGCACACCCCCAAGCGAATATGTTTTGCTAACCCGGGCTCTACCCTGTTGAGCCATGTTCCAAACAACATGTTAACCGAGCTTGGTGGATGAATATTGAAAGCAACATGAACAGTTGTCCAAAGAATTCTAGCTAGTGGGCAATCAAAGAATAAATGATTAATGGTTTCACCCTGATCACAGAAACTACACCTAGTAGGTCCTGTCCAATTGCGCTTTGTTAAATTGTCCTTTGTTAAGATAACTTGTTTGTGTAGAAACCACATAAACACCTTGATCTTTAAAGGAACTTTGACATCCCACACATGCTTGGAAGAAGGAATCGAGCTCGAATTAATAACATCAACATACATTGATTTAACTGTGAATTCACCCGACCTATTGAGATTCCAGCGCAGTTTATCAGGTTGTTGTGAAAGTTGGACTTGCATCAGTCTCCTAACTAGATGTAGCCACTGTTCCCAACGATTGCCCACTAACGATCTTCTAAATTGAATATTAAGGGGTATCGAAAGAAAGACCGTTGCAACCAGAGCATCGCGCCTTTGGACAACATGATACAACGACGGATACTGGATTGCAAGGGGTGTACCTCCGAGCCAAGTATCCTCCCAGAATCTTGTGCTGGCACCATTACCAACTATATGCTTTGCCCTCTGAAAAAATGAAAGCTTAACTTTCATAAGCCCTTTCCAAAAGGGTGAATCAGTTTGTCTAACCGTGACCTGAGACAAAGTTTTGGTTTGAAGATACTTATTACGAAGGATTTGAGCCCAAGTGGCGTCAGTTCCTGAAGATAACTTCCACAACCACTTACTAAGAAGGCATCGGTTCTTAACCTCGAGATTTTCAATCCCCATACCCCCTTGGTCTTTCGGCCTACAAATGATATCCCACTTCGCTAACTGGTATTTTCTTTTTAGCTCATCTCCCTGCCAAAAGAAACGCGATCGATAGAAGTCCAGTCTTTTCCTTACACCAACTGGGACTTCAAAGAAAGACAAAAGAAACATGGGCATGCTCGTGAGCACCGAATTAATAAGAATTAAACGGCCTCCATATGACATGAGCTTACCCTTCCAACAACTTAGCTTTTTCTCGAATCGATCCTCGATACACTTCCATTCGTTGTTCGTAAGCCTACGGTGATGTATAGGAATTCCTAGGTATGTGAATGGCAGCTCCCCTGAACCACATCCAAACAATTGTTTGTAAGCTTCTTGTTCCTCCTTGGCTCTACCAAAATAGAACAACTCGCTTTTGTGGAAGTTAATTTTGAGCCCACTCAATTGCTCAAACAAACAAAGCAACAGCTTCATATTTCTTGCTTTTACCAAGTCATGCTCCATGAAGATGATAGTGTCATCAGCGTACTGTAGGATGGAAATTCCTCCATCCACTAAATGAGGCACCAAGCCTCCTACTTGGCCAGCCTCCTTGGCTCTCTGTAACAGAACTGCCAACATGTCCACAACTATGTTGAACAGAATAGGGGACATCGGATCTCCTTGCCGCAAGCCCTTGTGTGTTTGGAAGTAATGACCAATGTCGTCATTCACTTTAATGCCAACACTACCCTTTTGCGTGAACGATTCAATCTGGCTCCTCCAGACGTCGTTGAACCCTTTCATACGCAAAGCTTGTTGCAGGAAAGGCCACTTAACTTTGTCATACGCTTTCTCGAAATCCACTTTAAAAATGACTCCATCGAGTTTCTTCGAGTGGATTTCATGGAGCGTTTCATGCAAAACCACCACCCCTTCTAGGATGTTTCTATCCGGCATGAAAGCTGTCTGGGATTGCTGCACCACAGAATGCGCAATCTGTGTGAGCCTATTAGTCCCAACCTTGGTAAAAATTTTGAAACTAACATTCAAAAGGCAGATAGGCCGAAACTGCTCAATCCTCAGAGCATCGGTCTTTTTTGGTAGCAACGTTATGGTTCCAAAGTTCAAGTGAAATAGTTGAAGCCGTCCAGCAAAAAGGTCATGAAACATGGGTAAAAGACCCCCCTTGATAATATGCCAGCATTTTTTATAAAACTCCGCCGGAAACCCATCCGGCCCGGGAGCCTTATTGTTCTCCATCTGAGAGATGGCATCGAAAACCTCCTTTTCCGTAAACGGCGCAACCAAAATAGCATTATCAGAAGCAGTTAGTTGAGGCACATCCTCAAACCTGGACTCATCGAGAGACACAGCGCTATCCTCCGGCGGTCCAAATAACTGCTTATAATATTCGGTGATGTAAAGCTTTAGATTATCGTGACCAACAATTGTGCCTTCATCTTGCTCGAGTTGGAATTTTTCTTTCTTTCTGTGTTTGCCATTCGCAATAAGGTGAAAGAATTGAGTGTTCGCATCCCCTTGGATTACTTTGCGAACCTTTGCTCTGAGCGCCCACTTCAGCTCTTCTTCGCGGAGGAGTTCCTTTAACCTCTTCTCCGCATCAAGCTTACAAGTCAATTCAGCAGACTGCAAAATTGTTGATTCAGCTTTAACATCTAGGGATTGTATAAGATCCAGGAGTCTGTCCTTCTCAATCTTATAAACTCCACTTAGGTGCTTTGCCCATCCCCGGAGAAAGCTCCTCAAATGCCTAATCTTATTCTGCCATCTCTCGACAGACGATCTTCCTCCAGTATCCGTAGCCCACTCCCTGGCTACGAGATCCAGAAAACCTTCTCGTTCAAACCATGCCGTTTCAAAAGAGAAGGTATTTTTGTTTCCCACAATCCTTGGCTCACCTGAGTCTACAAACAAAGGCGTGTGGTCCGAAATCCCGCGCGTGAGAGCCTGAACCGTGATGAGGGGGAACTTCTGTTCCCATTCGGCACTTGCTAGTACCCGATCCAACTTCTCATATGTCGGATTGGGTAAAGAGTTAGCCCAGGTGAATTGTCGACCAGAAAGCTCGATCTCTCTCAGATCCAAACTCTCAATGATGGTGTTAAACATAAAAGACCATCGGCCGTCAAAGTTATCATTATTCTTCTCATCCCTCCTCCTAATGATGTTGAAATCCCCCCCCAACCAAAATGGGGAGTTGCTCAGATCCGCAAATACGAACCAGGTCGGCCAGAAATTCCGGTTTAAGCTCAGGTTGTGCGGCCCCATAGACCGCCACCAGAACCCAGTTAAACCCATCTACTTTAGACCGGACTCGAAATTTGACCGCGAAGTCACCCATAACAACGCTCCGGACTTCAAGGGAATCACATCTCACACCAAGCAAGATGCCACCGGACCTCCCTCTTGGAGGAAGACAATGCCAATCGAAATCCACACCTCCCGACATCGCATTAAGAAACTGTGGCGCAAAATTATCCCTACCAGTTTCAGAGAGTGCAATGAAGTCTAACCGGTGCTCTAAAGATGCCTCCGCTAGAAACCTACGTTTAGCCAAGTCCTTAAGACCTCTGCTATTCCAGAATATTCCTTTCATAGGTCATCATGGAATTTTTTGGCAGTACGAATCCTAGCACTCCTACGTACCGCAGAAGCAGGGTACACCTTCCGCTTCCACTTACGTTTAGGAATGTTATTTCCCGCAACCCGGTCCTCATAACCGTGCTCCGGTTGTGCAAAAACTACATCGTCCACACAGGGTTCTTCCTCGTCCAACTCCGCAGACGGAGGAACAAGATCCGCACAGAAATTGTCAAGCACTCTTACCCCCAATGCATCAATCTCCGCATCATTCATAGGTCTTACTGCCGCTAGGTTTCTAATGGTTTCTAATGCCCGTTCTGCTTCCAAATCTAATAGATCGTTAACCGAGTTTGAAATTTCAGAATTATTATTCCCAAGCGACACCCCTACTTGGTTTGCATTATTAATGATCTCATCCTTAGAGAAATGCAAAATGGAATTGGATAAATTTACTGACATACCGGTAGTGACCTCAACATCACGAAGCTTGGCCGCCCGCATAGCGCACCACTGCTGCATATCATCCACCTCCGGAAGGTCCTGGAGACGAGAGCTCATCCGTCTCCCCTCGGAGACCGGTCTGGGATCCCTCCGAAAGCAATTACCTCCTCCCAAGTAGCAGCACTCGGAGGGGGCCTGGACGAGGGAGACCTCCGAAGGTTGGGAGAGATGGCAGGGGGAGTGTGCGCCAGGGCCGCCTGCCCTAGTCCGTCCCCCCAGCTCTCGTCCTCGCAGCCGAGTACACCACTGGCTCGACCTCCGTCGAAACTAGGGGGTCTGGGGCCACCTGCCCCGGACGCCTGCCTAGCGCCTCCGGCGACCCCTCGACAATCAAAGCTCCCGCGTGGCCATCATCCAGGGCCAGCTGCCCCAGAGATGGACCACCACCGCCGGATACTGGCGCCAAGGGTGTCGACACAGGCGACAAAGTAGCATGAGAGGGAGTCGGGGCCGCCTGCCCCGACGCCCCTCCCCTCGGAGAAGGAACCAAGCCGAGCTCATGCCGGCTGCACAAGGGCACCGATGGCCCTGGGAGCACCGACGACCCCTGAGGCTCCACCGCGCCTACAACCGAATCACGGGTGCTGTCCGTAGGCCGGAGCGCCGGTCCAAAGTCCAAGACCAGGAGCGAGTGCTCAAAAGCATCGTCAGAGTCAACCCGATCACTCCACAGGCGAGGAGGGGCCGACGTCGGCTGAAAGGATCCAAACCGCAAAGTGTTATGAGGCCGAGACGAAGTTGGAGACGACTCCACTCCGGATCCGCTCGCGGGCTCCTGAGCTATAGGACCCGATCCATTGGACTCCTGTCCAGCCTCCTCAGTCGATCCCCTGGAAGCACCAGCATCATCTCCCCCTTCGTGCATATCCACATCAGTACCAGCAGCCACCTCAGCAAACAACTCCGCATCCTCAAACTCGATCTCAAGGGGAAATACCTCTCCTCTATATGTCCAATTGACAACGTCCGGAACGTACTCTATGTCCAGAATACTGACTCGCAATCTGGCCACCCCCTGTGCTCGAGTAAACGCCATATCAACCTGTTCCGTTTTACCAACCATAATACCCAAACTAGCCACCACACGAACATCAGCCAGTGCCTCAGATGGTGCCCCAGAGAAGCGCCGCCACACCTGTGTAAGAGGCTTCCCCTTAGGCTCAACTTTCTTCCATTCGTGAAACTCCAAAATACCATTGGTACCTGGCACCTTACACATCCCAAAGCTCAGCAAGCGCTGCAAGTCCTCCACTGAAGGGAACTCAACTCTGAACACTCTTTCTTCAACGGAGACAAGGTCCCACTGAAAATCACCCGGAGCCAACTCCTGAAGCCTCTGCACAATCTGAGCCTGTGAGACATCTCCCTGGGTGATCTTCACCAAACCAGTAGTGAGACACTGAGTAACAACTGGAATCTCCCTCGCAGCTGCGGACTCAAAAAACATCAGCTCAGCACAGTACACGCCGTACACTGTAAGAGCTGGAATCTACTCCCTCAAAACAGGGCACTCCCCCGATGCATGTGCTGGCTTTCCACAGGACTCACAAAGCTGAGCCACGCATTCTGCAATGAAATGACCTTTCTCCCCGCACCGGTAACAAAGCATCCTCTCTTTCTTGCGAGCATACTTGGATGCCCGCTCTACATCAGCCCGGTCAGCAACCTCGGTATCCTTCGAAGTCCCAGGAACCTCATTTTGCGTGGTTCCATTTTTTGTCCTGTCAAATCCGTCGAAAAAAAAGAGCCGTGCCACCTTAGGGGAGACGAAGAATGCGTGCAAGATTCTTGTGACAATGACAGATACTTCAAGATCAGCTAGAACCCAATCAATGGTAAGCTGGGCATCCCATTCCAAGAGACAATTTCCTTTTCCTTTTTGAAAGGCACTTCCCTAGCCAGTTATATTTGCCGCCGAGGTACTTGGGCGCCGTTAATTTAGTTGATCTTTGCACTGCATGAGGATCTGAAGTCACAGTCACCAAACGGGTTGAGTGCTTGCATATAGTTCATGCACGAGTACATTCTGAAAGATGTTTTTATGTCGCATGACTTTTTTTGACCCTGAAACCGTAGAACAACGTTCTACAGTAAATTTATGGATGTTGTGTCAATGTGCTAGAGTTTTTGTGTCAGTTTTTTCTAAAATGTTCTATGGCATCCGGTACACCAGTAGCACTATAAACGTGGGTGCATCGGATACATTCCCACCTTTGTATTTTTGAGGCAATACATTCCCACCTTTGTATCTTTAATAGAACACACCCGTGGGGTTGAAATGGGCTGCAATCTCTGCAGCCCATATTCCACAAGTTAGTTTTTCATTGTTTAGAAATTTGTAAAAGTAATTAAATAATAGTCATAGTAATAAAAATAAAGTCATAATATTCTTGAGTTATACATAATATGGATACAAAAATAAATTATTTAAAAAAGATGTTCATGTATTTTTCAAAAATATTCATGTTGTATTTAAAAATTATCCACTGAAATAAATAATATTTATGAATTATAAAATTGTATGTATAGTTGAAATAAGTGTTCATTTGAGGATCTATTGTCTGGGGCACACTGGCCTCCTAATTTTTTTCCACACATATTTTAAAATTTAATTGCATTTATAAATAATATCTTTTAACACAAACACAAAACTTTACTAAAACATGTGAACACTTTTTAAATCTACATAAATGTATGGAAAAGCATGGACACTTTATAGTACATTAATGTATTATCAAAAACATGAACATTTTTAAAACTGTATGAACATTTATTTTAATATAAAGATTTTTTTATAAAATTATAGTAATAATTCATTATTATTATTATGTGAAAACTTTTAAATAGTAAGAACAGTTTTATAAATACGAATTATTATTTAATTAAGTGAATATTTTAGAGTTATATGAACATTATTTAATGTAAATTATTTTATTTGTACGTATATTGTTTATAATAAACTGCCATTATAATTTTTTATTACTATGACTATCATTACATGTTTTTACAATCTTTTTAACACAGAAAAAAATAACATGTGAAAAATGTAACACATTGACTACAACCCATTTAAACCCCCCTTAGCATGTTGGGTTAAGCTAGACAAGGACTATCTATCCTCTTTTTTTAGCAAAACTATCTATCTTCTCTAGGCAACGAACTTCACCACGGCCAAGGGGAAGTGGTTAGTATCGATGGTGGGAGTGCGCGAGGTTGGCAGTTTGAACCCTTCAGGCAACCAGTTTTCATGCAATTATTTCTTTGTGATGTACACTAACAAGTGGGACCTAGTGATCATAGAGACACATACTTGTGTGAGCCAGCCTATCCCGCTGTTGCAAATGGGCCCGCGCCATACTGACATGCTACATGTAGACGCCAACGGAAATACGGTGCCACATAAAAGCAATTTAATGTCTATGGACGACAAATGTGCCATATTGCACTCACATGCAAGTTTTGGAACTAGATCTTTGTATTTTATAAGTGCAAGCACCAAACTGAACATCTATGGCAGGTACTAGCACATGTTCAACTCTTGCCATGTCCAAATTGTTGAAGGCAACTCCACCATTTGGTGTAGTCCTTGTGTGCTAATAGGGAAAAAATGTGTCGCTGAAAACTTGATTCGAGTGTCCCATGTCCAGATACTATTAGCCTCATGTGGAAAAAAATCAAAACAATGGGATGTTGAAAAAAATCTACTTATTTTGATGATTCTTTCAAAGGCAAAATTATACTGATTCCTAGCATTAGTGTTGATTTCATTGATTAAGCTTGTTGGATACAAATTCAAATGCTCAATGCACCACAAAAGGTGCATAGAAAATTTTGTTGCATGATTCAACTTCATCAACTCTTTTATGTGTAGAAGGTCCATGAAAGAAGAGGAAAAGCTTCTTTTTAATAAAGTTTGGGAATGCGAGACAATGGCCCAATGGTTAAACATTTTCTTGGCGTTTAATCTAGAGGGCCCTTCTTACTAATTTGTGTGCTCAGAGCACACCAAATAAGAATGTTGTGGGCGTGGGCTTTCGAAGCGAGATCTCATCCTATTCTTTCAGTACTCCTTAGGCAAAGTTGTTTTGAAAGTGCATTATATCGATTAGAGGGGAGGTGCATAGGCGATTTTTACAAATTCGTCACTGAGGAATTTCAGGGTGAGGAAATTCCTAAGCAACGAACTACTAAGCAACAGAATAAATACTCAGATGGAAGTATAACAGAGTAGTAGCACATTCATCATGATAAAATGAAAACAAGGACAAAGTACAAGTAATGTAAACATAGGATAAGCAGGCTGAAGACAAACTGACTGAAGAAATAGGATTGAGGAAATTGAGAAAGTCTTTAGTCAAAGTCTTCAAACAGTAACGATCAAGTACTTCTACACAGAAATGTGGAAATGAAAGAGTTGAGGAAATAGAACCAGTAGCTTGGTGAAGACGATGATTTGGTAGACCGGTTCCAACTGTTGTGTCAGTCGTACGTCTGGTTGGAGCGGCTAGGTATTTAAACCTGAGGACACACAGTCCTCACCGTATTCTCCTTGAGCTAAGGTCACACAGACCTCGCCCAATCACTCGTGGTAAGTCTTCAGGTGACTTCGAAACCTTCACAGACTCAGTCACTCGGCGATCCACAATTTCCTCTTGGATGCTCTAGACCATGACGCCTAACTGTCTCGAGGATGCACAGTCCTCAAAGGTAACAAGCGCCGGTTCCACATAGAAAGAATTTCTTCAGTGATGCTCAATCACTTTGGGTTTGTAGGTGTTGGGGTTTGGGTTTTCCTCACTTGATGATTTTCTCTCAAAGTCCTTGGAGGATGGGATGCTTGATACGTCTCCAACGTATCTATAATTTTTGATTGCTCCATGCTATATTATCTACTGTTTTGGACATTATTGGGCTTTATTATCCACTTTTATATTATTTTTGGGACTAACCTATTAACCGGAGGCCCAACCCAGAATTGCTGTTTTTTTGCCTGTTTTAGGGTTTCGAAGAAAAGGAAATGAAACCTTCGGTAACGTGATTTTCTCATCGAATACAACTCAGGAGACTTGGACCCTACGTCAAGCCACGTAACAGGAGGCCACGAGGTAGGGGCGCACCTACCCCCCCCGGGCGCACCCTCCACCCTCGTGGGCCCCCTGTTGCTCCACCGACGTACTTCTTCCTCCTATATATACCCACGTACCCCCAAACGATCAGATACGGAGCCAAAACCCTAATTCCACCGCCGTAACTTTCTGTATCCACAATATCCCATCTTGGGGCCTGTTCCGGAGCTCCGCCGGAGGGGGCATCGATCACGGAGGGCTTCTACATCAACACCATAGCCTCTCCGATGAAGTGTGAGTAGTTTACTTCAGACCTACGGGTCCATAGTTAGTAGCTAGATGGCTTCTTCTCTCTTTTTGGATCTCAATACAATGTTCTCCCCCTCTCTTGTGGAGATCTATTGGATGCAATCTTCTTTTTGCGGTGTGTTTGTTGAGACCGATGAATTGTGGGTTTATGATCAAGTCTATCTATGAATAATATTTGAATCTTCTCTGAATTCTTTTATGTATGATTGGTTATCTTTGCAAGTCTCTTTGAATTATCAGTTTGGTTTGGCCTACTAGATTGATCTTTCTTGCAATGGGAGAAGTGCTTAGCTTTGGGTTCAATCTTGCGGTGTCCTTTCCCGGTGACAATAAGGGCAGCACGGCACGTATTGTATTGTTGCCATCGAGGATAACAAGATGGGGTTTTCTTCATATTGCATGAGTCTATCCCTCTACATCATGTCATTTGCTTAAGGCGTTACTCTGTTTTTAACTTAATACTCTAGATGCATGCTTGATAGCGGTCGATGAGTGGAGTAATAGTAGTAGATACAGGCAGGAGTCGGTCTACTTGTCTCGGATGTGATGCCTATATACATGATCATACCTAGATATTCTCACAACTATGCTCAATTCTGTCAATTGCTCAACAGTAATTTGTTCACCCACCGTAGAATACTTATGCTCTCGAGAGAAGCCACTAGTGAAACCTATGCCCCCGGGTCTATCTTTATCATATCAATCTCCTACTACTTAGTTATTTACGTTACTATTTACTTTGCCCTTATTTTACTTTGCATCTTTATCATAAAAATACCAAAAATATTATCATATCTATCAGATCTCACTCTCGTAAGTGGCCCTATAGGGATTGACAACCCCTATTTGTGTTGGTTGCGAGGATTTATTTGTTTTGTGCATGTGCGAAGGACTCACGCATAGCCTCCTACTGGATTGATACCTTGGTTCTCAAAAACTGAGGGAAATACTTACGCTACTTTGCTGCATCATCCCTTCCTCTTCGGGGAAAACCAACGCAGTGCTAAAAGAGGTAGCAATGCTCTCAAATGACATGTGTCCGTTTTTCGCGGAGCAGCCAACCAACTAGTGGTTGTAGGGGGCGGCTATTTATAGCCTAGGGAGCAGCCTGACATGATAAGACATAAATGCCCTTCAATGATATGACCGTTAGGTGGGTGGATATTTTGGGACAGTTGGCACGTAGCACAACAACGGTCGGAAATTTGGCTATCAAATTCCTCAGGGCTATCATGTTTCTCACTTGTAGGCACTCCGCACTGGCGAATTCCTAATTCCTCAGTCAGAACAAATTCCTCAGAGACCAGAAGATCTTGTCACTAAAGAAATTGACTGAACTGTATGAGATTTCCAATGGCTTCACTCGAAAGGATTGGTAGGTGTAGGATTTTGAGATGAGCATCATTTGGAAACTTTTCCTTAGTTTTACCTCGACCCCTTTAACAGTACGGTGTTTCCTATGACTTAAGAAAGAGAAAATAAAACTACGAAAACAGAATTCTTCATGCTTCATATTCCTCGCATCAATATCAAGTCTTCAGGATCACACCAATTTCTTCACTTTCAAAGTCTTCAGAAGGCCAAAGTCTTCAGTTGAAGACATTCATTTTTAGGGGTCGACTTTCTCTGTAAATATCAAACTCCTCATAGACTTATAGACCCGTGTACACTCACAAACGCATTAGTCCCTTAACCTATAAGTCTTCAATACACCAAAATCACTAAGAGGCACTAGATGCACTTACAATCTCCCCCTTTTTGGCGATTGATGACAATATAGGTTAAGTTTTAAATGGGGATAAACATGTGAAGTGTAAATACTTATATTGAGGAATTTGATTGCAAGATATAGAAGAACTCCCCCTGAAGATGTGCATATGTGAGGAATTTGCCTTAAAGAGCAAATGCACATTGTAGAATAGAATCATGGAGATATTTCCCTATATCTTGTAATTCATACACGTATTTAAATATAATATGAAGAATTTGAAATGCATGATGAAATATGGTGGCTGAAGTAATTCAGCATGCGTGCATTAACATATATGAGAAAATAGCATGTAGAAGAACATCGCAAAAATATCAGACCACCATCGAACTTAAGTTTACAACTCGATCCAACAAATGCTTCAGAAGAACGAGAGTTGTAACTTAGCAAAAAACACCCATATATAGACCCGCTTGAAGACTAACTCAAATTTCTCCCCCTTTGTCATCGAATGACCAAAAGGTATGAAGGATGAGGACTAACGCCCCTGAAGAATATCATCATGAAGTCGATGGAGGAGCGCGAGCGTTGTTGGGGCCGTCCGTTGATGTAGGGCCTCCCCTAGTGTCGTTCAAGTCTTCATGTTCATAAGTCTCGCGCGATGAAGAATATGAATTGGCCAGAAGCTGAGGAACTTTGACCTTCTTGAATTTCTTCGAAGGTGGCTATGCCCAGTCAAAGTCCTGTTGAAATTCCATCTTCTTGAGATCTTCAGCACTGTAGAGGTTAGACAAAATAGCCTAGGTGTGGTCAAAGAATTCATGCAGATAGTAGTGATTCTTCTTCATAGTATTTTGAGTGACTGTCATGTTCTGAAGAATAGCGCCAAACTGACGTTTGACCCACTTGTGGTTGCGATCAACCTTCTGATGAAGATTGAGGAGAAGCTCACGATCAGTCATCACCCTTGGAGTTGTGGCTTGAGGATTTTGCCTTGAAGCATTTGCGGCAGTGTCATGTGTGGCAGAGTCATCATTGATGGAATAAGAAGCAGCTTTGCGAAACTGTCCATCCAATGGACGAGTGCCTTCATCAATTATAGCAGCCTTGCCCTTCTCATCAGCTGAGGAAATAGTCTGTTTAAGGACTTCAATTGGGGGCAAGTAGCTGACGTGATTTTGCAAATTAGCCTTGTAATGAATGGAAGACCTTGTTCTGATGAATCTCATGATCCAGGGAGCGTAAGGCTTCAATTCAAAGGGTGACAAAGCGACATTGGCCAAAGTCCTCATGAAGAAATCATGGTAGTTGGTAGGAATACCATGTATGATGTTGAAAAGCAGATTCTTCATGATGCCAACAACTTCTTCATCATCAGAGTTGTGGCCCTTAATTGGACTGAGGGTTTTGGTCAATATCCTGTATATGATCCTTGGCACATAGAGCAGTTCCTTGACGAGGAATTGGGTCCTTGGAGTTTGGCTAGGCTTCATCAGCACTTGCATCAAATGATTTGATAGCTTAGGTTCATCATAGATGCACCTTGCATCTTCAGTGGGAGGACTGACTGGGACGACGTGAAGCAATTCAGGGGCCGGTGCTTTGTACTGAGTATTTTTAGTCATCTAGTCCAGTACCCATGAATTAACGTCTTCAACGTTGCCAGTGATGTGCAACGTGGCATAGAACTGAAAAATGAGTTCTTCATTCCAGTCACAGATGTTGGTGCAGAGGTTTAGCAGCCCAGCATCATGAAGAACACTGAGGACTGGGGTGAAGCAGGGCAGCGACCCCATGTCCACATGAGGAATTTGCTCATGGTCAAAGATCTTTTCCTTATCAAATAGCAGTGAATAGAAGTTCATTTGACTTGTCGTCCAGAAGCACTTGCGTCTGAGTCTTGCAGAGTCATATGGATTATAATCCATGAAGAATAAGTGCTCAGCAAAGAAGTCATCAACTTTGAACTTCTGCTTCTTGGAGTGAGGATTCTGAGGCTTGGGCTGAAGATTTGCAGTTGTTGCCATCACAGCCTCTTGAATCACAGTCTTCGGAGCCACAGGCTGAGGAATTTCAGTGGGAATCTCTTCAGCAGCCTTGGCCTCCATCTCAGCAGCACCATTTTCATCAGTGCTAGTGGCTAAAACTTCTTCAGGTATAGTGAGGAGAGATGCCTGGTGTTTTCAGAGCCCGTGTGAATTTCTTTGGTCTGGACAGGGGACTGAGGAATCTATTGCAGAGGTGTGAACAGTGGTGAATTGGGGTGATGACTTTCCTAGTAGTCATCATTCAGAATTGGAGTGGTACACCCAATGTCCACGTCTTCATCTTCCTCATCTATTTCTTCAACGCCGGCCTCTTCAGCAGTAAACTGAGGCATGGGCGATGAAACCAGTGGAGTTGAAGGGATGTTATCCACTTCAATTTCTTCATCCAACTGCTCCGTCGAAGCGGTAGAAGGATCTTCTTCATCGGATTCGGTTGGAATCACATAATCCTCACCAAAGGGAACAATCTCCTTTGATGGCATGCTTGATAGAGGAACAACATATATAGGATTTTCATAGGAGCTTGTCAAAGTATTTGCTTCTTTGGACTGGAAGACTTTGAGGAAGCAGATGCTTTCCTTTTCTTCACAGCTGCTTGCTCTGTAGCCTTGGTTTTCTTCACTTCTGATGCAGAGGGAAGGTTGATGCTTGTTATTAGTGCAGGAGGAGCAGAGGAAATTGGTTCGGTTTCTTTAGGCACAACTAATGCAGTTGTCCTGGCTTGGTCAATATCTTCAGGCGCTGTAGCAGATGCTTCAACAGGCCTGGCTTGTTCTTCAGGCACAACACTAGAGGTTGCCCTGGCAGTTTCTTCAACGGCTAGAATGTCTTCATCAGCCCTGGTGCTTTCAGTTTCTTCAGCAGCCTGATTTTCATCAGCGGTGTTGGCATGTTCTTCAGTGGGCTGAACAGATGCTTCAGCCTGAGGAATTTCATGTTGCATTGGGGCTGCAACATTTGAGGTGAATCCCTTCGCCATGTTGACGAATCTAACCTTGACTCCCAGCCAATCTGCACAGTATACATCAAATTCATCACTAAGTGCTTTGATCTCAGCTTGTATGGTCACAAGTTCATCAGTTGTCATTTTGATAACTGTAAGTGCATCTAGTGCCACCCCTAGTTGGTTTTGGAGTATTGACGACAAACCTAGTTGAGGGACTAATGTGTTTGTGAGAATTGCAGGATAACACAGGTAGAAGTCCCTCATTGATTTGGTCTTCCTACCAGAGATGACCCCTAAAAATGTAAGAAGACATTGAAGACAAAGGTGGTATGTGAAGACATTCACATTGAAGACTATGACAAGAGAAGACATCGCATGAAGACTATGGAGCGCGAAGACTTAGTTCTTTCGTCGTTATTTTTCTTCTTTGTTGAGTCATAGGAACCACCATACTGTTAAGTGGGGTCCAAGAGAACCAGTCAGAATGACTGAAGTGATGCTTAACCAAAATCCTATGTCTTCGAGTGAAGACTATGAGAGCAAATCTTGTCCAGAGTTGGATAAGTCAGCTTTGCTTGTAGCCCAAGTAAAGTTGCCGTATGTGTTTGAAATCTGACCATTGGAACACGTGTCAGTTCGTTAGTGACCCGGGGTCATTTTGGACAAATCAGGTCAGGTTGCGTAGTGGCTATAAATAGCCCACCCCCTACAACCATAAACGGTTGGCTGCTCAGAGTTAGATTATGGCTTTTGTCGTTTGAGAGAAACCCACCTCGAAGCCTTTGAGAGAGAATTCCTTGTGAGGATAAAGCCCTAAACACCCAGAGCCAAAGAGTGTTAGGCATCACTTAAGTCTTCCTGTCTGTGTGATCTGAAGACTTATTACACTTGAGGACTGTGAATCCTCCAGCCGGTTAGGCGTCGCGTTCTGAGCATCCAAGAGTCATTGTGGATCGCCGGTGAACGAAGTCTGTGAAGGTTTGGAAGTCTACCTTGAAGACTTACCAGAGTGATTGGGCGAGGACTGGGTGTCCTTAGCTCAAGGGGAATAAGGTGAAGACGAGGTCTTCTGAGTTGAATCTCAGCCTCCCTAACCAGACGTACAGTTGTCACAGCAACTAGAACTGGTCCAACAAATCATTGTCTTCAATGAGTCACTGGTTTCATCCTTCCCTTCCCTTTGCTTACTATTGGTGTTGTGAAGTCATTGTATGATTGCATTATCTTTTGTCTTCACTGAGTGACTACTTGTTCTGATTGTCTTCACAATATCTTCCTACCTGATCTTTACTGCCTAGCTGCTATTAGTCATTATGCTTTCACTTCATTGAATACTTGACTATGGTTTACCTAGTGTAGTCTACCTTCCGCTGTATGGTAATAGGTTTATTTCTATCGTTTGTCTTTGAAACTTCCATGTTTTGAAGACTTTCATAAAAATCGCCTATTCACCCCCCTCTAGTCGATCACTAGCACTTTCAATTGGTATCAGAGCAAGGTACTCCCTTGTTCTGTGTGATTCGGTTTAACCACCTAGAGTTTTAGCTATGTTGACTGCAGGGATAATTAAGGTCTCCGCTGCTTGCCCCGTCTTCGATGGAACTGAATATCCCTACTGGAAGAATAAGATGCGCATGCATCTTGAACCCATTGATGTTGACCTATGGTATGTCGTCAAGAATGGCGTTCCCAAGGCTGGTGAAGGTGTCACCGCTGCTGATGTCAATAAGTTCATTCAACTGGACTCCACTGCCAAGAACATCATCTGTGGTCATCTGACAAAAGGACAGTATGGCCGCGTGAGTGCTTTGGAAACATCTAAGCTAGTCTGGGACTGGCTCTGCAAGG
This sequence comes from Triticum dicoccoides, assembly GCF_002162155.2. Classification (NCBI taxonomy): domain Eukaryota; kingdom Viridiplantae; phylum Streptophyta; class Magnoliopsida; order Poales; family Poaceae; genus Triticum; species Triticum dicoccoides. The sequence continues at coordinate 209,591,521 of NC_041392.1, read as the reverse complement.
TCAATGAAGGCGTCTCAACCCAGAGAGATCAGAGAATCAGTGTCCTTCGCAACCTCTTCAACCGCTTCAAGAGAAATGACAATGAGAACGTCCAACTCATGTTTGATCGACTCACTGACATCACAATTGAGCTTCAAGCTCTCGGCGCCACTGAGATCACCAAGCATGAAGTCGTCAAGACACTCCTGAGATCACTTGACAGCTTGTTTGACACCCTAGCCCTAATGGTTCAAGAACGTCCTGATTTCAAGACACTCGATCCGTCTGACATACTTGAGAGGCTCAACACACATGAGTTTCAGCTTTCTGAGAAAAGAGACATCTACAGTCCCAACTATGGGCGAATTCGTGCCTTGAAGGCAAAAGCTGTCTCCTCATCTGAAGAAGAATCTGATAGCAATTCTGATGATCCCGACATTGGAAAGGAGCTTGCTATGCTTGTGAAGAAGTTCCAAAAATTCACCAAGAAGAAAGGCTTCATAAAGTCTTCACGATCAAGCTCAAGGAATGATGAAGCTTCTGCTCATGACTACAAGAAGAGAACATGCCACAAGTGCAAGAAACCTGGCCACTACATCTCTGAGTGTCCGCAGTGGGACAATGAGAACAACAAGAAGAAGAGCAAGGAATATGACTCTGACGACAAGAAGAAGAAGAAGAAATACTCAAAGTCTTCTTCCAAGTCTTCTTCAAAGTCTTCATCACACAAGAAGAGCTCATCTGGAAGGCACGTGCGTTTGTTGGCAAGGAAATGGATTCAGAGGAGGAGTCCGCTTCTGAGGAGGCGGAGGTGGAGTCTGAGGAGGAGTCCGATTCTGGCGTTGCAAGTCTGGCTACAACATACGTTGCCAAGTCCATCTTCAACACTGAAGACAATGACTTCATCACTGACACCGATGCAAATGACAAGGACTACTCCGCTCCTACCTACTGCTTCATGGCACGCGGTGCCAAGGTAAACACACGCACTACTCACTATCAAACATCTAGTGAAGATGACTCTGATTGTGGTTCAAAACCCAGCTACAAAACACTTGCTAAAATTGCAACTAAACAACAGAAAGCTATGGAACATATTCAAAAATTGTTAGACAAAAGCCATGATCTGTTAGACGCTGAAATGACTCGATCTCAGTCCTTAATTGAAGACATAAAAAATCTTCACATTAAGTATGAGGAACTTGAAAGTCTTCATGAAACGCTCTCAACAACTCATGAAAAGCTTTCCTATGATTATCTTCAAAGGAAGCAAGATCTTGAGAAATTGAGAGCGGCTCATGAAGATCTTCAAAAGGAAAACGAGTCACTTCGCGCCGAACAGATCAGTTCATCTCAGGAAGGATTTGAACCACCATGTCTTAAATGCATTGAGCATGACAACGCTACTTCTGTTGCTGAGTGTTCTACTGCTGCTACTGTTGCAATATCTTCAACTGTTGATGTGGTAACTAACCCCTCTGCTGAGGATACCACTGCTATTGCTGATGAGAATGATAGGTTGAAGACATTGCTTGAAACAGGGATGTACGAAAGTCTCAAAGGGCATCAGACACTATGTGATGTCCTCAAAAGGCAGACCCTGAACCGAAACCCTAGGAAAGAGGGTGTTGGGTTCGAAAGGAAAATGAATGCTGATGGCTCTTACTGGAAACCTGAATAGTACCCCAAAACCACATGGGTTGCTGCAAAGGAACCTTCAGCGGATCCATCCACTCTATCTGGCTTCACTTGTGCTAATCCCATTGTTATTGATGAATCCTTTGATGAAAACTATAAACTGTTTAAGAATCAGAATGGTGAAGTGTTTGCCAGGTATATTGGTACTAACTGCAGGAATGGACCGCCGATGAAGAAGGTCTGGGTGCCGAAAAGGTGTTTGCAGAATCTTCCTATGAATGTCATCATGACACCACAGGTGAAGAAGACAAACCACATACCACAGGCTTCATACGGTCCAAAGGCTTCATACAGACAGAGGACTCACCTGAGTCGCACTAACGCAAATGTTTTGCGGGGAAAACGTACTCAGGCCTGTGAATATGAGCGTGTTTCATCAAATCGCCATGTTCATAAGACCAAGAACTATTCTACTTATTCTTATGAGTACTATTGTCCACCTGCAAGACTTTTTGCTAGGGCTCCAAAGCCAAAGTTCTCAGATGCTGCACTTAGACTCATTGCTTCGAAGCCACCCTTGAAGATGTGGCTGGCTAAGAAAGGTTAACTCTCTTTTGCAGGGAAAGGTCTCTAGCCGAAAACCAAAATCGTCTAATGCTATTGCTGGGGACCTTAAATATCTTGTAGGGCGCAAGATCAAATGCCCAAATGGTCTTATTATGTACTTTGTTCCTGAATCGCTTGCTACTCGCCCTATTAGTCCAAATCTCGATCTAAGATTTCATAATCCACTGGTTCGTAAAATGTTTTTGCTTCACAATTCTCTTCGTGAAGCCTATCCCCCTAACTGCACTGTAGGGTACGACACCAGCTGCTTCAGAATGGATTATTGATAGTGGGTGTACCAATCACATGACTGACAAGCGAAGCCTTCTTATGGACTCAACACTACGTCCATCTGACAAAAGTCACATCACATTTGCTGACACTGGTAAAAGCAAGGTATTGGGTCTAGGTAGAGTTGCAATCTCAAAGGATCAACACATGGATAAAGTCATGCTTGTTGAATCCCTTAGTTTCAACTTAATGTCTGTTTCAATGCTTTGCAATTTAAACATGATTGTGATGTTTGGAAAATATCATTGACTTGTACTAATGGAATCTGACAAGTCTCTAGTGTTTGAAGGGTATCGGAAAGATGATTTATACATGGTAGATTTCTCAGCAAGACCACAACTTGCCGTATGTCTTCTAGCAAAAGGTTCTGAATGCTGGCTCTGGCATCGGAGGCTAGGGCATGCTGGCATGAGGAACCTCCACACCCTTGCAAGGAAGAAGCATGTCATAGGCATCGAGGGCGTCAAGTTCAAGAAGGATCACTTATGCGGTGCCTGTGAAGCAGGAAAGATGACGAGGGCCAAGCATCCCTCGAAGACAATCATGACAACGACTCAACCCTTCGAACTGCTCCACATGGATCTTTTCGGTCCCACTCATTACTCAACTATTACTACTACTGCTTGTCTCTATGGCTTTGTCATTATTGATGATTATTCAAGATATACTTGGGTGCATATAATCCTCTACAAGACTGAAGTGCAGGATGTCTTCAGACGCTTCGCCAATCGAGCCATGAACAACTATGGCGTCAAGATCAAGCACATCAGAAGTGATAACGGCACTGAATTCAAGAACACTGGTCTAGACACTTATCTTGATACTTTGGGCATTACACATGAATTCTCAGCTCCGTACACACCACAGCAGAATGGCGTCGTGGAACGCAAGAAAAAGAACACTTATTGAGATGGCCCGGACGATGCTTGATGAATACAAGACTCCAAGAAAGTTCTGGCCTGAAGCCATTGATACTGCATGCCATATCATCAACCGTGTTTATCTTCACAAGCTTCTCAACAAGACATCCTATGAGCTCCTTACCGGCAAGAAGCCAAATGTCAGTTACTTCAGAGTATTTGGTGCCAGGTGCTGGATCAAGGATCCACATCACACTTCAAAATTTGCACCAAAAGCACATGAAGGTTTTATGCTTGGATATGGAAAGGATTCGCACTCCTACAGAGTCTTCAACCTATTTCATTATAAAGTAGTTGAAATAGTGGATGTGCGGTTCGATGAGACTAACGGCTCACAAAGAGAGCACCTGCCAAATGTGCTAGATGAAGTTCCATCCAGTGAATCAATCAAACTTATGGGAACTAGAGAAATCATACCTTCTGAAGCTCATCCTGAAGAGGAACTTATCATCTCCGCACCTGATCAACTGAAGACAATGATCAAACTAAAGACAATGCTCAGCCTGAAGACAATCCTTCTAACAATGACAATGATCAGCAAGAGCAAAATCTTCGTCTTGTACATCCTCATGTCGCAAATGAAGTATAGATTGAGAGAATAATTGATAGCATCAATGCACCAGGTCCACTCACTCGTTCAAGGGCAACACATATAGCAAATTTCTGTGGGCACTTCGCATTTGTCTCAATATCTGAACCCAAGAAAGTTGAAGAAGCCTTCATGGAACCTGAATGGATTCAAGCTATGCAAGAAGAGCTTCAACAGTTTGAGCTGAATAATGTATGGGAACTGGTTAAGCGCCCTGATCCTCGCAAGCACAATATGATAGGCACCAAATGTATATATCGCAACAAGCAAGATGAGCATGGTCAAGTTGTCAGAAACAAAGCTCGTCTCATTGCTCAAGGGTACACTCAAGTTGAAGGGATTGACTTCGATGAAACATTTGCTCCTGTGGCTAGACTTGAAGCCATACGCATACCGCTGGCCTATGCAAATCATCATAGCATTCTTTTGTATCAAATGGATGTGAAGAGCGCTTTTCTCAATGGCAAGATTGACGAAGAAGTGTATGTTGCACAACCGCCTGGCTTTGAAGATCCAAAACATCCTAACATGGTGTACAAGCTCAACAAGGCGCTATATGGCCTCAAACAAGCCCCTCGGGCTTGGTATGACACACTCAAATACTTCCTGAAGAGCAAAGGCTTCAAACCTGGTTCCCTTGACCCCACTCTCTTCACGAAGACATATGATGGTGAACTGTTTGTGTGCCAAATATATGTGGATGACATTATCTTCGGCTGCACCAATCAGAAATACACAGACGAGTTTGGATATATGATGCAAGAGCAATATCAGATGTCCATGATGGGTGAGCTGAAGTTCTTCCTTGGTCTTCAAATACGTCAGCAACGCAATGACATCTTCATATCTCAAGAGAAGTACCTCAAAGATTGCCTGAAGAAATTTGGGATGCAAGACTGCAAAGGCTTCACGACTCCAATGCCAGCCAAACATCATCTGGGTCCCGACGACAATGGTAAAGAGTTCGATCAAAAGGTATACCGCTCCATGATTGGTTCTTTACTTTATCTATGTGCATCTAGGCCAGATATTATGCTTAGTGTTTGCATGTGTGCTCGATTCCAAGCGGCACCAAAGGAATCGCATCACTTAGCTGTGAAGCAAATTCTTCGATATTTGGCTCACACCCCAACATTAGGATTATGGTATCCAAAGGGCTCAGAGTTTGATCTGGTTGGATTCTCGGATGCTGATTATGCTGGTGACAAGGTGGATCGCAAGTCTACATCAGGCACATGTCATTTTCTGGGACGATCACTTGTATTTTGGTCTTCAAAGAAGCAGAACTGTGTATCTCTCTCCACTGCTGAATCTGAATACATCGCTGCTGGATCTTGCTGCGCTCAGCTTCTATGGATGAAGCAAACACTCAAAGATTATGGCATTCATCTGAAGCAAGTGCCACTCTACTGTGACAACGAAAGCGCCATCAAGATTGCCAGCAACTCAGTTCAGCACTCGAAGACAAAGCACATTGAAATTCGTCATCACTTTCTCAGAGATCATGTTGTGAAGGAAGATATTGATATCATACACGTCAACACTGAAGAGCAATTGGCAGATATCTTCACCAAGCCCTTGGATGAGAAGAGGTTTTGCAAGTTACGGTGTGAGCTAAATATCTTGGAATCCTCAAATGTCCTGTGATCAGGCACACATCCTAACACTTATGCATATTGATGACTTAGATGTGCAACACACGAATTAAAGTATATCTTCAATCAATGAAGACTTACATTCTACGTGTGAATACATTAATGTGGAATTTGACTTCGGAGCGCCACGATAATTGTGTGCCATGTCTGAGTCTAATACTTCCTATACGGTGGGTAACGCCACCACCAAATTTTTCTGTTTGAAGTGTTTCACTCATGGCGTTACGTTTGGTATGTCGTCACATTTGGTTTGGCTTCAATATCAACTTGTCTTCATGATTATATTCCCTATGTTGATTTGATTGTCTTTCTCATCTATATATATATACTAGTGTTCTGTCCTCTACAACATTCACTTATAGCTATGTGTTCTTGTTGAATCTTTTGAACTAAGTGAATGTGATCGGACCCTAACCTCTCTATGCTTTCTATCTCAAACTCTATCTCTCCAAATCATATGCATTCTATTGAAACTGTCGAATATCTTCTCTGCGTCCTTGTCAGCAGAAGATACAGAGACAAACATTAAGTCCGTTTTCAATGATAACTCCTTCACCTGAAACCCGGAGAAGTGGGAACGACCACCCGACATTCCATGCATGCGTGGGAACATGTAACAACCTCCGATATGTTGCATGATGGCCACGTGTCCTTCAGATGTGAATCGCCAGGGGCACCTGTGTAATAAGACTGTGCCGTCCCTATCTCTATAAATACACGCCTCACCATAGTCATTATCCTTTCTTCCACTCTCGCACAAACCCTAGCGCCACCGCTCGCCCTCGACGACGCCGGCGACGAAGTGCTTAGTTGCCGCGACCTCACCGACGCCGTCTTCACGCCGGCCGCGGACATCGTCTTCTCCGCCGTCGCCGTAGGAGTCCTCCGTTGCCAAGTTAGGGCACGGACGATCGATCTGCTCGGCCTCCTCTCCCACTCCGTCTAGCAGTTCTTCGTGTGGTAAATAAAACTTCCTTTTTACGGCCCCTTTGATTCTATAGATCCATCACTTTCTACCACAAGCAGTTTCTGTTCACACAAGTTGGATCTATTTTACACTGCATCTCATAATATGCCTAGTATGTTCACTTATGCTTCACAAAGTAGTTAGATTCCTCACTTGTACTTATTCGTGGATTCGTACAAATCTAGAACCAACTCTCTATCTATGAGTGAATGTCTTCGCACTATGAGGTCAATGTCTTCTAAACTGATTTATCTTAAAAATCTTCTGAGAATGCATATGACCTCTTCCCCTTCCTTCGCACCTTAATGCTGTCACAGGTACATGTCCGTGGGAGAATCCCTTGGTTCTCATAGTCTGCATTCATTTGCAGAATTCTTACAACATCATATAAATTCTCCCGAAGCCAGTTCCTGTTTGACCAGCAAGCGGAAGCCTTTGAAACCTTTGAACGTGTTGAAGCCATTCAGTTTGAAGATCATGGTTACAGAGAAATCAGCAAGGAAGGGTGGCCGACAGCGTCGAGGGGGAACATCAAGAGATCTGCCTGATGACCTCTCAGAGCTGTACAAGACAGACCCAGAAGAGGATTACAATCAGCGCAAGACACGAATCCAATGGATTCAAAGGTACTGGGCTGAGCAATGGTTCAAGTACAGGTTTGTGACCCAGGAATATGCAGACAAGAATGCCATCAAGCAACCATGGGGAGACATCCTATACAGAAATCTTCAACCCAGGTCCAGAGATGAAGCCATTGAACAAGGCTTCTATCCCTGCATGGTCTGTGGACCACAGCCTGCAGATGCTGATCCATCGTCATTGCTATGGTGTCGTGACGACAATCTATTCAAGCGCAACTTCCAGTTTGCCAAGAACTCAGCTAAGCAAAACAAGAAGACATTGGGACTAGACTTCAACCCTGGTCCTTCTGCTCCCCGTGTCGATGGCACCCGCGAAGCTGAACCCAATCTTGTTGGGCCCTTCTACAACCTGGAAGGTCTCATCACTCATATCATGGTTCAAGGGATAGCCGTGGATGAGTCTGCAGATGACGCTGAATCTGATGAAGCGCCTGCACCGCCGAAGCCAAAGAAACTGAAGAAGCCTAAAGCTTCAAAGCCTGCTCCTGCACCAAAGGTCTTACATGTGAAGCCACTGGCTACTGCACCTCCTGAAGATAGTGTGCAGTCTGAAGATCTATCACGTATCTCCAAGAAGACTCAGATGAGAAAGAGTACTGATCAGGCACTGACTGCTGCTGCTATTCTGCGCAATGACGCCATTGATCTTTCTAGCGATGAAGATCTTGCAGATGACGCTCTTGAGCAACTAATCAAGAGCAAGGAAGAAGCAGAGATCTTCAATGATTTGCCTCTCTTTGATGTGGCAATCCTCCATAACTTCATTGATGAGTGGTTTGACACGCCCAACCTCAGCTTTGAAGATCTGCAACTTCCAATTGGCCTTAGTGTCGCCTTCCATGGTGCCATTGCTTTTGAGCTATCTCTAGCTTAGCGCATCGTTGAACTGAAGAAAAAGATCAACTATGAGAAAGCTCAGTTCAAGAAGCACATGGCCAAGCTCAGCATGCAAGATGTGAAAAACTTCAAGATTATGCTGCACGAGCTCAAGGAAGCCTTTCTCAAAAAGCGTGAAGAAGCTCAAGGTTCTCGTGAACGCATGAAGAGCCTGGCCGACAAGTGTGTGCAAGCCTACAATGAGGCTAAGAAGCGCAAGGCTCTTGGTCGTCCTGGCATCGACCCAAGAATGGCTACAAAGAAGAAGAAGCCCTCAACTGACCAATCTGCACCGTCAAGGCAGGAAGAACCTCGCATAGTCTTCCCAAGCAGCATGACTGGCTCGAAGCCAAAGGTCAGGTCAACCGCTTCAGAACTGAAGAAGACGAGGACTGCCGAGGCTGAAGCCAGAAAAAGGAAAAATCCTGAAGCTTCTGATGTCGCTTCGTCTAAGAAGAAGCGCAAAACCAAGAAGGATCGGGCTGCTCCCACAGAGCCCTTAGTTGTTGAACCTATCTCAATGGTTCACCCTGCATCTGAACACCACGAGCGCCATCTGATTGTTCATGAGCCTGCTTCCACAGAGGCTCCTGATGCTGAAGACATTCCAGCAGTTGACCCCACCGCTGCTGAAGACATTGGTCACCATGACAATGTTGAAGATGATGAAGTCCTTCCTCAGATCGAGCACCAACTGGTATCATCGCCTATGCTTACGCACAGTGAACTCATCAGCATTGGTCGTCCTCTGACGCCAACTACTCAGGATGCATTGTGGGCTGATCACCCACAGAGACAAGACACTCCAAGCTCTCCCCAAGCAACCCCATCAGTGCAAGAAGAGGATGACTTTGAGGCCCAGCCAACTCCATCTCCACAGGCGTCGCCAGCGCTACGCAGGCTTCGCAAAGGACCAGGTCTCAAGTCCCTCTTCCGAGCGTTCCAGAAGGAGAAGTGCACCACCAATCTGTTGCACGTCAAGTGTTTCCAGATGCCACTCCTACTGTGACTGTCTCTGAGTCTGAAGCCAAAGGTGCTGAAAACAATCTGGCTGCATCAGTCGATGACAAACAAGAAGAAGATCGTGTCCCTACACCCCCAAACTCTGAAGAAGTTGTTCTTGAAGTGAACATGTCTGTGCCCGACCCTTCAGCTCATCAAGTGGAGGTTGAGAATCTTGAGTCTACCACCACCAACACAAATGAAGCCAATGACGTAGTCATGGCTGAAGCAAATGTGGAGCCTGCACCAACCAATGTGCCAGAGGCCAATGAAGCCAATGATGCAACTGCAATAGATGTGCAGCCTGACGCCTCTGTTGATGCCATTGCTCCTGTTCCACCACCAAGGCCACACACTATCGAGCAAGCATTCAACTATGGCCAACTTGTCACTGTCAAATGGCCTTTTCTGACTCCTCCGCCTGCTGCTGTTCCTCAGTTTGACTATCACGTTGAGCACAGGCCTCAGGTTCAGAAGCCAATACCAAGGTTGCCTAGGTTTCCAGGCACTGCATCTGCACCCGGATCGTTCAATATCAATGGCTTCAAGGCACACAACACCTTCTTTGATAGCGCCAAGAACCCCTACACCAAGGCAAGAATATCTTCTGATCGGTTCTGGAGTTATCAGCAGCGCAGTTATTACTCATGCATTCTATACAATCAAGGCCGCATTTTCCCACATATGCATCTTGACACTGAAGCCATAACTGGACTACCCTGTTTGGAAGAAGCTCTGGATTGCTTCAGAGAGTCATGCTTGCTGCAGTTCGTCACTGATAAGGAGCACTGAAATGAAGAATTGCTGCTCCAATTCTATGCCACTCTTCATATCCGTGGCTACAACAGGGATCCGAAGACTTGGGTCCCTGAGTGGATGACAGGCAATGTTCATCATGAAGCCAAAGCCTTTGATATCATTGAGCTTACTGGCCTGCCCACTCCAGGAGATCTGTATGAACCTGGTTGTCAGCTTCACAGTGCTGCTATGGAAAGCATCTTCCACAAGCCTGAGCCCAATATGAGTCAGATGGTTAGCATGATGAAGCCTTTGCCTCCAGATGCTGAATATCCTAAGGAGTTCTATGTTGAAGATCTTGAGTATCTGCCACGTACCATCTATCACATCATAAGGCGAACTCTCTGGCCCATCAAAGGACATTCTCCACATGCCAAGCTAGAAGGCGCAATGAAGACGTTGGTCTTTCATATTCTTCATGGAAAAAGCTTCAATGCACAAGACTTCTTTATTTGCCAGCTTGCTGCATCAGGATCTGACATTTTTGGCTTGAAGTTTTACGTTCCATGGATAATGCGGCTGATCAAACTACACTCAGCTGTCACCTATCAGCCCTCTGCTCGCAATCATCAGATCTTTCTGCCTGACGTCGATATGTCAGTTGAAGCCATCTATCCAGAGCCTGCCAAGGAGCCTCTTAGTCTTCAGAATGCTGAGAATCAAAGCATCTCTCAAAACATTGAAGGAGTTCAAGCAGTCTCTCGTGTTTATCCTCTAGCTGGCACTACACGTGCACCTCACCATGCCCTCACTGAAGCCACTGACAGCACCATTGCCCAACAGCCCAAGAAGCGATCCCATGTTCTCAATGACCGAGAACTTCTGGTTGCCCTTCATCAGAAACAGGATAGGCATCATGACTGGCTGAAGCGCCAAATGCAAAGCCTCTTGGTGGACGTAAATAGGATTCGCAATCTTGCCACCAAGAATGCCTTTGTTGCCCATGAAACCTGTCGGCGTACATGGAAAGGGCTGACGCTTATGTGCTCTGAGGATGATCTTCAAGAGGATGGCTTCTCTGAACGCTTCAAGTTTGACTCAACACCTCCAAGAAGGACTGTGCTGCGACGAACTCCGTCTCTTGAAGACTCTGAGTTCTCTTCCTCCACGACAACTGTGAGTGCTAGAGTGATTGATGACGAAGACGATGCTACTTCACCGCCCCCTACTTCTACATGCATCGACACTGCCCCGAGTTCGTCTGCACCGCCTAACAACACCGACGACCTTGCTGCTTCACCTACTCCTCATGGGAACGAGTAGATGCTCTATGTCTTCAAACCTTTTTGGTCCTTACTAACAAAAGGGGGAGAAGCATATGAGTTTGATAGTCTTCAAGCGGGTCCATATGGGCGGTTGCTTTATATTTTGCCTAGTGTTTACAACTCTCGTTTTGATACATTTGGTTCTTTGAGTTGTAACACTTAAACTCGATGGTCGTCTGCTACTTATTTGCTATTCTGTGATGCGATGATAAATTCCGCATGTGCGATGATAAATTCCGCACTTAGATCATTTTGCAGACGTCCATTTTTCATTATGCATGTCATTATCTTCACATAATTTTCATGCATGATGAATTGTCATCATAAGTTGAAGAGGATCTCCACAAGTACAACCTGCCATGTGCATTTGCATTCCTAAAGCAAATTACTTATATGCACATCTTCAGGAGGAGCCTTGCAACTTATGAAGACAATCCCCTATCCTTTACAATTTCACATATTATATTCCCCATTGAAAACTTCAACTAGTTTGTCATCAATCACCAAAAAGGGGGAGATTGTAAGTGCATCTAGTGCCACCCCTAGTTGGTTTTGGAGTATTGACGACAAACCTAGTTGAGGGACTAATGTGTTTGTGAGAATTGCAGGATAACACAGGTAGAAGTCCCTCATTGATTCGGTCTTCCTACCAGAGATGACCCCTAAAAATGTAAGAAGACATTGAAGACAAAGGTGGTATGTGAAGACATTCACATTGAAGACTATGACAAGAGAAGACATCGCATGAAGACTATGGAGCGCGAAGACTTAGTTATTTCGTCGTTCTTTTTCTTCTTTGTTGAGTCATAGAAACCACCGTACTGTTAAGTGGGGTCCAAGAGAACCAGTCAGAATGACTGAAGTGATGCTTAACCAAAATCCTATGTCTTCGAGTGAAGACTATGAGAGCAAATCTTGTCCAGAGTTGGATAAGTCAGCTTTGCTTGTAGCCCAAGTAAAGTTGCCGTGTGTGTTTGAAATTTGACTGTTGGAACACGTGTCAGTTCCTTAGTGACCCAGGGTCATTTCGGACAAATCAGGTCAGGTTGCCTAGTGGCTATAAATAGCCCACCCCCTACAACCATAAATGGTTGGCTGCTCAGAGTTAGAGTACGACTTTTTGTCGTTTGAGAGCAACCCACCTCGAAGCCTTTGAGAGAGAATTCCTTGCGAGGATAAAGCCCTAAACACCCAGAGCCAAAGAGTGTTAGGCATCACTTAAGTCTTCCTGTCTGTGTGATCTGAAGACTTATTACACTTGAGGACTGTGAATCCTCCAGCCGGTTAGGCGTCGCGTTCTGAGCATCCAAGAGTCATTGTGGATCGCCGGTAAACGAAGTCTGTGAAGGTTTGGAAGTCTACCTTGAAGACTTACCAGAGTGATTGGGCGAGGACTGGGTGTCCTTATCTCAAGGGGAATAAGGTGAAGACAAGGTCTTCTGAGTTGAATCTCAGCCTCCCTAACCAGACGTACAGTTGTCACAGCAACTGGAACTGGTCCAACAAATCATTGTATTCAACGAGTCACTGTTTCATCCTTCCCTTCCCTTTGCTTACTGTTGGTTCTTGTGAAGTCATTGTATGATTGCATTATCTTTTGTCTTCCCTGAGTGACTACTTGTTCTGATTGGCTTCACAATATCTTCCTACCCGATCTTTACTGCCTAGCTGCTATTAGTCATTATGCTTTCACTTCATTGAATACTTGACTATGGTTTGCCTAGTGTAGTCTACCTTCCGCTGTATGGTAATAGGTTTATTTCTATCGTTTGTCTTTGAAACTTCCATGTTTTGAAGACTTCCATAAAAATCGCCTATTCACCCCCCTCTAGTCGATCACTAGCACTTTCAATAACGTTCTTCCTCAGAAGATGCTCTTTCTTGTACTGAGCCTTCTTTAGCTTCCTGGCCTTCTCAAACTTCCATTTTTCTTTGCCTATGAAGGTTGTCAGCATGTGGTTTTGGCCAGGTGTGAGATTGAAATCAGGCATAGGAGTGTTTGGGTCCTTGTGCCAGAGATCAATGAAGTCTAGGATCAGCTTGGGTTCCAGTAGAAGAGGCACATTGGTGCCTTTGGCTCTAGAGGCCCATTGCTGTGTGTCTCTGATGGATTCTTCTAGTTCTTCATCATCAGCTTCGTCTTCACCAGACGGTACTTGGAAGGCAACCTGCTTTTGTGAGGACTTGGCCTTGTGCCTCGTCCAGCAGTGGCCTTTGTCTTTAGCAAAGTAGGGCCTGTTGAGGATTAAGGAGGAGCTGAAGAACTTGCAGATGCTCCTGGAGCAATTGAAATGCCAGTAGTCCTTTGGCACGAGGCTAGGTGCGCAGGTGCTAAGGACTTTGCAGCAGCAGCGGCTGAAGCTGTTGCAACAATGGGAACTGGAGCTGCTTGAGGAATTTGCCGTGAGGGCTTTGACGAGCTTGGCCATGAGGGCATTGCAGCTGAGGAACTGGGCTTGTGCGCAGGCTTCTTGGGCATAGCCTTCTGAGGTTTGCTAGCTGAGGCCTCAACAGCAGTAGCAGAGTCTTCGTTGAATTTACTCACTGCTTCCTTGGCCACTTTGGCCAACTTGGCTTGCCGCTTGGCCCATTCATCAGGATAGTCCTCACCGCGCTTGAGGCTAGTGGGATCAGCAATTTGGCCAGGCGCCAACGGAGGTCTTGGGCAAGGAGGGTGTAGAGCGAATTTCTGCATGTTCTTAGGAGTGACATATCTGTACTCCCTCCATTCCTGTGACCATCTCCTCTCTGTCCTCTATATGCGCACCTTGCGGTCATTCTTTGTTTCTTTAGCTGGTGTACAGTACCCTGCATAGATGTCATCAGGGATCTCAAACGCTGTGTTGACTTCCAATCTCTTCCATCCCTTCTGAGGTTTCTTGCCATCTGCCATTTTCTTCAGCGAGGAATTTGAACAACAGAATTCTCTGAAGAGGTATGCAATTTGTCTTCGAGGAATGCTGCAAATGAGTTAAGTTGATGAGAACCTAGTGATTCAGCAGCGGTCATGAGCACCTGTGAACAGAGTATAGGTGCGAAGAATCTGAAGAGATCACATGCGTTCTCAGAAGTTTTTCAAAAAGAACAAATTTGAGGAATTTGACCAGGAGTGTCTTGAGGAATTTCACTAAGCGGTCTTTGACTTAGGTTCTAGAGTTGTATAGATTGAAAATCCATACAATTGAGGAATCTTGAGGAAAAACATTGCTTAGAGAAATAGACTAAGAACAGATGCTTGTGATGTGTTTAACTAGTGGGAAAGTTGAGGAATAAACACCTTTTGAAGATTTTGTGAAAATCATCAGAATCAACAAGGGCAGTAAAAATAGATTTTAATTACCCTTGACAAAGAACACGATGACTTGGAAAGTGTAGATGGGAAGTTCTTCCGTTCAGATCTTCCACGCCCTAACTCGGCGGTGGAAGACAGCTACGGCGGCGGCGGAGTGAAGATTTTCGCGGCCAGCGCGAGTACGATGGCAACAAGGTCGAGGCAGTGAAGCTCTTCCTCACCAGTGATGATGGAAGTAGCGGCGGCGCTAGGTCTGAGAGCTCGAGCACGGGGAGTGAGGTCGAGCGGGGTAAATGAAGTCTGAGGAGGGTGAGGGGTATTTATAGCTGAGGTGAAAAACTGCTCGCCCGAAGTAATTGGACGAACGTGCCCGTGACCCTTCTCATCCTAGTGACATGTGTCACCCACGTACAGTGAGGTGGAGATCGTGGGTGAATAGAATAATCATATCATGGGATGTGAAACGGTTTGAGCCGCAAAAGCCAAAAATTGAGATATAATTTTTTAATGTTTCGTTCCTAAGTTCTTCTGCCGACAAGGACACAATGAAGATTTTGAAGGGGTTTCAAATAGAGCGCACATGAAGAATTTGTGAACAGACTGGGTTGAGTATAGCATAGAGGGGGAAGGGTCTGATCACATTCACTTAGCAGAAAAAGTCAACTTGAAGAAATAGAAATAAGCGAATGCTGTAGAGGACTAAAACTCATATATATATATATATAGCCAATGAAGAATACAATCGGAAATAGTGAAGACTATGCAAAGTTGAAGAATTTGAACAATTGAGGAATTTCAAAAATACTCAAATTGAAGATTTTCAACTTTTGTTGGTGGTATGACCCACCGTATAAGCATAATGATTTCAAACACCGCGTACGATTGTCGTAGGTCTCTGAGAATCAAATTCTTCGTTACTTTCTTCACACTTAGACGGTTAGTCTTCATTGATTGAAGAAAAACGTTACTTTGTGTGTTGCACATCTAAGTCATCAATGTTGCATAAGTGTTAGGATGTGTGTCCTTGTCAAAGAACATTTGAAGATTCTAAGATATTTAGCTCACACCACAACTTGCTAAATCTCTTCTCATCCAAGGGCTTAGTGAAGCTATTGGCTAGCTGTTCTTCAATCTTCATGTGCTTGATAGAGATGTCGCCCTTCAACACATGATCTCGAAGAAAATGATGATGAATCTGGATGTGCTTTGTCTTCGAGTGCTGAACTGGGTTATGAGAAATCTTGATGGCACACTCATTATCACAATAGAGTGGCACATTCTTCACATGATGTCGTAGTCCTTGAGGGTTTGCTTCATCCATAGCAATTGAGCACAGCACGAACCAGCAGCAATGTACTCAGCTTCAGCAGTAGAGAGTGATACGCAGTTCTGCTTCTTCAAGGACCAACATACTAAGGAACGTCCGAGGAAATGACATGTGCCTGATGTTGACTTGTGGTCCACATGATCACTAGCATAGTCAGAGTCAGAATATCCAATGAGATCAAAAGCCGAGCCCTTGGGATACCATAATCCAAGTGTTGGTGTGTGAGCTAGATATCGAAGAATATGCTTCACAACCTTATGGTGTGATTCCTTTGGTGTAGCTTGAAATAGGGCACACATGTAAACACTAAGTATAATATCTGGCCTAGATGCACATATACAATAAAGAGCCAATCATGGAGCGGTATACCTTTTGATCGAAGTCTATACCATTTTCATCAGTGCATAGATGGCCATTTGTGGCCATAGGGATTTTGACGCCTTTGCAATCTCGCATGCCGAATTTCCTAAACACATCCTTGAGGTATTTCTCCTGAGATATGAAGATGCCATTGTGTTTTTGATGAATCTGAAGACCTAAGAAGAATTTCAATTCTCCCATCATAGACATTTGATATTCCTCACTCATCATATAGGCAAATTCGTCAGTGTAACGTTGGTTAGTACATCCTAAGATAATATCATCAACATATATTTGGCACATGAATAATTCATCATCATAGGTTTTGGTGAAAAGAGTTGGGTCAAGTGAACTGGGTTTGAAGCCTTTCTTCATGAGGAATTCCTTCAAAGTATCATACCACGCCCGAGGGGCCTGCTTGAAGCCATAGAGGGCCTTATTGAGTCTGAAGACTTTGTCAAGATGCTTTGGATCTTCAAAACCTGGGGGTTGAGCAACATATACTTCTTCCTCAAGCTTACCATTGAGGAATGCACTTTTCACATCCATTTGATGTAAGCTAATATTATGATGGTTATAATAAGCAAGCAATATGCGAATAGCCTCAAGTCTAGAAACATGTGCAAAAGTTTCATCAAAATCAATTCCTTCAACCTGTGTGTAGCCTTGAGCTACAATCCATGCCTTATTCGTCAACACAAGGCCATTTTCATCTTGCTTGTGGTGGTAGATCCATTTTGTGTCGATGATATTGTGCTTGTGTGGGTCTGGTCGCTTGACAAGTTCCCCGACATTGTTCAGCTTGAATTGATGTAATTCCTCTTGCATCGCTTGAATCCACTCAAGCTCTAGTAATGCCTCATCTACTTTGGTGGGCTCTGTGATAGAGACAAAAGCAAAGTGCCCACAAAAGTTAGACAAATGTGAAGCTTTTGAGCGTGTGAGAGGACCTGGTGCTTTGATGTCATTGATGATTCTCTCAATCTGCACTTCATTAGCAACGCAAGGATGAGAGGGTTGATGACGTTGAGTGGGCTCAGCATTTTCTTCAGAGCCATTTTCCTTAGGTGCACCAGCATGATGTTCTTCACATTCTGGAGTGACTTCTTCAGCAGATTCTTTGGTAGGAATGACATCCTCAGTGGCCTTGAACTTAATGGATTCCTCAGGTGGCATTTCATCTAGCATAGGAGGTAGGTGCTCTCTTTGCGAGCCATTAGTTTCATCGAACCGCACATCTACAATTTCAAGAACCTTGTGGTGATAGGTGTTGAAGACTCTGTAGGTGTGTGAGTCCTTTCCATAACCAAGCATAAAACCTTCATGTGCTTTCGGTGCAAATTTATAATTGTGATGAGGATCTATAATCCAACATTTAGCACCGAAGACTTTGAAATAACTCACATTGGGTTTCTTCTCAGTGAGGAGTTCATATGAGGTCTTTTTGAAGAATTTGTGAAGATATACCATGTTGATGATGTGGCACACAGTATCAATTACCTCAGGCCAGAAGCAAGGAGGCGTCTTGTATTCATCAAGCATAGTGCGAGCCATATCGACAAGAGTCCTATTCTTGCGCTCCACAACGCCATTCTGCTGAGGAGTATAAGGAGCAGATAACTCGTGAGTAATACCAAGTTCATCAAGATAGTCATCAAGACTAGTATTTTTGTACTCGGTCCCATTATCACTTCTGATGTGCTTGATCTTCACACCAAAGTTTGTTGAAGCCCTCGAGGAAAATCGTTTGAAGACTTCCTGCACTTTAGTTTTGTAAGTGATGATGTGCACCCATGTCTAATGAGAATAGTCATCAACAATGACAAATCCATATAAAGATGTAGCATTAGTGAATGTGGCATAATGAGTAGGGACAAAGAGATCCATGTGAAGCAATTCAAATGGACGAGTGGTAATCATGATGGTCTTTGAGGGATGCTTGGCCTTGGTCATCTTTCCAGCTTCACAAGCTCCACACAGATGATCCTTGAGGAATTTGACACCCTCGATGCCAATGACATGCTTCTTCTTCGTGATCGTGTGCAAGTTCCTCATGCCAGCATGACCAAGTCGTCGATGCCATAGCCAGCCTTCTGAAGCTTTTGCAAGTAGACATGTAGCAGGTTGTGGTCATGTAGAGAAATCAACAATATACAGATCTCCTCTCCTAAAGCCTTCGAAGACTTTGGAATTGTGAGCTTCCATGATCACAACACAACGATACTTGCCAAAGACAACAACCATATCAAGATCACAAAGCATTGAGACAGACATAAGGTTGAACCCTAAGGACCCGACAAGCATGAATTTGTCCATGTGTCGATCCTTTGAGATCACAACCTTACCTAGACCCAATACCTTGCTTTTGCCTTTGTCAGCGTAGGTGATATGCTTCAGATGCGATGGAGATAAAGCAGTGTCCATCAATAAGTTCCTGTCACTAGTCATGTGATTTGTACATCCGCTGCCGAGGACCCACTCAGTGGCTTTGGGTTGATCATCCTGCAGATGAATTAGTGCATCTTATGAACTCATATACTTTAGCAGTGAAGAATATGACATCAAATTCATCAGATCAATGCCATCAAGCAATCAAACAGATATAGCAGTATGAGGATGTGAGAAATGAAAATTTATTTCTTCATGATTAGCTTGCGTCCTTTCAAGCGTATTCAGGTCTCCAACAATTTCTTCAGACGTCTAAGTTCGTCTTGAGACCTGACCCTGCATAAGAGATTTGTTCTTTTTCTTCACCACCCACATATCAAGGGGTGGCAAAGAGTTCATCATTCCGCGAGCTCCATAAGAGAAAGGTGGCATAGAAGCTAGTCCACTTCGTTTCACAGAAGAGGGGTTAGAGTAAGCATATGAATAAGCAGAGAAATTCTTCAAGGAATTATGAACATAATGATTTGAAGAATAATGCACATATTCATAACCCTTAGATCTTCCTTGTGAAACAAAAGTGTTAACACGATGATGTTCATATGAGGATCTGGATCAATATGAAGAATTTGATCCACATGAGGAATTTGGTCCATATGAGGACCTGGATCCATATGAAAATTTTGATCTGGGGTTCCTATTCTTCACAAGTGGTGTCATGATAACATTTACCTGAAGACTTTCAAGGCACCTTTTGGGAACCCAGATTTTCTTCATAGGGGGGGGGGGTGTTCCTGCAGTTAGTGCCAACATATCTAGCCAATACTTCACCATTCTGATTTTTGAACAGTTTATAGTTGGAGTCAAATGACTCATCAGAAGAATATTAAGATTCACATGTAAAACCAGATAAAGTGGATGGATCTACGGGAGGTCCCTTTGCATCAACCCATGAGGTTTTGGGATACCGCTCAGGTTTCTAGTAGGTCCCATTAGCATTGAGTTTCCTCTCAAAAGCAATACCCTCTTTCCTAGGGTTCCTGTTGAGGATCTGCTTTTTAAGCACATCACAAAGAGCCTGATGCCCTTTGAGGCTTTTGTACATGCCTGTCACATACAATTCCTTCAGCCCTGCATGGTCAGTGATACTAGCAGCATCCTGAAATGAGGAATTTGTGATAGCAGAGACAATTGAAGAATTTGCAGCAATAGAAGCATTTGAACTTTCAGGTGAAGAATTAGCAGATTCACGTTCAATGCATTTCAAACATGGTGGAATGAATTCAACTTGAGCTGAACTGATCTGTTAAGCAAGCAATGAATCGCGTTCCTTCTGAAGATCTTCATAACTCACCCTTAGCTGCTCAAGATCTTGCTTTCTTTGAAGAAATTCATAATAAAACTTCTCATGATAAGATAAGAGAGTGTTATGATGACTTTGAAGGTTATCAAACTTAGACTAAAGTCTCTGAAGATTTTCAGTCGAAGTTTTAGTACGATCCATTTCTTCACCCAACATATCATCGCTCTCATCTAGCATGTTCTGAACTTTTTCCAAAGCTCTTTGTTGTTTAGTGGCAAGTGAAGCAAGTTTGGTATAGCTGGGTTCAACTTCATCACCAGATTCATCATCACTAGACTCAGATAGGTAGCATTTAGTTACCTTGGCACCTTTTGCCATAAGGCATGGTGTAGATGATGATGATTCTGGATCGAAAGTCATAGCCTTGAGCGATTCCTTGATATCCTCAAACCAGGGATCATGACGAGTTCGATGACCTTCATAGACCTCAGAGAGCCGGTCCCAGATGAGCTTCGCATGGCTGAGGTGCATAATGTTCCTGAACTGATTTTGGGACAAACAGGAGTAGATGACGTCCTTCGCCCTGAGGTTAAGTAGAGTGTACTTGCGAATATCATTAGCCTCCGCCATCTTGCATAGATCGGTAAGACCAATCTTAGTGACGGTCCATAGTTTGCTGTTCATCGCCATGAGGTGCTTCTTCATCATGGCCTTCCACTTGGGATAATCATGATCGTCAAAGATGGGGCATGTCACTGTCTTCATTCCTGCGGTCGACATAACTAAAACTCCAGGCGGTTAAACCAAAATCACACAGAACAAGGGAGTACCTTGCTCTGATACCAATTGAAAGTGCGTTATATCGACTAAAGGGGGGTGAATAGGAGATTTTTTCAAATTCGTCAATGAGTAATTTCAGGGTGAGGAAATTCCTAAGCAACAAGCTACTAAGCAGCGGAATAAATACTCAGATGCAAGTATAATAGAGTAGTAGCACAGTCATCATGATGAAATGAAAACAAGCACAAAGTACAAGTAGCATAAACACATGATAAGTAGGCCGAAGACAAACTGACTGAAGAAATAGGATTGAGGAAATTGAGAAAGTCTTTAGTCAAAGTCTTCAAACAGTAACGATCAAGTAATTCTACACAGAAATGAGGAAATGAAAGAGTTGAGGAAATTGAACCAGTAGCTTGGTGAAGACGATGATCTGGTAGACCAGTTCCAACTGCTATGACAGTCGTACGTCTGGTTGGAGTGGCTAGGTATTTAAACCTGAGGACACACAGTCCCGGACACACAGTCCTCACTGTATTCTCCTTGAGTTCAGGTCCCACAGACCTCGCCCAATCACTCATGGTAAGTCTTCAGGTGACTTCCAAATCTTCATAGACTCGGCCACTCGGCGATCCACAATTTCCTCTTGGATGCTCTAGACCATGACGCCTAACCGTCTGGAGGATGCATAGTCCTCAAAGGTAACAAGCGTCAGTTCCACATAGGAACAATTTCTTTAGTGATGCTCAATCACTTTGGGTTTGTAGGTGTTGGGGTTTGGGTTTTCCTCACTTGATGATTTTCTCTCAAAGTCCTCGGAGGATGGGATGCTCTCAAATGACAAGTGTCAGTTTCTCGCGGAGCAGCCAACCAGCTAGTGGTTGTAGGGGGCGGCTATTTATAGCATAGGGAGCATACCAACATGATAAGACATAAATGCCCTTCAATGATATGACCGTTAGGTGGGTGGATATTTTGGGACAGCTGGCACGTAGCACAACAACAGTCGGAAATTTGGCTATCGAATTCCTCAGGGCTACCATGTTTCTCACTTGTAGGCAATCTGCATTGGCGAATTCCTAACTCCTCAGTCAGAACAAATTCCTCAGAGACCAGAAGATCTTCGTCTCTGTCATTGAAGAAATTGACTGGACTGTATGAGATTTCCAATGGCTTCACTCGAAAGGATTGGTAGGTGTATGATTTTGAGATGAGCATCATTTGGAAACTTTTCCTTAGTTTTACCTCGATGCTACCTCTTGAGCACTGCGTTGGTTTTCCCTTGAAGAGGAAAGGGTGAAGCAGTAAAGCAGCGTAAGTATTTCCCTCGGTTTTTGAGAACCAAGGTATCAATCCAGTACGAGACCACGCGCGAGTCACCTCGTACCTACACAAACAAATAAGAACCTCGCAACCAACGCGAAAAAGGGGTTGTCAATCCCATCACGGTCATTTGCAAGAGTGAGATCTGATAGAGATGATAATAATAAGATAAATATTTTTGGTATTTTTATGATATATATTGAAAGTAAAGATTGCAAAATAAAATAGTTTGGAAACTTGAATGATGGAGAATAGACCCGGGGGCCATAGGTTTCACTAGTGGCTTCTCGCAAGATAGCATAAGTATTACGGTGGGTGAACAAATTACTGTCGAGCAATTGATAGAAAAGCAAATAATTATGAGAATATCTAGGCATGATCATGTATATAGGAATCACGTCCGTGACAAGTAGACCGAAATGATTCTGCATCTACTACTATTACTCCACACATCGACCGCTATCGAGCATGCATCTAGAGTATTAAGTTCATAAGAACAGAGTAACGCCTTAAGCAAGATGACATGATGTAGAGGGATAAACTCATGCAATATGATGTAAACCCCATCCTTTTATCCTCGATGGCAACAATACAATACGTGTCATTTCCCTTTCTGTCACTGGGATCGAGCACCGCAAGATTGAACCCAAAGCTAAGCACTTCTCCCATTGCAAGAAAGATCAATCTAGTAGGCCAAACCAAACTGATAATTCGGAGAGACTTGCAAAGATAACCAATCATACATAAAAGAATTCAGAGAAGATTCAAATATTTTTCATAGATAGACTTGATCATAAACCCACAATTCATCGGATCTCGACAAACACACCGCAAAAGAAGATTACATTGAATAGATTTCCAAGAGAATCGAGGAGAACTTTGTATTGAGATCCAAAGAGAGAGAAGAAGCCATCTAGATATTAGCTATGGACCCGAAGGTCTGAAGTAAACTACTCACACATCATCAGAGGGGCCATGGAGTTGATGTAGAGGCCCTCCGTGATCAATGCCCCCTCCGGCGGAGCTCCGGAAAAGGCCCCAAGATGGGATATCTTGGGTATAGAAGGTTGCGGCGATGGAAATAGGGTTTCGTGGTGCACCTGGATGTTTGCGGGGTATATGGATATATATATATATATATATATATATATATATATATATATATATATATATATATATATATATATATATATAT
>NC_041392.1:209562595-209567822 GCF_002162155.2 Triticum dicoccoides | reverse complement strand
AGAGAGAGAGAGAGACGGAGAGAGTAGCACTATTCTAATCCCAGGATTAGAATAGCTATTCTGATCACAGTGCCTCTTATAGGGACGATGAGGCTGCTCCAGAACTCCCGAACCCGCGGCAAAAAAAGATCCCACCCCACGACCGGTCGTCCACTACTTCCCCCCGACCCCCTCTCCCCCCGCGCCGGATCTCACCGCTGCCGAGCTGCCGCTCCGCCATGGCTCTCGCTCTCTCCGCCACCAACGCACCGGAAGCCACCCCCACCACCGCATCCCTACCTCGGCCGCCGCCCGCGCCTTGCTTCCTGGTCGTCGGCGCCGCCATCCTCCTGGCTCACCGCCGCCGCCATCCTCCTGGATCGCCACCGCCATCCTCTTGGCTCGCTGCCGCCAACATCCACTAGGTGCGGCCGCCTCCGGCACCCATCCTGCGCGGCCTCAAACTCCCAGCGGACGAGCTATGGCCGCTGGCGCGACCGAGCCCTCGCGTGGCGCGGCCGGTCCGAATCTTCCCGCCCACCCTCGGCTGCTCCCGGGAAGGTCCCTCGCCACCACGCCGCTTCCTCCCTCTGACGCTGCAGCGCGCAAGCCATTCACCTTCGTCGCCCATGTCCGTTCCAAGTACTGGTCACCATGCGCGACTACCCGAACTTCATGGGGTACCCATGGCGGCCTTCATTGCGTGCTTCTGACCACATGTTTAAATGCAGGGAACAAATGTGCCTTGTATGGCTCATCCCAAAATCACACCTGTGTCATGGGTGTGGTCGTAGATGAGGTGCAGCTTGCCGTTGCCTGGCTCCCCTGAATGAGCAGTAGCTAATGTGCAGCACGATCATAGCTAGCGCTCACGTACAACTCTCTGTCTCTAGCTCTTTCTGCCCTGTTTGTGGGTTTATGCCTGAACTTTGAGGTGCTCAGCAGGTAGAGGGAACAGATAAAAAGTCGGGGAGGATTGGGCAGGACCGTAGGACGCAACAGCAAGCCTGAAGGAGTTGGAGGCACATTACTCCTCATCAGTTGTGGGGTACTCTGCTCTACAATTGAGGTGAACAAATCTTTATTTACCTATACTTGTTAACTTACGGAAGCATGACTTGTATATGCTTGGTACAATAATGTAACATGGACATTTACCATCCATGTTCTGTAATGGCATAAGCAATGAATTAATAATCTAAGGAAAAACCACCTAGTCGAACAAAGACATATAACGAACAATAGTTTAAGTGTTTAGCGAGCGGCCGTGAAGTTCTACTACGGCTATACGCTCAACTGTGATTATACGGTTACATATGGATGTGTTGCTAATGTAAAAGTGCAGGTTGTTTCCCAAAAATCATCTGCTGATACATGTGTCGCTTGCTGCTGTTCTGCTGGTGGCCTGTCTCCATTTACATAACATTATTCCTGTTCATGTCGGTGCTTGTAGTTTCTCTTTGTTAGATCACTTGTTCAAACAAATCACTATTTATCTTGTTTGTTCCAATCACGTTGGATGCCTAGTACTAGTATCTTGCAGTAGCCTATACATGGGCATCTCGGGTCGTTGTTAATAGATGGGAGTACTATTGATTGTTTTTTAAGAAGCTGGTGCCTCAGATTATATTAGAGCACATGTTCTTTTTTGTCTTTTTCTGCTAGGTGCTTTTCCACCGAGCTGAAATTCCTCCGGCAACACTCCCTTGCAGTGTGCTTCCCCATTGATGTGAATCGACGTGGATACAATGTGCTTCTTCTGCTCGGCTGCTGAAGTTCACTAGTAATAATCTGCTAAAATTTTCAAGGATAAGCTCTCTGCTATATTTTCATGTATGCCAGCTTCTGTTATTTACATATCAGATGCTCTGAGTAAATCATCTCGTGCGTTCAGAGACTGCAATTTCTGCTATGTAGCTTGAGAAGAATTAGATGAAGAATATGTTGCTCCTCTTATGTATTGCTGATTCCATAATTTTGTCTGCACTTATGTAACTCTGATTTTTTTTCTCATTACTAAAGAATTGAATGAAGAAGTTCAAATTAAAATAAAGGGATAACCAAAAAAAAGTTCAGCTTTTTACTAATAAAGGTGTTATATAAAAACCTAGAGGTTCTAATTTAAATAACCGAAAATTTCAATTTTTAGTGTAAAACCAAGATGACCAAGTTAAAGAAAATCTAAAATAAGAAGTTCAAATTAAAAAGACGAAGAAGTTCAATGCTTGTTACGAACACAAAGAAGGTCATTAAAAGAAGCATCTCAAACAATTTTATAAAAAAATTCTCTGTTAAAATAAACCTAGAAGTTGAAATTTAAAAACGAGCGACTCGACGACTATGAGAAAGTAGGATTTTTCCATTACTAAAAGAAATAAAACCAGGAAGTCCATATTAAAAAGATGGAGAAGTTTGATGATTATAGAAAACTCAGATTTTCCTCGTTATTAAAGAAAGGAAACAAGAAGTTCAAAAATAAAATAACAAGAAGTTCAACTTTTAAAAATAGAGCGCTTCAAAATTTCATAAAAACGATTAAGAAATAAAACCAGGAAGTCCATATTAAAAAGATGGAGAAGTTCGATGATTATAGAAAACTCAGATTTCCTCGTTATTATGGAAAAAAGAAGTTCAAAGATAAAATAATAAGAAGTTCAACTTTTAAAAATAGAGCGCCTCAAAATTCATAAAAGATTAATAAACAAAACCAGGAAGTCCATATTAAAAAGATGGAGAAGTTCGATGATTACAGTAAACTCAGATTTTTCTCGTTATTAAAGAGTGAAAACAAAAAGTTAAAAAATAAAATAACAAGAAGTTCAAATTTTAAAAATAGAGCGCTTCGAAATTCATAAAAAAGATTAAGAAGTTCAGATAAATATTTATAAAAAACTCAGATATTTTCACGTAACCGAGAGAAGTTCGATTGATAACTGCCAGAAGTTCACGTACTACACAGTGTGCATTTTGTATTAAATAAAGAATGAAAATGCAAAGCCTAAAGTTTTGTTGCTAGAAGTTCAAGTGCTCGACCCGAGAAAGTTAAAAAAATTTGTGAGAGAAGTTGAACAAAAATACGTGACAGAAGTTCAAGGTGAAAATAACAAGAAGTTCAACCACTGCAAGGAATGCATTTTAGGTGAGAATAAAATGTATAGAAAAATAAAAGCTTAAAAGGTTTGTTGAAAAAGTTCAAGTGCTCTGTACGGGGAAGTTCAAAAATTCTTGCGAGAGAGGTTCACCTTGTATTTCCATGTTCGATTTTTTCCGTATAAAATTCGAATACAATTATTTACTCAAAATATGAAAAGGTGAAGTTCAAATTGAAATAACAGAGAAGTTTGGAGTTTATTAAAACATAGCATTTACCTGTTAAAAAAACAAAAAACACAAGCTATTTTGTGCACTTTTAAAAACAACTCATATACGGAAAAAATGGTTGCTAGAAGTTCAAGTGCTCGGCGAGGAAAAGTTTAAAAAATTCTTGTGAGAGAGATTCACCGTGTATTTAGATGTCGAAAATACAAAAATATATATGTTGTTTTTTGTGTTTTAAAATAATTCTCTCAAACCAGAGAGAAGTTCAGAGTGATAACGATCGGAAGTTCACGTACTACATGGTGTGTATTTCATATAATAAAAATACAATAAAGTGAAACTGAGTGAAGTTCAAATAGACATGTCCTAGAAGTTCAACTACTTCACGGGGTGCAAAAAACAGCACATCAAAAAACAGAGTGAAGTTTAAACAAACATGCCCCAGAAGTTCAACTACTTCACATAGTGCATTTTCGTTCGCGATGAACGCATAAATCATGATCTCGCCATTTTTTAATTTACCTCAAAACGACAGGAATATCATTTGTGTAAGTTCAAGTCCTCGGTCGAAGAAAGTTAAAAAAAATATTGTGAGAGACGTTTGTACAAAAGGAATATTATTTGTGTAACACTAACGAATAGATGAGAAAATTACAAACAAAAATACGTCACAGAAGTTCAACATGAAAAAACAGTAGGAAGTTCAACTACTACGCTGAATG
The DNA here is from genome assembly GCF_002162155.2 of Triticum dicoccoides. Classification (NCBI taxonomy): domain Eukaryota; kingdom Viridiplantae; phylum Streptophyta; class Magnoliopsida; order Poales; family Poaceae; genus Triticum; species Triticum dicoccoides. The sequence goes on along the minus strand of NC_041392.1, from coordinate 209,563,803 downwards.
AATTTTAGATGAAAAACTTTTAAAATTGTCGCGAGTATGAAAAGATGATCAACACGGGAAACTTGCGTGCTTACAGCAGCTTTCCATCGGTATATCACCCGCTCAATTCCGGTGAATGGATGGAGAGTTACGAGCAGTGGATGGAGACCTACGAGCAAAAAAATCATGTAAAAATCAGAGTGAAGTTTAGGTACACGCGCCGAGAAGTTTAGGTTCTTCACGCGGTGCATTTTCGAAGAATCTGTTTCGCGATAGAGGCAGAACGCATGATCCCGCCGTTTTCGAAATTACTTGAAAACGGCTAGGAATCAGAGAAAACCATCAACAAGAAAAAGTTTCACATTTTTTGTAGCTTTTCAGCGGTATATTATTTGCCCCATTCGGATAAAGTTTGTACAAATTACGGCGAAAATACGTTTTTCGCCATTTTTGAAACTGACTTAAAACCGTAAAGAATTGGGAGAAACAATACATACCAAAAAGTTTCGCATTTGTTCAAGGTTTCGAATGCCATATCATTTGCTGCATTCGGACGCACGGTTAAAAAATTAGCTCGAAAATATGAACTTGGTAGGACTTGGACCATTTTCTAAATTACTCTTAAACCATTCAAAATTAGAAAAAACTTTCAAGATGAAAAAGTAGCGCATTTTCATAAGCTTTCCAATGCCGTATCATATGCCTGCATTGGATTAGCCGTTTAGAAATGACATCGAAAAAACGAAATCAGCTGTTCGGTTTACGACATTTTATGTTTTTTCAAATTACTCTTTAACCATAGGGAATTAGAGAAAACTTTAAACATGTGGAAGGAGCGGTTTTGCATCAGCTTTCCAACGCCATATTGTATGCCTCATTCCGATAAACGGTTTAGAAATGCGATCGAAAATACGATTCACGTTTTTTGTGTGAAGAAAAAACAATTTTTAAAACTGCTCTTAAACCGCTTATATTTTGCCAAAAATTTAAGTTGGGTCATGATATTGGTGTCCATATCTTTCCAATGGTATATCGCAAGCCCCATTTGGGCAATGTTGGCGGAAGTTCAACCTAGTTCATAAGGAAGTTCAATGTACTACTAGTGGGACAGGTCAGGTTGTGATCAGAATATTATTCTGATCCCGTGATCAGAATAGTGCTTATGTATATATATATATATATATATATATATATATATATATATATATATATATATATATATATATATA
>NC_041392.1:209507640-209562392 GCF_002162155.2 Triticum dicoccoides | reverse complement strand
GAGGAAGAAGTAGGTCGGTGGAGCAACGAGGGGCCCACGAGGGTGGAGGGCGCGCCCCCTGCCTCGTGGCCTCCTCGATTGTTTCTTGACGTCCACTCCAAGTCTCCCGGATCACGTTTGTTCCAAAAATAATGCTCCCGAAGGTTTCATTCCGTTTGGACTCCGTTTGATATTCCTTTTCGGCGAAACACTAAAATAGGAAAAAACAACAATTTGGGCTGGCCTCCGGTTAATAGGTTAGTCCCAAAAATAATATAAAAGTGTATAAATAAGCCCATACATCCAAAATAGATAATATGATAGCATGGAACAATAAAAAATTATAGATACGTTGGAGAGTATCAAGCATCCCCAAGCTTAATTCCTGCTCGTCCTCGAGTAGGTAAATGATAAAAACAGAATTTTTGATGTTGAATGCTTCCTAACATATTTCTCAATGTAATTTTTTTTATTGTGGCATGAATGTTCATATCCGAAATATTTAAGATAAAAGTTTAATATTGACATATAAATAACAATACTCAAGCATACTAACTAAGCAATTATGTCTTCTCAAAATAACATGGCCAAAGAAAGTTATCCCTACAAAATCATATAGTCTGGCTATGCTCTATCTCCATCACACAAAATATTAAATCATGCACAATCCCGATGACAAGCCAAGCAATTGTTTCATACTTTTAATGTTCTCAAACTTTTTCAATCTTCACGCAATATATGAGCGTGAGCCATGGATATAGCACTATGGTGGAATAGAATGGTGGTTGTGGAGAAGACAAAAAGGATAAGATAGTCTCACATCAACTAGGCGTATCAACGGGCTATGGAGATGCCCATTAATAGATATCAATGTGAGTGAGTAGGGATTGCCATGCAACTGATGCACTAGAGCTATAAGTGTATGAAAGCTCAACAAAAGAAACTAAGTGAGTGTGCATCCAACTTGCTTGCTCACGAAGACCTAGGGCAATTTGAGGAATCCCATCATTGGAATATACAAGCCAAGTTCTATAATGTAAAATTCGCACTAGTTTATGAAAGTGACAACATAGGAGACTCTCTATCATGAAGATCATGGTGCTACTTTAAAGCACAAGTGTGGAAAAAGGATAGTAACATTGTCCCTTCTTTCTTTTTCTCTCATTTTTTTATTTGGACCTTCTTTTTTTGGCCTATTTTTTATTTTTATTTTTATTTTTCGTCCGGAGTCTCATCCCGACTTGTTGGGGAATAATAGTCTCCATCATCCTTTCCTCACTGGGACAATGCTCTAATAATGATGATCATCACACTTATTTTTACTTATAACTCAAGAATTACAACTCAATACTTAGAAAAAATATGACTATATGTGAATGCCTCCGGCGGTGTACCGGGATATGCAATGAATCAAGAGTGACATGTATGAAAAAATTATGAACGGTGACTTTGCCACAAATACGATGTCAACTACATGATCATGCAAAGAAATATGACAATGATGAAGCGTGTCATAACAACAGAATGGTGGAAAGTTGCATGGCAATATATTTCGGAATGGCTATGGAAGTGCCATAATAGGTAGGTATGGTGGCTGTTTTGAGGAAGGTATATGGTGGGTTTATGGTACTGGCAAAAGTTGCGCGGCACTAGAGAGGCTAGCAATGGTGGAAGAGTGAGGGTGCGTATAATCCATGGACTCAACATTAGTCATAAATAACTCACATACTTATTGCAAAAATCTATTAGCTATCGAAACAAAGTACCACGCACATGCTCCTAGGGGGATAGATTGGTAGGAAAAGACCATCGCTCGTCCCCGACCGTCACTCATAAGGAAGGCAATGAATAAATAACTCATGCTCCGACTTCATCACATAACGGTTCACCATACGTGCATGCTACGAGAATCACAAACTTCAACACAATTAGTTCTCAAATTCACAACTACTCAACTAGCATGACTCTAAGATCACCATCTCCATATCTCAAAACAATCATCAAGTATCAAACTTCTCTTAGTATTCAATGCACTTATATGGAAGTTTTTATTATGCCTAAAAGCAAATTGCCATGTTGTTCTAAAGGACTATCAAAATAATATAAGTGAAGCATGAGAGATCCATTATTTTTATAAAATAAAACCACCGCCGTGCTCTAAAAGATATAAGTGAAGCACTAGACCATAGCTCAAAAGATATAAGTGAAGCACATAGAGCGTTCTAATAAATTCCAATTCATGTGTGTCTCTCTCAAAAGGTGAGTACAGAAAGGATGATTGTGGTAAACTAAAAAGCAAAGACTCAAATCATAGAAGACGCTCCAAGCAAAACACATATCATGTGGCGAATAAAAATATATCTCCAAGTAAAGTTACCGATGAACGAAGACAAAACAGGGGATGCCTTCCGGGGCATCCCCAAGCTTAGGATTTTTGGTGTCCTTGGATTTACCTTGGGGTGCCATGGGAATCCCCTAGCTTAGGCTATTGCCACTCCTTTTTCCATAATCCATCAAAGCTTTACCCAAAACTTGAAAACTTCACAACACAAAACTTAAAAGAAAATCTCCGTGAGCTCCGTTAGCGAAAGAAAACAAAACACCACTTCAAGGTACTGCAATGAACTCATTCTTTATTTATATTTGTGTTAAAAATACTGTATTCCAACTTCTTAATGGTTCATAAAATCTTTTACTAGCCATAGATTCATCAAAATATGCAAACAACACACGAAAAACAGAATCTGTCAAAAATAAAACAGTTTGTAGTAATATGTAACTAACGCAAACTTCTGGAACCCCAAAAAATTCTAAAATAAATTTCTGGACGTGAGGAATTTATCTATTAATCATCTTAAAAATTAATTAACTAAATAGCACTCTCCAATAAAAAATGGCAGCAATTCTCGTGAGCGCTAAAGTTTCTGTTTTTTACAGCAAGATCAAAAAGACTTTCCCCAAGTCTTCCCAACGGTTCTACTTGGCACAACACTAATTAAACACAAAAAACACAACCAAAACAGAGGCTAGATAAATTATTTATTACTAAATAGGAACAAAAATCAAGGAATAAAAATAAAATTGGGTTGCCTCCCAACAAGCGCTATCGTTTAACGCCCCTAGCTAGGCATAAAAGCAAGGATAGATCTAGGTATTGCCATCTTTGGTAGGCAATCCATAAGTGGCTCTCATAATAGATTCATATGGTAATTTAATTTTATTTCTAGGGAAGTGTTCCATGCCCTTCCTTAACGGAAATTGGAATCTAATATTCCCTTCGTTCATATCAATAATTGCACCAATCGTTCTGAGCAAAGGTCTACCAAGAATAGTAGGACATGAAGGATTGCAATCTATATCAAGAACAATGAAATATACGGGCACATAATTCCTATTTGCAACAATAAGAACATCATTAACCTTTCCCATAGGTTTCTTAATAGTGGAATCCGCAAGGTGCAAGTTTAAAGAACAATCATCAAATTCACGGAAACCTAGCAAATAACACAAAGTTTTTGGGATTGTGGAAACACTAGCACCCAAATCACACAAAGCATAGCATTCATGATCTTTAATTTTAATTTTAATTTTAGGTTACCACTCATCATAAAGTTGTCTAGGGATAGAAACTTCCAACTCAAGTTTTTCTTTATAAGATTGCATCAAAGCATCAACGATATGTTTAGTAAAAGCTTTATTTTGACTATAAGCATGAGGAGAATTTAGCACGGATTGCAACAAGGAAATACAATCTATCAAAGAGCAATTATCATAATTAAATTCCTTGAAATCAAAGATAGTGGGTTCGTTGCTATCCAAAGTTTTGACCTCTTCAATCCCACTTTTAACAATTTTTGCATCAAGATCTAAAAATTCCAAATTTTTGGGAGGCCTTCTAACTAAAGTTGACTCATCTCCAGTCCCATCATTATCAAGATTCATATTGCAAAACAAGGATTTAATAGGGGACACATCAATCACTTTTAGATCTTCATTCTTATTATCATGAAATCTAGAAGAACATGCTTTCACAAAGCAATCTCTTTTTGCACGCATCCTAGCGGTTCTTTCTTTGCACTCATCAATGGAAATTCTCATGGCTTTGAGAGACTCATTGATACCATGCTTAGGTGGAATAGATCTAAGTTTCAAAGAATCAACATCAAGAGAAATTCTATCCATGTTCCTAGCCAACTCATCAATCTTAAGCAATTTTTCTTCAATCAAAGCATTGAAACTCTTTTGTGAACTAATAAATTCTTTAATACTAGATTCAAAATCAGAGGGTATCTTATAATAATTTCCATAAGAATTGCTGTAGGAATTACCAAAATTATTAGAGGAATTACTAGGAAACGACCTAGAATTAAAATTACCTCTATACGCATTGTTACCAAAATTGTTCCTACCAACAAAATTCACATCCATAGATTCATTATTATTCTCAATCAAGGTAGACAAAGGCATATCATTAGGATTAGTAGGAGCAATCTTATTAGCAAAAAATTTCATAAGTTCATCCATCTTTCCACTCAAAACATTAATCTCTTCAATTGCTTGCACCTTTTTTACTAGTAGATCTTTTAGTGTGCCATTGAGAATAATTAACCATAATATTATCTAGGAGTTTGGTAGCTTCTCCTAAAGTTATTTCTATAAAAGTGCCTCCTGCGGCCGAATCTAAAAGATTTCTAGAAGCAAAATTCAATCCGGCATAGAAATTTTGTATAATCATCCATAAATTCAAACCATGTGTAGGGAAATTACGTATCATTAATTTCATCCTCTCCCAAGCTTGTGCAACATGTTCATGATCAAGTTGCTTAAAATTCATAATATCGTTTCTAAGAGAGATGATCTTAGCGGGAGGAAAATACTTAGAGATAAAAGCATCTTTGCACTTATTCCATGAATCAATACTATTTTTATGTAAAGACAAAAACCAAGCTTTAGCACGATCTCTAAGAGAAAAAGAAAATAGTTAAGTTTAACAATATCATTGCCCACATATTTCTTCTTTTGCATATCACACAAATCAACAAAGTTGTTTAGATGGGTAGTGGCATCTTCACTAGGAAGGCCAGGAAACGGATCTTTCATGACAAGATTCAGCAAAGCAGTATTAATTTCACAAGATTCAACATTGGTAAGAGGAGCAATCAGAGTGCTAATAAAATCATTATTATTGGTATTGGCAAAGTCACACAATTTAGTATTATGTTGAGCCATCGTGACAAGCAATCAATCCAACACACAAGCAAACAAGCGAAGAAGCAAAAGAGGCAAACTGGAAAAGAGAAGGGGAATAGAGAAAGAGGGCGAATAAAACAACAGGGGTGAAATGGGGGAGAGGGAAACGAGAGGCAAATGAAAAATAATGTAATGCGAAGGATAAGAGGAAAATGGCATAGATCTCCCCGGCAATGGCGCCAGAAATCCTTCTTGCTACCTCTTGAGCACTGCATTGGTTTTCCCTTGAATAGGAAAGGGTGATGCATTAAAGCAGCGTAAGTATTTCCCTCAGTTTTTGAGAACCAAGGTATCAATCCAGTAGGAGACCTGATAACCCACAAGTATAGGGGATCACAATGGTTTTCGAGGGTAGAGTATTCAACCCAAATTTATTGATTCGACACAAGGGGAGCCAAAGAATATTCTCAAGTATTACCATCTGAGTTGTCAATTCAACCACACCTGGATAACTTAATATTTACAGCACAATATTTAGTAGCAAAGTAATATGATAGTAATGGTAATGGTGATAAAAGGTAATAGTAGCAAAGTAATATTTTTGGTGTTTTGTAGTGATGATAATAATAGAACCGGAAAAGTAAATAAGCGAAGAACAATATATTGAAAGCTAGTAGGCAATGGATCAATGATGGATAATTATGCCGGATGCGGTTCATCATGCAACAGTCATATCCTAGGGTGACACAGAACTAGCTCCAGGTCATCAATGTAATGTAAGCATGTATTCCGAATATAGTCATGCGTGCTTATGGAAAAGAACTTGCATGACATCTTTTGTCCTACCCTCCCGTGGCAGCGGGGTCCTAGCAGAAACTAAGGAATATTAAGGCCTCCTTTTAATAGAGTACCGGACCAAAGCATTAACACATAGTGAATACATGAACTCCTCAAACTACAGTCATCACTGGTAAGTCTTCCGATTATTGTCACTTCGGGGTTAACGGATCATAACACATAATAGGTGACTATAGACTTGCAAGATAGGATCAAGAACTCTCATATATTGATGTAAACATAATAGGTACAGATCTAAAATCATGGCACTCGGGCCCTAGTGACAAGCATTAAGCATAGCAAAGTCATAGAAACATCAATCTCATAACATAGTGGATACTAGGGAATCAAACCCTAACAAAACTAACTCGATTACATGATAAATGTCATCCAACCCATCACCATGTAGCAAGCCTACGATGGAATTACTCACGCACGGCAGTGAGCATCATGAAATTGGTGATGGAGGATGGTTGATGATGATGATGGCGACAGATTCCCCTCTCCGGAGCCCCGAACGGACTCCGGATCAGCCCTCCTGAGAGAGTTTAGGGCTTGGCGGCAGCTCCGAATCGTAAAATGCGATGAATCCTTCTCTCTTGGTTTTTTCTCCCGTAAGTGAATATATGGAGTCCAGGTTGAGGTCGATGGAGCGTTAGGGGGCCCACGAGGCAGGGGCATGCCCGGGGGGGGCAGGCGCGCCCCCACCCTCGTGGATGGGTGGGACACCCCCTGACGTGGATCTTCCTTCCAATATTCATTATATATTCCAAAGTAATGCTCCGTTGATTTTCAGGTCATTCCGAGAACTTTTATTTCTGCACAAAAATAACACCATGCAATTCTACTGAAAACAGCGTCAGTCCGGGTTAGTTCCATTCAAATCATGCAAGTTAGAGTCCAAAACAAGGGCAAAAGTGTTTGGAATAGTAGATACGACGGAGACGTATCAACTCCCCCAAGCTTAAACATTTGCTTGTCCTCAAGCAATTCAGTTGATAAACTGAAAGTGATAAAGAAAAGATTTTACAAACTCTGTTTGCTCTTGTTGTTGTAAATATGTAAAGCCAACATTCAAGTTTTCAGCAAAGATTATTAACTAACCATATTCACAATAACATTTAGGTCTCATGTTTACTCATATCAATGGCATAATCAACTAGCGAGCAATAATAATAAATCTCGGATGACAACACTTTCTCAAAACAATCATAATATGATATAACAAGATGGTATCTCGCTAGCCCTTTCTGAGACCGCAAAACATAAATGCAGAGCACCTTTAAAGATCAAGGACTGACTATTGTAATTCATGGTAAAAGAGATCCAGTCAAGTCATACTCAATGTAAACTAACAGTAATGGACCATGAACATAAATATCATAGAGGCTATGTTGATTTTGTTTCAACTACATGCGTGAACATGTGCCAAGTCAAGCCACTCGAATCGTTCCAAAGAGGATACCACCCTATCTGTAATGCCCCGAGACTGATGTGCCAGGTGTCCTCCAGTTATTCACTGTCGTTGCCATGTCATTTTCTTGCATGTTGCATCTTGTCATGTCATCATGTGCATTGCATCATCACGTTTTCAAAACTTGCATCTGTCTGGGTTTCCTCAGTTCTCTCTGTTGTCCGTTCCGAGTCCAGACACACTTGCACGCGCCCACGACATGTCCGAAATAGTATTTTATAAGTGGCCAGAATATGTTCTCAGAATGGGATGAGAGTTGACGTGCGGTCTTATTATAGTGTAGATAGACCGCCTGTCAAGTTTCATCGCATTCGGAGTTCGTTTGATAGCCCAACCGTTAAACTATAGCGACACTATAGCCGGTCTAACGTCGGATGTTTTCGGTCTCCGAAAACAGTCGCCGGGCCTCCCTCTCTTCTATTCTCTCAGCTCGAGACCGTCTACACAGCTCACTACCACTCACCGTCAGGCCCTACCTAAACTCTCGTCTCAGCCTGCGGCCCTCCTCGCGCGTGTCCGAAAATTGTCCCGGACCCGACCCGAACAGTCGTCACCGTTGGATCCGGATCAACCCCAAACATCTACAAAACATCACCGTTTTCTTATTTGGTCTCCCTAGCCTATTTTTCCTGACCGTCCGATTTTGATCGGAGGGACGAGATAGCCCCTAACCTTACCTACTCGTTATATATATTAGTCTAACCTGAGACCAAATCCCTAGTTTCTAGGGATCCCCTAGCTGCCGCCGCCACTCGTCCTGTCTCCTCCTCATCGGGATCTCACCCAGCTAATCTCCTCTTTCTCACCAACTAGCCAATCCAGAGCATAGCCCCCTCCCTGCCTCGATCTGGATCGAGAGCCCGAGCCCCTGCAGCGACCAGAGGCCTCCCGTGCGCACCCCGCAGCCGCATGCCTTCTCGTCTGAAGTCCTCCTCGCCGACGTCTCGTCACACCGGCTCCAGCCGCCTCTTTGGCGACCCTGCGCCGTTCCGTCGCGCCATCTCTCCCTCTCCATTCTCTTTTCTTTCCCGGTTCCATACTTCTCCTCTCACATCTCGCTCCCTCTCGCTGTTTTTCCTCGCAGGAGCCGCCATGGGGAACAACAAGCAGCTCCGCCCAAGAACTCCTCCTTCCGCGCTGCCGTTTGCCCGGATCCGGCGCCGACCGACCGGATCCACCCGCCTTCGCCGTTCTTGGCGCTGCCGGCGCCCCAAGTTCCCGTCCGCGCTGCCGTTCTCCGGCCATGAAGCCTCGACCTCCCCTGCTTCTGTTCCGGGAGGAGGACGAGCGCTTCGCTCGCCAAGTCCCCTGCTTCATTGACCATGCCCCTCCACCTCGTTCGATCCCGCCAGCGTGGACAGGCGCCAAGGCCCAGCACCGCCCCAACTTCATCCATCCCAGTTCACGGCCCGGGTCCCAGCAACGCTATCGCCGGCCTCCTCTGCTTCCAGCTGGGCCGAAGCCCATGGTGGGCAGCAGATCCAGCGCCCCTCCTTTTTTTCCTTCCACTGTTGGGCGGGCCTCTGATCTGGCCCATTCATGTTTTTTTCCAGATCTACGATTTTCCTTTTTCCTGAATTTACCTGTTTTACAGAAAGGTCCCTCAACTTCATGCATATAATAACTTTGCAACTTTCATCCATGTTTGAAAAGCTTAAAATGCTGTTTGTTTAAATTTTCTTAAATAACTTGCTAAAATGATTTAATTCATAACTAAATAAACGTAGCTCCAAATTTAATAAACTTTATATGTAAATGGGGTGGAAAAATGTCTAGTTTAACATGGTGGCATCACTTTGCATGTTTAACAACTCTAAATTTGTGTTTAGGGCAGAACAGTACCAAACCTAATAAATGCATATGGGGATTTTCTGGAAGTGTTGTTCATTGTTTCCGGCCTCATTTAAACTTGACTAGATAGGTAGTTTTATTTTGCTTCACCCTCTTGCCATGTTTAACAACATTTAATTTTGCTGGGTGCCTAAACAAGAGAGAACTAAATAAGTCATGTGGTGTTCCGTCAATATGCAACTCGTTGCATATTGAGCTCCACTTAATTTGTAGGATTGCTTGTGCACTTTGCCATGCCATGCCCTCTTTAAACCGGACATGCATCATACTTGTTCGTGCATCATGCCATGTCTATGTGGTGGTTGTTTACTATGTTGTGTGCTTCTTTCCGGTGTTGCTTCTTCGGGTTGGTTCCGATTACGTCGTGTTTGTGAGGACCCGTTCGACTACGTCCGTTTGTCTTCTTCATGGAATCGTTCTTCTTCCTTGCGGGATCTCAGGCAAGATTACCATACCCTCGAAATCACTTCTATCTTTGCTTGCTAGTTGCTCGCTCTTTTGCTATGCCTATGCTGTGATACCTACCACTTGCTTATCATGCCTCCCATATTGTTGAACCAAGCCTCTAACCCACCTTGTCCTAGCAAACCGTTGTTTGGCTATGTTACCGCTTTGCTCAGCCCCTCTTATAGCGTTGTTAGTTGCAGGTGAAGATTGAAGTTTGTTCCTTGTTGGAACATGGAGATGTTGTTCCTTGTTGGAACATGTTTACTTGTTGGGATATCACAATGTCTGTTATTTAATTAATGCATCTATATACTTGGTAAAGGGTGGAAGGCTCGGCCTTATGCCTGATGTTTTGTTCCACTCTTGCCGCCCTAGTTTCCGTCATATCGGTGTTATGTTCCCAGATTTTGCGTTCCTTACGCGGTTGGGTTATAATGGGAACCCCTTGACAGTTCGCTTTGAATAAAACTCCTCCAGCAAGGCCCAACCTTGGTTTTACCATTCGCCACCTAGCCTTTCTCCCTTGGGAGTCGCACATCCCGAGGGTCATCTTTATTTTTAAACCCCCGGGCCAGTGCTTGTCTAAGTGTTGGTCCAACCCAGAGCACCGTGCGGGGCCGTCCCTTGGCAACATGGGTTATGTTGGCTCCCGTACGCTTAGCTTATCCGGTGTGCCCTGAGAACGAGATATGTGCAGCTCCTATCGGGATGTGGGCGCATCGGGCGGTCTTGCTGGACTTGTTTTACCATTGTCGAGGATGTCTTGTAACCGGGATTCCGAGCTAGATCGGGTCTTCCCGCTAGAAGGAATATCCTTCGTTGACCATGAGAGCTTGTGATGGGCTAAGTTGGGACACCCCTGCAGGGTTTTGAACTTTCGAAAGCCATGCCCGTGGTTATGGGCAGATGGGAATTTGTTAACGTCCGGTTGTAGAAAACCTGAAGTTGACCTTTATTAAAATACACCAACTGCGTGTGTAACCATGATGGTCTCTTTTTGGCGGAGTCCGGGAAGTGAACACAGTGTTGGAGTTATGCTTGACGTAGGTTGTTCTAGGATCACTTCTTGATCATACTTTTATCGATCGTGCTTTGCCTTCTCTTCTCGCTCTCATTTGATGTTAGCCACCATATATGCTAGTCGCTTGCTGCAGCTCCACCTCATACCTTTTACCTTACCCATACGCTTAAATAGTCTTGATCGCGAGGGTGTGAGATTGCTGAGTCCCCGTGACTCACAGATACTTCCAAAACCAGCTTGCAGGTGCTGTTGAACCGTGCAGATGACGCAACCAAGCTCAAGGAGGAGCTCGATGAAGATCTTGTCCTTTGTGTTGTTTTGTTCTAGTTGATCAGTAGTGGAGCCCAGTTGGGGTCGATCGGGGATCTGTGTAGCATTTGGGGTAGTCTTCTTTTATTTTGGCTCCGTAGTCGGGCCCTGCTTGTATTTGGATGATGTAATGCTTTATTCATGTATTTGTGTGAAGTGGCGATTGTAAGCCAACTATGTATCTCTTTCCCTTATGTATTACATGGGTTGTGTGAAGATTACCTCACTTGCGACATTGATTTCAATGCGGTTATGCCTCTAAGTCGTGCTTCGACACGTGGGAGATATAGCCGCATCGAGGGCGTTACAAGTTGGTATCAGAGCCTTCCCCGACCTTAGGAGCCCCCTGCTTGATCGAATAGCTGGTGTTGTGGAGTCTAGAAAAATATTTTGAGTCTTTTAGGAATTATATATATCGGAGAGTTAGGACTACTTTTTACTCCTCAGTCCCTTCGTCGCTCTGGTGAGGCATCCTGACGTAGAGTTTTGACTCTTCTCTTCTCAAATCACTAATTTTTTTAGGATCACGCGGGTATCTTGGAATCGTTCCGATCGAATTGTGACGAGAACATTGTTCTTGGTGCCTCCTGTCATTTAGGGGTTGTGGCAGTGTCTCGGGGAGTTGAGCTCCGAGGTGTTGTCATCACAATTTTATCATTGCAGTTCTTGAATACATGAGATTAGTTTCGCCGACATCGAAAATCTCTTTTATGCAGTTGTTGGTGAGATAACCTCGACGCCACCCAGTACTGGGGCGGGAGTTCGGGAGTATTGCCATAACTCGTATAACGGATGCTTTTCGAAGGTTGAGGTAGACGATTTCCGAAGGTTTCTTGGTTATGTGTTGAATGATGGATACAGCTGGATGTAGGATTTTCTAGTTTTGGGTGAGATATTATGCTTCCCCTGTATCCCCAACACCTGATTGCATAACCAAAAAGTTTCGGGAGTTTATAAGTGGGAATTCAAGTAGCTCTTAGGATATCCTACTGACAGATGTATGATATGAAATTGGGGTTCGACGTCTAGTGGTCCGCCTATTCACGGTTGGTTTTACAGTGGTCTCGTTGTGTCTTAAAGAGTCCTTGGCTATGCCGACTCGGGGACGCTTCGTATGTCATGTGCACTGCCTTGTACATGATGGTGCTGTACGATCGAGCCCGTGTAGGCCCCACCACAAAAACTTCGGACGAAATATCTATCATATGTTTGTTCCGGCTTATTCTGCAAGCCAATTCTTTGTTTTGTTTTGAGTTGTGGTATTCGAGTTGCTTCGAAGTCAAATGTTGATTCCATACCTTCCCCAAATGGTGTTCTCATACTCCGATGTGAATACCAATCCTTCTTGATCATCAAGATTGTTTTTGTCAATCCCTTTTAACCGGCGTGCTTCTCTTCAGGTGGATCTGATCATTTCAACATCCGCAAGATCAAGTATCAGTTTCTTCTGAACGGTGTTTGTTTCATCCGTCTCCAAGTTGCCTTTGTTTTCCCTCCCTCCCACCCTTTTCTTCAAGGAACCAGATTTCTTATTCAAGTATCATTTTATTGTTGTGAAGCCTCTCCATTCCTTTTCCGTCAATGTTCTTATCCGGTGATTCTCATGAAGATTCTAATGGAGCTTCAAGTTCGTCACTCTTCACTCGTTTTCTTCTCCGGTGGATTCAATTCAAACTTTGTGGATCATATTTCCTCATATCAAGGCTTTCTCATGCCGGTGCAATTCTTAATTGTTCACCTCTCGCTATCCTATTGTCCCGGAGTGCTCAAGATATCTCAGAAGGCTCGTCTTTTCATTCAAGATCAGTTCAACCTATTTCGAGGTTGTTATCTCATTCAAGCCATTTAATTCAATCGGTGCAACCTGTTGAATTCCTGTGTTAGTCATGCTTTAGGATTGGTTGAACTTGTGCATCATGTTTAAATTCCCAGAAAACTGAAATGGGGATGACAGAACCCCCAGCCCCCCTGGAACAACTAGGGTTTACTAAAAACTTTTTCAATGAACCTGAAATGCCCTTCTAAAAAGCCCACCCTTTTTGTTTTGGGTTAAAACCCCTGACAAAAATGGTGCACATTTTTCTAGGACATCTTAAGGTCATTGGATTAATCCTTATAGTATTTGCATTTGGGCATTTAAATGCTATAAAATATTTTAAATGCTCAAATAATCATAAACTAAAATGTTTGATGTTGGATATATTCTAAGCAGTAGCCATGATTAATTTTATGATTTATGGAAATGCCCTGGCATTTTTAATAAAGCCCTGAAGCTACAGAAATAATAGAATAAATAAAAAAACAGAAAGAAAGAGAGAGAGAGAGAGGAACTTACCTGGCACATCCCACCTAACCCACCAGCCGGCCCACCTGGCGGCCTAGCACTGTGCTGGCCCGCGCCAGCCAGCTGCTTCTTCCCCGCCAGGCAGGCAGGGAGGTGACGCCGGCGTGCCCGAGCTCGCCACGGCGCCACCTGCTTGCCGCCCACGCCCCTGGACGCCTGGACGCCTCCACGTCGCACCCCGAAGCCCCTAGACACGCCATCCCCCTACCTCTCTCCCTTCGCCATTCCCCACCATGGCCGACGCCCCTGTCGCCGCACCATCGTCGTAGTCGCGCCCTCCGTCATCCTCGCGCCGCGCCATCATATCCACGAGCGCCGCCGTCATCGATTACATCGACTAGGTCGAGCCCCGAGCGCTCGCTCGCCCCGGAGAAGCTGCACCGAGCTCATCCTCAACTCCGGCCACCGGAGATCCCCTTCACCGTCCCCGCCGCATCAGCTCATCCCCGACCTCGCCGACAGCCTCGATGTGACCCTCGTGGGCTCAGCCACCTCCCTACCCTCTCTGTTCTCTCTCTCGAGCCCCGTAGCGACTGCACGTAGATCACCCGCACGCACCACCACGGAGCTCGTCGCCGACGAGTCTCCGACCACCCAATGGCCGCGCCACCCTGTCCACTAGTCCTACTGCACCCCCAGGAGCCCAACGCACCAAACCACGCGCCTCTCCGTTCCCCCTAGCGACTAGTTCATCCTCACCCGAGCTCCGGCCGCTGCCAAACTCGTCGCCGGCGACATTTCGGGCCACCCCAGCTCCACCCACTACCACCACTCGACGCGGCTTCCTCCCCGCATCACGTAGATATTCTCCGCCATCATTTTGGTCGCCGGAGTGCAAATCCCGCGCTGCTCCGCCGCGTCTGGCCTCGCCGACGGCTAGATGCCAGCGAGTTGACCCTGTTTGACCCTGTGTGGGCCCAGGTTGACCCCTCCCCCTGAGTCTATGACAGGTGGGGCCGGTCTGCTAATTAGTTTAGGATTAGTTTTAACTAATTTTAATTAGTGTAGTCACTGACATGTGGGCCCAGGCCCCACTAACAGCTAATTAGTGTTAATTTAATTCTGTTAATTAGCTGAGTCACTGACAGACAGGGCCCACCAGTCAGGTTTGACCTGGCCAACCCAGTTGACCCGCTGACGTCACACCTATGTCATGCTGACGCATTAATTCAATTACTGGATTTATTCTTTAATAGGAAATTCCAGAAAATAGCTAAAACTTCTAAAAATAATAGAAAATCAACCATAGCTCCAAATGCAAAGATTTATATATGAAAAATCATCAGAAAAATTCAATCTATCCATCTGTAATGGTTTCATGCATGACAAAACAAGTTAACCTTGCTGTTTAAGGAGAATAAGATAATACACTAATAAGGCTATGTTTAATGAGCTAACATTTGAATCTTTGATTCAAATGAGTTCATCCCCTTCTGTTTTAGCTTTCATTAGGCCAAGACACTGTCATCTTGCCATGCCATAGCATGCATCATATTGTTGCGTATTGCCATGTGTTGATTATGTTCGGTGTGTCTTTCGTGGTAGGTTCTGCCTTCGAGGATAACCCCGAGTATCCGTCTGAAGGGCAGTACCCTACTACCACTACAACAGGCAAGCAACCCTTTGATCATTCCGATACAAACCCATGTTCTCACTTCTACTCTTGTTTACTGCATTAAGACAACGCGATTCAAACTGCTGTGTGCTACGGTAGTTGAACCCTTATCCTCTGCATGACCTGTCATTGCCACAGTAACTAGATGAAACCCACTAGCATGTTGATTGAGCCATGTATGTGATTCCTACCTTGCTATGCCTGCTATGCTTAGAGTTGTGTCAGGTCTGGTTCATTTGGGTGATGGGCTAGAATGAAATGATTATGTCGGTAATGTGAGGGATGTGTTGAACATGTTTTGGTAAAGGTATCGATGAGAGGCCATGTAGGAGTACATGGTGGGTTGTTTCATTGAGGCCATCCATAAGAACTGAGATCTGTATGTGTGATTTAAGATGCAGTTACTACCGTATGTTGGGCCCGAAACCAATGGACCCTCTCGGCTTCTTAATCACCCTAGTACTCTGTCCAGGAGTTGCAAATAGTTTCTGGTGTTTGTAGGTTATGTGTTGGCGGCCGTGCGTAGCACTGATCCTTGGGGTGGGCTATGTTGCGGTAGATACACTGTGGCACGGTGTACCGAGTCACCCGTTTGGTGTCTCAGGAACCCTGTTCACATCGTTCGGGGCCGTATGTGGAAACCTCGGCCGGACTCCCTGCGGATGGAACCTGGATAGGCTATACACCTAGACTAGAGACTTGAGTGTTCGGGTAGGCCGTGGCCGACACCCTCGTTGGGCTTCCGCTTGAAGGTTGCTGAGTACATGTCGTGTAAACGGCGGTAAGTGGTGAAAGCGTGTATGAAGAAGTACACCCCTGCAGGGTATAAACTATTCGAATAGCCATGTCCGCGGTAAAGGACTACTTGGTTGCCTATACAGTTCATAGACAAGTTAATGGTTACTACTAAAAGACTCAAGATAAGTGTGAGTACCGAGGATGGCCCCCTCGTAGGATGACGAGGGAGGATCCCCGGTGGAGTATTGTGTTGGTGAGTAGTGGACTCGTGTGCGAAAACTATTTTTACTAGTGGAGTCTCGTAGGATAGCTTAGCCAAGAGTCAAAGCTGGCTTGCTGCAATAACTCCACCACCTTCTTGAGAATGAGCATGTATAGTAGGTTCTGTTGTAAGACTTGCAGAGTACCTTTGTACTCATGTTTGCTTAATTTCTGTTTTCAGACGACAACACCGCCCCTCCGATGGGTTCTACGTAGACCTTGATGTCGACGAGTGACTAGCCACCCAGGTGGTGATCCTGGCCATGGAGGGCCCTATGTAGATAGACAGGCTTCGAGAAGCCTTCTTGCTTTCTAGTGTCTGTACTCAGACTATTTGCTTCCACATGTGCTTGTATGCTTGTATGACTTGAGTGTCGGGTCATGTGACCCTACCTCTATGAACATGTTATGTATGGCTCTCTGGAGCCTCTAAATAAAGTACTTGAGTTGTAGAGTTTTGTTGTGATGCCATGTTGTATTCACTCATATCGGGCATATTGGGTGTATGATTGAAATGCTTGGTATGAGTGGGATCCGACAATCTAGTTGTTTATCCTTGGCAGCCTTTCTTATGGGGAAATGTAGTCTAGTGTTCCTCGAGCCATAGTAGTCCGCTACAGCCCGGTTCACCGGAGTCCTGCTAGCCCAGCACTACTGCTCAGGACACTTGACTGGCCGGCATGTGTTTCACTTCGTTCCTATGTCTGTCCCTTCGGGGAAATGTCACGCGGTGACATCCGGAGTCCTGCCTAGCCTGCTATAGCCCGAGTTCCCTGGAGTCCTGTTAGCCCAGTGCTACAGCCCGGATTCACTCGCTGATGACCGACATGCTCGATGTGATTCATGTATGCCTGTCTCCATAGGTCTGTGCCGCTTTGGGTTCACGACTAGCCATGTCGGCCCGGGTTCTCTGTCATATGGATGCTAGTGACACTATCATATACGTGAGCCAAAAGGCGCAAACGGTCCCGGGCCATGGTAAGGCGACACCAGTGGGATATCGTGCGTGAGGCCGCAATGTGATATGAGGTGTTACTGGCTAGATCGATGTGACATGGAATCAGGGTCCTGACAGCGTTGGCATCAGAGCCGGACTGCCTGTAGGTTCATTGAGCCAAACTTGTCGATGTCGAGTCTAGAAATGCTTTAGTTATATGTAGGGGAATTTATTGTGGGAGGGAACATAAGGCTCTTTGACTCCTTTACCTTATGCCCTTTGATCTGAGTCATTCTCTTCTCATTCAACGTGGGTTAAGGACTAGGCTCTCTTCTTCTGTCAGGTTCACGTGTTACTAATCTATAGTAGCTTATAGGATTGTTGTTACAAGCCCCAGTTTAGTTTCTACTATTTCTAGTATGTTGCTAGTTGAATCAGAACCTTGATATGATGTTGTTGAGTGGTATTGCAAACTGTTGTGGATGTCTCAAATCTTTTTCTGAGCATTTACAGCTGTTATGCTGTCCAATTTTCCCTAGAAATTCTAATGTCTTTGCATTGTGGTTGTGCTTTCAGATGGCCAACCGTGCTCAAAACCAAGTGGTTCGCCTGACCCGGTGCCTCGACGTGCCCGGTCATACTGCTATGTTAGTCCGGGTAATGATCGAGACGGGTTACCATTGGTATCCCGAATACATCGTCGAAGAGCAATTCCGAGACTTTAATCAAAGCCAATATTTCTGCACCGTCAGGATATTTCCTTCTTATCTTGGATCTATCGAGCCCCTTCACTATTCCTATGGACTCGGGGTTACTGTTGAGATGGCTGTGCAGGATGCTGCCTATTCCATGATGACCATCATGCGAGTCAGGACTGGCCTGTTTCAAAACACCGACTTCCGTTACATGCCAGCTTCACTTCCGGCAGCGCAAGGGTATCTCCAGGCTATCTATGCTGACTCCACTCAGGAGGACTCACTAACTCGTACCACTGCCGAGATGGTCGAGGATAAAGACCGAGAGAATCGGGCCTTGAGGCTGGAGCTTTTCAACACCCGTGCTGATCATTGGGCCACATTGACTCGGTTTGCACCTGCGGTGCAAGCTGGATGTATGGATACAAGGGATCTGTATCCTGTGAGATCTGCTCTGCCAGACATGATGGATTGGCGTGATGTGAGAGGCATCACCCCACCTCGTGGTCCCCGCAGGCCACCGTTTGATGGTCCAAGACCTCATCCTAGCCCCTTTGGTCCACAAGTTCCTCAGGATCGTCTGTTCCCGAATGATCACGTTGAACTTCCAGGCTATGGAGGTGACTTCTATGAGGACTACTACGGAGCTGTCTGAGTTAGTAGTAGTACCACTAGTATTGTAATAGTTGTATCTTCACTGTCCTGCGTGACTTGTGGAATATGACTTTGTGTGTAATCAATTCCGGAGGTGTAGACAAATAATGTATAGGAGCTTGGAATGCCTCCGATGAGATGTAACGTCTTTCATCATAGTTGTACTATAGCCTGGGCTTGTACTAAACTATGTATGGTGTGTATGACCGTTGGTATATATATATATATATGGCAGTTTTATATTACCATGACATACGGATGAACATCTCTGCATTCCGTGTTATCCATTACATTCTGCACTTCCTTGCTAAGTTTGAGCCATCCTTACCTAAACCGTTGTCTTGTTTTCTGCTAGGATGGTCAACACCCGCAGCAACCCTGCTGCCTCGGAGCAAGGGGCAGCCAGTGCAGCTAGGGGTGAGAATCTGCCTCACCCGCCTTCTCTGGCCGAAGTGATGCTGGAGGCGGAAAGAAACAAGCGTGAGACTAACCGCCTGCTAGAGCGGATTGAGCAGAACACTGCACGCCATCAGCGAAATGACTTGGTGTCAATCAATGACTTTATCAAGCTGTACCCACCAAAGTTTAACCATTCTATCGAGCCCCTCGACGCGGATGACTGGCTTCGCAGCATCACCCACAAGCTACGTTCGGCCAACATAGCCGAAGCCGACAAGGTTACTTATGCTGCCTATCACCTCGAAGGCCCTGCTAGCCTTTGGTGGGAAAACTTTGAAGCTATGCGGCCGGTCGGTCAAATCACTACTTGGGCTGAATTTAGTGAGGCTTTCCGTGAGCATCACATTTTGGAAGGTCTCATGGATCGCAAGAGGGAGGAGTTCTGCAATTTCACCCAAGGAAGACTGACTGTGGATGCATATAGTCATGAATTTGGGAATCTGGCACGATATGCTCCTGAAGAAGTATCTACCGACGCTAAGAAGCAGACAAGGTTCCGCAAGGGACTTAGCCCTGAGCTTCGCCGCGATCTTCGTCTGCACGAGTGCACCTCCTTTCAGAAGTTGGTCAATAAAGCCATCAGTGCTGAGTCAGGCCAGTCTGACTATGACGCTTCACGCAAGCACTCACGTGATTTTGGCTCTTCATCCGGCTCTGGAGCTCAGAAGCGCCAGGTGTGTTTTCCAAGTACGGTACTGCCACCCAGGTTCATTCCAAGGCCATCCTTTGAGGCGCCTCGTCCCAACCAGCAGTTTGCACCGCCCAAGCCCTATGGTGGCCCCGCTGCTAATGCTGCTCCATGCCCCAATGTTGTGACTTGTTTAAAGTGTGGAGAGCCGGGTCACTATAGCCGAGAGTGTCCTCAGAACAACAACCCCAATTAGTCTGGAAAGTCCATTGGCCGTGGTAAGCCAGCGGGAAAGACATTCTACGCCAAGCCGGTCACCACTGCACGTGGCCATGTCAACTACGTTTCAGCCGAGGAGGCTCATGAGGATCCTAACGTCGTCCTTGGTACGCTCCTTGTTAATTGCCATCCGGCATCTGTTCTTTTTGATACTGGAGCATCTCATTCATTCATATCCGAGAACTATGCTCGATTGCATAACACGACATTCTGTGACATGCCCTCTACCATGGAAATTCAAACCCCTGGCTCTAGATGGCAAACTTCTAGAGTAAGCCACGGGAACGAAATTCTTGTCGATAGACTTGTCCTTGCATCCTTAATAGCTCTCAAGTCCTCGGACATAAACATCATCTTGGGTATGGACTGGATGTCAGCTCATTATGCTAAGATTGATTGTGCCACTAGAACCGTTCAACTTACTCACCCATCGGGCAAGACAGTCAATGTCTTAACTCGAGTGGCCAAGCGCCAGCTTTACTCCCTAAATGCCAACCCCCTTCCAGACCTTGAGGATGTTCCGATAGTCCAAGACTTTCCAGATGTCTTTCCAGAAGAACTGCCAGGTGTTCCACCTGACAAGGATGTCAAGTTTGTGATAGACCTTGTTCCAGGAACCATTCCAATTTCTAGGAGACCCTATAAGATGGCACCCTTAGAACTAGCCGAGCTTAAGAACCAACTCGATGAGTCCTTGAAAAAGGGTTTCATCCGTCCTAGTTCCTCTCCTTGGGCTTGCCCCGTCCTCTTCGTCAAGAAGAAGGATGGAACGGATCGAATGGTTGTAGATTACCGACCTGTCAACTTGGTCACCATCAAGAACAAGTATCCGCTTCCTAGGATCAACGATATGTATGATCAGCTCGCTGGATCCTCAATCTTTTCCAAGATGGATTTGAGGTTGGGCTACCATCAAATCAAAATCAAAAACGGGGACATTCCCAAAACGGCCTTTGTTACTCGTTATGGCCAATACGAGTACACCATTATGTCCTTCAGTTTAACCAATGCCCCAGCCACCTTCTGTCGATTAATGAACTCGGTCTTCATGGAGTATTTGGATAAATTCGTCGTAGTATACCTCGATGACATACTCATCTACTCCAAGAATGAAGAGGAACATGCCGAACATCTAAGGCTGGTATTGACGAAACTTCGAGAGCATCGCCTTTATGACAAATTCGCCAAGTGTGAATTTTGGTTGCCAGAAGTGACCTATCTAGGCCATGTAATCTCTGGTAAGGGTATTGCTGTCAATCCCGAGCGAGTTCAAGCTGTCCTTGATTGGAATCCACCTGAGACGGTCAAGCAAGTTTGGAGCTTCCTTGGCTTAGCGAGCTACTGCCGCCACTTCATCGAGAATTTCTCCAAGGTTGCTAAACCTCTAACTGAACTCCTCAAGAAAGATAAAAAGTTTGAGTGGATTCCACAGTGCGAGTTCAGCTTTCAGGAACTAAAAAGACGCCTGACATCTTCTCCCGTACTGGTACCACCAGATTTCTCCAAGGACTTTATTATCTATTGCGACGCCTCGCGACAAGGACTAGGTTGCATACTCATGCAAGATCGTCAGGTAATTGCCTATGCTTCACGGCAATTACACCCACATGAGGAAAATTATCCCACACATGATCTAGAGCTTGCAGCTGTAGTCCATGCACTTAAAACTCGACGACATTACCTCCTCGGTAATCGTTGCGAGATCTTCACCGATCACCAAAGTTTGAAATATATCTTCACCCAACCAGATTTGAATCTCAGGCAACAGCGTTGGGTCGAGTTGATCTCGGATTATGACTTAGGAATAACTTACACCCCGGGCAAAGCCAATGTCATCGCTAATGCACTAAGCCGTAAATCCTATTGTAACAACTTGATGTTACAACAAAGTCAACCACTTCTCCATGAGGAATTTCGTAAGCTTAATCTTCACATTGTTCCTCGAGGATTCCTATCCACCCTGGTGGCGAAGCCTAATCTTATGGATCAGATCATAACCGCCCAGCGGTATGATAAGGGCATATCCCGGATTAAGGAAAACATCGCTAGCGGAGTTGCTAAATGTTTTTCCCTGGATGAGCGAGGTGCTGTCTTCTTCGAGAACCGCTTGGTGGTTCCCAAGAAACAACATCTACGCCAGTTGATCCTTAAGGAAGCTCATGAATCCCCTCTCAACATTCATCCCAGTAGTACTAAAATGTATCAAGACCTACGCCAGAGGTTTTGGTGGACTAGGATGAAGAGAGAAATCGCTCAATACATTGCTAATTGCGATGTTTGTCGTCATGTTAAAGCAGAGCATCAACGGTCTGCTGGCACCCTTGAACCTTTATCTATTCCTGAGTGGAAATGGGATAAAATCAGTATGGATTTCATCACTGTGTTTCCCAGGACCAAGAGAGGGAATAATTCCATCTTTGTCGTGATCGACCATCTTTCCAAAGTAGCCCACTTTCTACCTGTTCGTGAGAGTATCACCGCTAGCCAGCTAGCCGACTTATACATCTCCCGAATAGTGTCTCTTGATGGTGTTCCATTGGAAATTAACTCAGACCGTGGGAGTCTCTTCACCTCTTGATTTTGGGAAAGTTTCCAAAATGCTATGGGAACTCGTCTCTCTTTTAGCACCGCCTTCCATCCTCAATCAAGTGGTCAAGTAGAACGAGTCAATCAAATTCTGGAAGATATGCTCCGAGCCTCTGTCATCTCGTTCGGAATGGGTTGGGAGAAATGCCTTCCATTCGCGGAGTTTGCTTACAACAATAGTTATCAAGCTAGCTTGGGCAAGGCTCGTTTCGAAGTTCTCTATGGACGAAAATGTCGAACGCCTCTTAACTAGTCAGAAACCGGGGAAAGACAACTCTTTGGCCCAGATATGATTCAGGAAGCAGAAGAACAGGTTCGCGTTATTCGTGAGAAATTGAACACAGCCCAATCTCGTCAAAAGAGTCAATATGATCGTAAACATAAGCTTATGACTTATGAAGTCGGCGAGAAGGCTTACCTTCAGGTTACTCTGTTAAAGGGAACCCATCGTTTCGGTATCAAAGGCAAATTGGCTCCTCATTACATTGGACCCTTTCGCATTCTCGCCAAACGAGGAGAAGTTGCCTACCAATTGGAACTACCTTCACATCTTTCCAGAGTTCACGATGTCTTCCACGTTTCTCAACTCAGGCGTTCCTTCGCGGATCCCATCCATGGAGTGGATCACGAAATGCTTGATCTACAAGATAACCTCTCATATCGAGAATATCCCGTTCGTATACCACTCGATGCCATAATATCAAGTTTTTCAAGGTTCAATGGTCACACCATTCCGAGAAAGAAGCCACTTGGGAAAGGGAGGATCGTCTTCGACTCGAGTACCCCACCTTCTTCCCGGACGATCCTAAATCTTGGGACGAGATTCTTTTGAGTGGGGGTGAGTTGTCACATCCCTGTGTTAGTCATGATTTAGGATTGGTTGAACTTGTGCATCATGTTTAAATTCCCAGAAAACTGAAATAGGGATGACAGAACCCCCAGCCCCCTGGAACAACTAGGGTTTACTAAAAACTTTTTCAATGAACCTGAAATGCCCTTCTAAAAAGCCCACCCTTTTTGTTTGTGTTAAAACCGCTGACAAAAAATGGTGCACATTTTTCTAGGACATCTTAAGGTCATTGGATTAATCCTTATAGTATTTGCATTTGGGCATTTAAATGCTATAAAATATTTTAAATGCTCAAATAATCATAAACTAAAATGTTTGCTGTTGGATATATTCTAAGCAGTAGCCATGATTAATTTTATGATTTATGGAAATGCCCTGGCATTTTTAATAAAGCCCTGAAGCTACAGAAATAATAGAATAAATAAAAAAACAGAAAGAAAGAGAGAGAGAGGAACTTACCTGGCGCAGCCCACCTAACCCACCAGCCGGCCCACCTGGCGGCCTATCACTGTGCTGGCCCGCACCAGCCAGCTGCTTCTTCCCCGCCAGGCAGGCATGCAAGGAGGTGTCGCCGGCGTGCCCGAGCTCGCCACGGCGCCACCTGCTTGCCGCCCACGCCCCTAGACGCCTCCACGTCGCACCCCGAAGCCCCTGGACACGCCATTCCCCCTGCCTCTCTCCCTTCGCCGTTCCCCACCATGGCCAACGCCCCTGTCGCCGCACCATCGTCGTAGCCGCGCCCTCCATCGTCCTCGTGCCGCGCCATCGTGTCCACGAGCTCCGCCGTCGTCGATTACATCGAGTAGGTCGAGCCCCGAGCGCACGCTCGCCCCGGAGACGCTGCACCGAGCTTGTCCTCAACTCTGGCCACCGGAGATCCCCTTCACCGTCCCCGCCGCATCAGCTCATCCCCGACCTCGCCGACGGCCTCGACGTGACCCCCGTGAGCTCAGCCACCTCCCCACCCTCTCCGTTCTCTCTCTCGAGCCCCATAGCGACTGCACGTAGATCACCTGCACGCACAGCGGCGGAGCTCGTCGCCGACGAGGCTCCGGCCACCCAATGGCCGCGCCACCCTGTCCACTAGTCCTACCGCACCCCCAGGAGCCCAACGCACCAAACCATGCGCCTCCCCGTGCCCCCTAGCGACTAGTTCATCCTCACCCGAGCTCCGGCCGCCGCCGAACTCGTCGCCGGTGACGTTTCCGGCCACCCCAGCTCCACCCACTGCCACCACTCGACACGGCTTCCTCCCCGCATCATGTAGATAGTCTCCGCCGTCCTTTTGGTCGCCGGAGTGCAAATCCAGCACTACTCCGCCGCGTCTGGCCTCGCCGGCGGCTAGACGCCGGCGAGTTGACCCTGTTTGACCCTATGTGGGCCCTGGTTGACCCCTCCCCTTGAGTCTATGACAGGTGGGGCCGGTCTGCTAATTAGTTTAGGATTAGTTTTAAGTAATTTTAATTAGTTTAGTAACTCATGTGGCCCCAGGCCCCACTGACAGCTAATTAGTGTTAATTTAATTCTGTTAATTAGCTGAGTCACTGACAGACAGGGCCCACCAGTCAGGTTTGACCTGGCCGACCCAGTTGACCCACTGACGTCACACCTATGTCATGCTGATGCATTAATTCAATTACTGGATTTATTCTTTAATAGGAAATTCCAGAAAATAGCAAAAACTTATAAAAATCATAGAAAATCAACCATAGCTCCAAATGCAAAGATTTATATATGAAAAATCATCAGAAAAATTCAATCTATCCATTTGTAATGGTTTCATGCATGACAAAACAAGTTAACCTTGCTATTTAAGGAGAATAAGATAATATACTAATAAGGCTATGTTTAATGAGCTAACATTTGAATCTTTGATTCAAATGAGTTCATCCCCTTCTGGTTTAGCTTGCATTAGGCCAAGACACTTTCATCTTGCCATGTCATAGCATGCATCATATTGTTGCATATTGCCATGTGTTGATTATGTTGGTGTGTCTTTCGTGGTAGGTTCTGCCTCCAAGGATAACCCCGAGTATCCGTCTGAAGGGCACTACCCTACTACCACTACAACAGGCAAGAAACCCTTTGATCATTCCGATACAAACCCATGTTCTCGCTTCTGCTCTTGTTTACTGCATTAAGACAACGCGATTCAAACTGCTGTGTGCTACGGTAGTTGAACCCTTATCCTCTGCATGACCTGTCATTGCCACAGTAACTAGATGAAACCCACTAGCATGTGTAGGAGTTGATTGAGCCATGTATGTCATTCCTACCTTGCTATGCCTGCTATGCTTAGAGTTGTGTCAGGTCTGGTTCATCTGGGTGATGGGCTAGAGTGAAATGATTATGTCGGTAATGTGAGGGATGTGTTGAACATGTTTTGGTAAAGGTATCGATGAGAGGCCATGTAGGAGTACATGGTGGGTTGTTTCATTGAGGCCATCCATAAGAACTGAGATCTGTATGTGTGATTTAAGATGCAGTTACTACCATACATTGGGCCCGAAACCAATGGACCCTCTCGGCTTCTTAATCACCCTAGTACTCTGTCCAAGAGTTGCAAATAGTTTCTGGTGTTTTTAGGTTATGTGTTGGCGGCCGTGCATAGCGCTGACCCTAGGGGTGGGCTATGTTGCGGTAGATACACCATGGCACGGTGTACCGAGTCACCCGTTTGGTGTCTTGGGAACCTTGTTCACATCGTTCGGGGCCGTATGTGGAAACCTCGGCCGGATTCCCTGCAGATGGAACCTGGATAGGCAATACACCTGGACTAGAGACTTGATTGTTCGGGTAGGCCATGGCCGACACCCTCATTGGGCTTCTGCTTGAAGCTTGCCGAGTACATGTCGTGTAAACGGCGGTAAGTGGTGAAAGCGTGTATGAAGAAGTACACTCCTGTAGGGTATAAACTATTCGAATAGCAGCGTCCGCGGTAAAGGACCACTTGGTTGCCTATACAGTTCATAGACAAGTTAATGGTTACTACTAAAAGACTCAAGATAAGTGTGAGTACCGAGGATGGCCCCCTCGTAGGATGACGAGGGAGGATCCCCGGTGGAGTATTGTGTTGGTGAGTAGTGGACTCGTGTGCGAAAACTATTTTTACTAGTGGAGTCTCGTAGGATAGCTTAGCCAAGAGTCAAAGCTGGCTTGCTGCAATAACTCCACCACCTTCTTGAGAATGAGCATGTATAGTAGGTTCTGTTGTAAGACTTGCAGAGTACCTTTGTACTCATGTTTGCTTAATTTCTGTTTTCAGACGACAACACCGCCCCTCCGATGGGTTCTACGTAGACCTTGATGTCGACGAGTGACTAGCCACCCAGGTGGTGATCCTGGCCATGGAGGGCCCTATGTAGATAGACAGGCTTCGAGAAGCCTTCTTGCTTTCTAGTGTCTGTACTCAGACTATTTGCTTCCACATGTGCTTGTATGCTTGTATGACTTGAGTGTCGGGTCATGTGACCCTACCTCTATGAACATGTTATGTATGGCTCTCTGGAGCCTCTAAATAAAGTACTTGAGTTGTAGAGTTTTGTTGTGATGCCATGTTGTATTCACTCATATCGGGCATATTGGGTGTATGATTGAAATGCTTGGTATGAGTGGGATCCGACAATCTAGTTGTTTATCCTTGGCAGCCTTTCTTATGGGGAAATGTAGTCTAGTGTTCCTCGAGCCATAGTAGTCCGCTACAGCCTGGTTCACAGGAGTCCTGCTAGCCCAGCACTACTGCTTAGGACACTTGACTGGCCGACATGTGTTTCACTTCGTTCCTATGTCTGTCCCTTGGGGAAATGTCACGCGGTGACATCCGGAGTCCTGCCTAGCCTGCTATAGCCCGGGTTCCCCGGAGTCCTGTTAGCCCAGTGCTACAGCACGGATTCACTCGCTAATGACCGACATGCTCGATGTGATTCATGTATGCCTGTCTCCATAGGTCTGTGCCGCTTTGGGTTCACGACTAGCCATGTCGGCCCGGGTTCTCTGTCATATGGATGCTAGCGACACTATCATATACGTGAGCCAAAAGGCGCAAACGGTCTCGGGCCATGGTAAGGCGACACCCGTGGGATACCGTGCGTGAGGCCGCAATGTGATATGAGGTGTTACCGGCTAGATCGATGTGACTTGGAATCGGGGTCCTAACACAACCTTTTTTTAAATCATTTCAATGGTGTTTCTTTTGAGTGGGCCCTAACCCACGGGTCTTTTCCCCAGGATCTTACCCGACTCTTCTAATTTCCGAAGTTATTCTCATATTCATCTCAAAGTTTGACGTAAGAATGATTTATCATCGGTCAAATGCCTTTCTCCAAGATCGGTTAAATTCTTTTCATCGTTGGCTCAACCTTTTCCATTCTTCATTCCGGAGTGCCTCAACAATTCTTGGTAGTGTTTCTCGTCATCATTCTCGGATTCTGAAGACCGAAGAAGAGTTTTCCCTCCATATCTTGCTCCATTCTCTTCAAGATTCGTGATTCCAGCTTGTTCCACCCTCTCATAATTATTTTTGATTGTGGAAATTCTTTTCATCCTTCCGGAGCAATTCAAGAGTCTTTTCTATTTGATTCTCCGAAGCGCATCATTTCAGAAGATTTATTCATTCTCAGCTTTTAGCTATCATTCTCCAAATCATACCAGTGCATCATTCAAATATTCTCTAATCAATTCTTGATCTCTTTGTTCTCATGTATCTAAATCCTAGCAAACATTTTCGTTCACTTGCTAATTCTTCCCGGTGTTTCTTTATCATTTCTTCGTTCATTTTAATTCTTACGGTGGTTCGTGCAAGATTCCTCTTCTTTCGTTATCATATCTATTCATTCGTTGTTTCAATTCCACCGGTGTTTCGTTGAAGACGTTCTCAAGTTATGCTATACCTATCTTAATCCTTTCTACGAGAATAAGTAGTGTGCCAAGTCCGTGGATTGTCATCAATTTAATTGGTGAAGAATAAGCATAATGTAATTCTTATTCTTGTTTCATCGAGTATATTCAATTACTTATTACGGAGGCTCATCAAATTCTTGGTTTCATTTGTTTCCTCTTTTCTTTTCCCGGAGTTTCAAGATCTCTCATTTATCTCGTCGCAAAGCTCCATTTAATCATTTCAAGGCTTCACCTTATGTTTTCAACTTCTCTTTCCTTTCGTTTGATCATTCTTTTTTTACCGGAGTTCTTCATGGAGGTTCTACATGATA
This sequence comes from Triticum dicoccoides, assembly GCF_002162155.2. NCBI lineage: Eukaryota > Viridiplantae > Streptophyta > Magnoliopsida > Poales > Poaceae > Triticum > Triticum dicoccoides. Next base: position 209,534,028 of record NC_041392.1, on the reverse strand, counting down.
GTTCATCAAGGATTTAATCCCTTCTCGAAGTGCTCATCAAGATTCTTTCCAGAGGAACTCAAGTATTCTTTATCTTTCATTTTAAAGTGCAATTCTTTCAACCGTATCATTTGAGGTGGTATTATGTCATTCTTGATAATTTGAGTTCATGTCTCATTATTCACATGTTGTTAAGAATGAGGTATTTTAAATCCATCAATCTCGTCATTGGAATTATCTTGGGCTATATTTCACCTAAAACCGTCCCTAAGGATTGTTGCTATTTATGGTGCTCATATAAGACCCAAGTTCTTCTTTCATCCTTCCGGTGAAATAAGCTTTCTCGTCTCCTTCTTCATACCAATCCAATTCTTTTTCCCGTGAGTGGCAAGTTGTCACCTCATAATTTGAGATGTATTCCATAAGACCATATCAAGCTTATTATTTTCGTTGTTGGTTTTCCAACAACTCCATTCTAGCTTTTGTTGTAAGCGTGCTCTCTCAAGACCTTGTTTCCCGTCGTTCACTCCATTCCATTCTTACTTTTGTTCCGGAGGCATTGTGATGTTCATCTTTTCAACCCATCATCTCGTTTTGTCAAAGATCATGTTCTTTTCATGCCTATCCTTTTAACCGGAGTGTTGTGTCCTCTTTTCAAGTATCCTCTCATCTTGTCAAGTTCAATTCCTTCCATGTCCAACCGGAGTGTTGTCGTAATTGATCCTTATCATTCCTGTACATCTCGTTTCAATCGGAGTGCTTGCATGTACCTATTGTCGATCGTAACACTTTTCTTATGTCTTTCAACCTACAAGGGTCTAGTAAGGTTCCTTGTTCCTCTTCCCTAACGGAGGTTTCAACTATGTTCACCTTCGTTGTATTCTTTTCTCGAATTTGTTCAACCTCGCAAGATTCTTTGGTCTCACTCATTTGTCAAAGAGGCAACTTAGCTTTACCTCTTCTCTTTCTCTTCCGTTGTCCCTCCGGTGCCATTCTAGATCTCGGGACGAGATCCTCCCGTAGTGGTGGAGTGTTGTAATGCCCCGAGACTGATGTGCCAGGTGTCCTCCAATTATTCGTTGTCGTTGCCATGTCATTTGCTTGCGTGTTGCATCTTGTCATGTCATCATGTGCATTGCATCATCACGTTTTCGAAACATGCATCCGTCCGGGTTTCCCCAGTTCTCTCTGTTGTCCGTTCCGAGTCCAGACACACTTGCACGCGCCCGTGGCATGTCCGAAATAGTATTTTATAAGTGGCCGGAATATGTTCTCGGAATGGGATGAGAGTTGACGTGCGGTCTTATTATAGTGTAGATAGACCGCCTGTCAAGTTTCATCGCATTCGGAGTTCGTTTGATAGCCCAACCGTTAAACTATAGTGGCACTATAGCCGGTCTAACGTCGGATGTTTTCGGTCTCCGGAAACAGTCGCCAGGCCTCCCTCTCTTCTGTTCTCTCAGCTCGAGACCGTCTACACAGCTCACTACCACTCACCGTCAGGCCCTACCTAAACTCTCTTGTCATCCCGCGACCTTCCTCGCGCGCGTCCGAAATTTGTCCCGGACCCGACCCGGACAGTCGTCACCGTTGGATCCGGATCATCCCCAAACGTCTACATAACATCACCGTTTTCTTATTTGGCCTCCCTAGCCTATTTTCCTGACCGTCCGATTTTGATCGGAGGGACGAGATAGCCCCTAACCTTACCTACTCGTTATATATATTAGTCTAACCTGAGACCAAATTCCTAGTTTCTAGGGATCCCCTAGATGCCGCCGCCACTCGTCCTGTCTCCTCCTCATCGGGATCTCACCCAGCTAATCTCCTCTTTTTCACCAACTAGCCAATCCAGAGCATATTCCCCTCCCTGCCTCGATCTGGATCGAGAGCCCGAGCCCCTGCAGCCACCAGAGGCCTCCCGTGCGCACCCCGCAACCGCATGCCTCCTCGTCTGAAGTCCTCCTCGCCGACGTCTCGTCACACCGGCTCCAGCCGCCTCTCTGGCGACCCCGCACCGCTCCGTCGCGCCATCTCTCCCTCTCCATTCTCTTTTCTTTCCCGGTTCCATACTTCTCCTCTCACATCTCGCTCCCTCTCGCTGTTTTTCCTCGCAGGAGCCGCCATGGGGAACCACAAGTAGCTCCGCCCAAGAACTCCTCCTTCCGCGCTGCCGTTTGCCCGGATCCGGCACCGACCGACCGGATCCACCTGCCTTCGCCGTTCTTGGCGCTGCCGGCGCCCCAAGTTCCCGTCCGCGCTGCCGTTCTCCGGCCATGAAGCCTCGGCCTCCCCTGCTTCTGTTCCAGGAGGAGGATGAGCGCTTCGCTCGCCAAGTCCCCTGCTTCATTGACCGCGCCCCTCCACCTCGTTCGATCCCGCCAGCGTGGACAGGCGCCAAGGCCCAGCACCGCCCCAGCTTCATCCATCCCAGCTCACGGCCCGGGTCCCAGCAACGCTATCGCCGACCTCCTCTGCTTCCAACTGGGCCGAAGCCCATGGTGGGCAGCAGATCCAGCGCCCCTCCTTTTTTTTCCTTCCACTGTTGGGCGGGCCTCTGATCTGGCCCATTCATGTTTTTTTCCAGATCTACGATTTTCCTTTTTCCTGAGTTTACCTGTTTTACAGAAAGGTCCCTCAACTTCATGCATATAATAACTTAATAACCGTGCATCGGATTAAAACAAACTTTATATGTAATATGTCTAGAATTTTGTCTAGTTTAATAATTTGCAACTTTCATCCATGTTTGAAATGCTTAAAATGCTGTTTGTTTAAATTTGCTTAAATAACTTGCTAAAATGATTTAATTCATAACTAAATAACTGTAGCTCCAAATTTAATAAACTTTATATGTAAATGGGGTGGAAAAATGTCTAGTTTAACATGGTGGCATCACTTTGCATGTTTAACAACTCTGAAATTGTGTTTAGGGCAGAACAGTACCAAACCTAATAAATGCATATGGGGATTTTCCGGAAGTGCTGTTCGTTGTTTCCGGCCTCATTTAAACTTGACTAGATAGGTAGTTTTATTTTGCTTCACCCTCTTGCCATGTTTAACAACATTTAATTTTGCTGGGTGCCTAAACAAGAGAGAACTAAATAAGTCAAGTGGTGTTCCGTCAATATGCAACTCGTTGCATATTGAGCTCCACTTAATTTGTAGGATTGCTTGTGCACTTTGCCATGCCATGCCCTCTTTAAATCGGACATGCATCATACTTGTTTGGGCATCATGCCATGTCTATGTGGTGGTTGTTTACTATGTTGTGTGCTTATTTCCGGTGTTGCTTCTTCGGGTTGGTTCCGATTATGTCGTGTTTGTGAGGACCCGTTTGACTACGTCCGTTTGTATTCTTCATGGAATCGTTCTTTTTCCTTGCGGGATCTCAGGCAAGATGACCATACCCTCGAAATCACTTCTATCTTTGCTTGCTAGTTGCTCGCTCTTTTGCTATGCCTATGCTGCGATACCTACCACTTGCTTATCATGCCTCCCATATTGTTGAACCAAGCCTCTAACCCACCTTGTCCTAGCAAACCATTGTTTGGCTATGTTACCGCTTTGCTCAGCACCTCTTATAGCGTTGTTAGTTGCAGGTGAAGATTGAAGTTTGTTCCTTGTTGGAACATGGAGATGTTGTTCCTTGTTGGAACATGTTTACTTGTTGGGATATCACAATATCTCTTATTTAATTAATGCATCTATATACTTGGTAAAGGGTGGAAGGCTCAGCCTTATGCCTGGTGTTTTGTTCCACTCTTGCCACCCTAGTTTCCGTCATATCGGTGTTATGTTCCCGGATTTTGCGTTCCTTACGCGGTTGGGTTATAATGGGAACCCCTTGACAGTCCGCTTTGAATAAAACTCCTCCAGCAAGGCCCAACCTTGGTTTTACCATTCGCCACCTAGCCTTTTCCCTTGGGATTTGCGCATCCCGAGGGTCATCTTTATTTTTAAACCCCCGGGCCAGTGCTTGTCTAAGTGTTGGTCCAACCCAGAGCACCGTGCGGGGCCGTCCCTTGGCAACTTGGGTTACGTTGGCTCCTGTACGCTTAGCTTATCCGGTGTGCCCTGAGAACGAGATATGTGCAGCTCCTATCAGGATGTTGGCGCATCGGGTGGTCTTGCTGGACTTGTTTTACCATTGTCGAGGATGTCTTGTAACCGGGATTCCGAGTCTGATCGGGTCTTCCCGCTAGAAGGAATATCCCTCGTTGACCGTGAGAGCTTGTGATGGGCTAAGTTGGGACACACCTATAGGGTTTTGAACTTTCGAAAGCCGTGCCCGCAGTTATGGGTAGATGGGAATTTGTTAACGTCCGATTGTAGAAAACCTGATGTTGACCTTAACTAAAATACACCAACCGCGTGTGTAACCGTGATGGTCTCTTTCCGGCAGAGTCCGGGAAGTGAACACGATGTTGGAGTTATGCTTGACGTAGGTTGTTCTAGGATCACTTCTTGATCATACTTTTATCGACCGTGCTTTGCCTTCTCTTCTCGCTCTCATTTGCGTATGTTAGCCACCATATATGCTAGTCGCTTGCTGCAGCTCCACCTCATACCTTTTACCTTACCCATAATTTTAAATAGTCTTGATCGCGAGGGTGTGAGATTGTTGAGTCCCCGTGACTCACAGATACTTCCAAAACCAGCTTGCAGGTGCCGTTGAACCGTGCAGATGACGCAACCAAGCTCAAGGAGGAGCTCGATGAAGATCTTGTCCTTTGTGTTGTTTCGTTCTAGTTGATCAGTAGTGGAGCCCAGTTGGGGTCGATCGGGGATCTGTGTAGCATTTGGGGTAGTCTTCTTTTATTTTGGCTCTGTAGTCGGGCCTTGATTGTATTTGGATGATGTAATGCTTTATTCATGTATTTGTGTGAAGTGGCGATTGTAAGCCAACTATGTATCTCTTTCCCTTATGTATTACATGGGTTGTGTGAAGATTACCTCACTTGCGACATTGCTTTCAATGCGGTTATGCCTCTAAGTCGTGCTTCGACATGTGGGAGATATAGTCACATCGAGGGCGTTACACTATCATACCACATCACAACCATTTTAATAGCATGTTGGCACGCAAGGTAAACCATTATACACTCCTAGCTAATTAAGCATGGCATAAGCAACTATAATCTCTAATTGTCATTGCAAACATGTTTATTCATAATAGGCTGAATCAGGAACGATGAACTAATCATACTTACAAAAACAAGAGAGGTCGAGTTCATACCAGTTTTTCTCATCTCAATGAGTTCATCATATAATCATCATTATTGCCTTTCACTTGCACGACTGAATATTGTGGATAATAATAATAGTGCACATGCATTGGACTAAGCTGGAATTTGCAAGCATTCAATTCAAGAGAGAAGACAAGGTAATATGGGCTCTTTGTTAGATCAACAATAATGCATATAAGAGCCAGTTTAACATTTTCATTATGGTCTTCTCCTCTCGACCCCCAAAGGAAAGAAAGAAATAAAACTATTTACACGGGAAAGCTCCCAACAAGCAAAATAAGAACAAGAAATCTTTTTTGAGTTTTCTTTTTAATTACTACTACAAGCATGGAAATTGAACTAATTAAAAGCTACAACTAATTTTTTTGTTCTTCTTAAGGTTTATTAAACATGCAAGAAGAAAGCATAAAAAGAGGAAAATAAACTAGCATGGATAATACAATGAAAAAGTATGAGCACCGACAACTAGCAATGAGTGTGTGAACATGAATGTAATGTCGGTGAGAAATACGTACTCCCCCAAGCTTAGGCTTTTGGCCTAAGTTGGTCTATGGCCACGACTGGCCTGGCCGATATCCAAAGTAATAGTTGGGGTCGTACTGTGAAGAAGCCTCGGATTGCCACTGGTTGGCAATCGCCTCCGGATCCCACTGATAATCAGACTGTCGTGGAGGATCAAATTGTGATTCTGGCTCTGGCGCTGTAGTTGTTGTAGGGTTCCGGTAGGCATGAATGGCCTCTAACGGAACAAGGTACTTGCCTGCAGATAAATCAAACAAGGAAGGAGCAGGCAAGGTAATAGTCTCAAGATGATTTTTACCAAATATTAATTTGTACTTAAGCTCCTTTTCCCTATTCTTAACAATAATATCATGTGCTACCATACTCTTATAATCTAAATAAACAGGAGGCAACAATTTTTCTTCCTTCTCATAATGCCTAATAGGCATGTTAAAGTGTGCAGCGAGGCGTGAGGCGAAGATGCCTCCAAGGACAGGGCCCTTAGTACGGTTAAGATTTAACGCTTTGCAATAAAGCGCCCATGCTGAATGTATCATCACGAAATAAGGCATGGCACAAAATAACAATATCAGGGGCACTCAGGTTTCCACAGTTTCTGCACCCAATTAAGCATCTATTAGCAAATATAGCAAAGTAACATAGAACAGGAAAGTGTATGCTAGTAATTCGTGCGTCGGAAACCTTCCTCGTTTCCCCTATAGTAATGGTATCAATAAACCCATCCACATCGTCACGATGTGGTTCCTCTACACTGCCCTTGAAAGGGATCAAACAAACCCGACAAAAATCATAAAGTGACATCTCCTTATGCTCATCATATAAATAAAATTCCACCTTAGGCGATGAGCTCCTAGCATGGAAATGAAAGTTTTGCACAAAGATATTGGTGAGTAAGAGATATTTTTCACGTTGGTCATGGAGAAAGGCGGTGAGGCCTGCATTCTCAACCAATTCATAGAAATCATCATAAATCCCGACTGCTCTCAAGAAATTATCACAAGGCCATTCACACGGCCGAACTTCCGTGGTGCGAGGGAGATTATACTTGGGCCTCTTATCCTCCTCACTTTGCTTATCCTTCAAGCTTCGGCTCGATGAGCCCCTCAAAAATCTCTTCATCTTTTTCCAGGAACAATCCCCCAAAGCAGTTTTGTGAGAGGTGCTTTGAGCAAGGAGATCGAAAATGGCAACAAAATGAGCTTGGACTCGGGTTTGAGCTAGTTAGTGGTGTTCGTGGGAGGAAGAAGGAATGTGTGGTAGCTAGAATAAGTGGAGGGGAGCCACCGTGCGCCCACGAGGCAGGGGGTGCGCCCAGGGGGTAGGGCTGGCCCTCCACCCTCGTGGCCAGGTGCTTTCTCCCCTGCTGTGTTCTTAGTGCCAGATATTCTAAAATATTCTAGAAAAAATCATATTTAATTTTCAGGGCATTTGGAGAACTTTTATTTTCGGGGTATTTTTTATTGCATTGATAATTCAGAAAATAGACAGAAATTACTATTTTTGCTTTATTTAATATAAATAATAGAAAGTAAAAAGAGGGTACAGAGAGTTGTGTTTCCTAAATTCATCCATCTCATGGTCATCAAAAGGAATCCACTAACAAGGTTGATCAGGTCTTGTTAACAAACTCATTCCGAATAACATGGAACCGGAGAATTTTCGAATAACACTAGGTTACCTCAACGGGGATATGCACATCCCCAACAATAAGAATATCATATTTCTTCTTTACAGTAGGAAGAGGAAATTCAAAACCTCCAAAAATAATCGATGGAAATTTTCCAATAGAGTTTATACTATGAACTTGAGGTTGTTTCCTCGGAAAGTGTACCGTATGCTCAATACCATTAACATGAAAAGTGACATTGCCTTTGGTGCAATCAATAACAGCCCCTGCAGTATTCAAAAAGGGTCTTCCAAGAATAATAGACATACTATCGTCCTCGAGAATATCAAGAATAACAAAGTCCGTTAAAATAGTAACGTTTGCAACCACAACATGCACATCCTCACAAATACCGACAGGTATAGCAGTTGATTTATCAGCCATTTGCAAAGATATTTCAGTAGGTGTCAACTTATTCAAATCAAGTCTACGATACAAAGAGAGAGGCATAACACTAACACCGGCTCCAAGATCACATAAAGCAGTTTTAACATAGTTTGTTTTAATGAAGCATGGTATAGTTGGTACTCCGGGATCTCCTAGTTTCTTATGTATTCCACCTTTAAAAGTATAATTAGCAAGCATGGTGGAAATTTCAGCTTCAGGTATCTTTATTTTATTTGTAACAGTATCTTTCATGTACTTAGCATATGGATTCATTTTAAGCATATTAGTCAAATGCATACGCAAGAAGATAGGTCTAATCATTTCAGCAAAGCGCTCAAAATCCTCATCATCCTTTTTCTTGGATGGTTTAGGAGGAAAAGGCATGGGTTTCTGAACCCATGGTTCTCTTTCCTTACCGTGCTTCCTAGCAACAAAGTCTCTCTTATCATAACGTTGATTCTTTGATTGTGGGTTATCAAGATCAACAACAGGTTCAATTTCTACCTCATTATTATTACTAGGTTGAGCATCAACATGAACATCATCGTTAACATTATCACTAGGTTCATGCTCATTACCCGATTGTGTTTCAGCATCAGAAATAGAAATATCATTAGGATTCTCAGGTGTGTCAATAATAGGTTCACTAGAAGCATGCAAAGTCCTATCATTTTTCTTTTTCTTCCTTTTAGAAGGACTTGGTGCATCAATAATATTTCTCTGAGAGTCTTGCTCAATTCTCTGTCAGGACCGGGGTTTCGGGATATTAATTTCCCAGAAAATGGCCCTTGTGCTCACCAGCACCAGGATTATTGTTAGCTAATGAGGCACCAACTTGATACAAAAACTCCAAGCAAAAAAATGAGATATGTAGTACAAGCCCATTCTGGCCTATGAGTACAACAAATGGTTTCTAGTGGTTGTTGGCGGAAGCGGTTTGCGGTTCATCAACGTCTATGGGACTCCATTTCCCACAAGAACAGCTGACCTGGATAACTCCTATCTTCACGAGGCTGCTATCTCCATTGCGTAGGTTCCGGGGTTGTCATCGCGATGCTCCTCTCCATGCAAGAAATCAGGCCAAGACAATAGCCAGCGACAAGCCAGTGAGTACTTTTGAATGTACTCGCAAACATTATGAACATAGGTATACTAAAAACATTTCATAATCGTGCTCTGAAATATTATATGATCTCACGTCAGTCATAAAATAAACATCCATGATGCATGCAAGCAGGTTATTCATATACAACATGAATATGGAATAAAGGAGAAGAAATAGAATGCACCCATCGGGTGTCTGAAGCGAGCCTCGAAGGGATAATAATATAAAGCATGCCTCAGTCGAGCATCTGAGCGACACCACATAAAGGGCTTATAAACAAAAGATATAACAAGCATGCCATAGTTGGGCATCTCTGCGACACCACATAAAGGGCTTATAAAGTAAATGAATAACAAGCATGCCACAGTCGGGCGTCTCTGTGACACCACATAAAGGGCTTATAAATAAAAGATATAACAAGCATGCCACAGTCGGGCGTCTATGCGACACCACATAAAGGTCTGATAAAGTAAATGAATAACAAGCATGCCACAGTCGGGCGTCTCTGCGACACCACATAAAGGGCTTATATGAGAGTAATCACAGTGAACATCCAGGAGGTAGAATCGTCCCAAGGACACTCAATAATTCAAATAATGTAAATGGTTAGTCCATAATAATAGTGATCATAATCATCATGAGTCACAAGACATGATCCATGTTCTGGTTTAGCAATCTTTTCCTCCGAAGACCAACACTAAGACCGACACTTGACCCATCCCAGACTGTAGTCCTTAACCATGGACACGGCTATTTGAATAGATATAATCTCTACAGAGGTTGTACTCTTTACCCACGAGTAACGGATTCCTTTAGTCCATTGGGACTAATTCCGTCTACGGTCTTTTAATTGGAAACACACCTGACTGCACACACCAGCCAAGCTTACCGGTGCCTGGAATCACCCACGACACCCGTTAAGCAAGACTCTAAGTGGGGAGGCTACAACCTCGAATACCATGGGATCGCAAATTTATAACGCGCGCAAACTAGGGGAGCTACCCCCTTCGGCTCCAACCGAAAACACCCATGCCCCCGAACCAGGTGGCATGCCTACCGGATGCAGCCGGTATCTTCCACCATGGCCTCTCTGTACGGTGTGTGCTAGGAAGGGGTTGAAAACTGACTGAACCGTACCCTGCCTATGGCAGGGATGAGTGGTAGTACGAGACAAGTATGGGGGTTACTGGAACAAGACTCGATCTATGGTCGACTCAGGAGGTTAAAGCATTTCCTGTATGATAAGCATAATAAATATATCTCACACCAATCAGACAGAACCACCACTCATCAAACCTCACCATGCCTTACCGGACACACCCGTCTCGACGAAGAACTAGGGACAAGCTCGTGTCTACCCAAGATAGAGGCTTTCCCGAGATCCTTCCGGTGGGCATGAAAGGCATACGAGGGTGATTACTATCACAAGCATATCAAAATTTTAACCGCAAGAAATCTTCATTTGCGCACTCATGAATATAATCATATCGTCACATAAAATAACGAATACTTCGTGTCAAGATGGTGTTGTAAGCGTATCAAACAACACACAACAATATTATGCCAGGGTTCAGAATGCTTGCCTTCAAGTTGTGGAGAGGCAGGGTGCATTCCAAAACTTTTGAAAGTTTTCTTCTCTTTCCATAATCCTATTTTAAGAAAAATTCAAATTAACACATAGTTTCAAAACAGTACAAAAAAGTTGTTTGGAAAATTTTCAAATAAATATGAAAATAAACTAGTTCAAATTTGAGAAACAACAGAAAAAGAATCAACTCAATTGGACTTATATTTAAAAAGTTATAGCCAGTCAAAGTTTGGTCAAAAATCTGTTTCTAATAAACACAGAAAAAGAAAACGGTTCGAATGAGAATACGTTTTTTGGGCAGAGAAGGCGTACTCTGGGTTTTACGTCTCCACTTAAACCAGTGCGGGTCGGCTCGGGGTCACTGACAGTGGGTCCCTTGGGCCCACTGGTCAGGTTTGACCAGTCGCCCGCATTCTTCTTTCTCCTCTGGCCGAGCCGAGGCGGGGCTCCGGCGATCACCGTCGACGAATGGCGGCTCCCCGCAGGGTTCTGAGGGCGGGGATGGATCTGCCAGTCCGGGACGGTCCTCTCGGTGGTCGACAGGCTGGCGGGGACGAAGGGAGTCGCCGACGGCGAGCGCTTCAGCGGAGGTGGCTTCGGGTGTAATTGGGGGTTTGGGGTACGGTGGCTCCCGGTTGGGGCTGAGGGTTTGGGTGGCTCTGCACGATCAAGGGGGGTCGGGTGGTGGTGTTGGATGGACGGGAGAGGGCCTGCTCGCGACGAACAGAGCCGGAGCATGGCGGCGGCCGAACTGGCCGGAGACAAGGAAGACGGCTTCCCGTCGTCGATTGTTGGGCGTGGGGGCACTAGGGGGATGGTACGAGGTTGCCTGAGTGCTTGGTCGAGCTCGGGGTCTCCTCTTATAGTGTGACTAGGTCAGTTCCACGGCGGCCAGAGATAAGATCGGCGAACCGCCTCATTGTAGCTTGCAGGGCGACGTGGCGGTGATGGGCGCTAGCGGACAGGCTCGTGGATGAGATCGAGCTGTTCCAGAGGGCAGCTGGCGGGCTGGAGTGGCTCGGGCGGCGCCATCCATGGCAGAGCTGGCGGAGCGGCGGTGGCGGCTTGCGATGGTGGTGCTGTGGGGCGCCAGGAGGGGCTAGGGCGGCTCTGCGGCGAGGGAGGAGTCGGGGCGCGTTGGCTGGGAGCGGGAAGGGACCAGAACGGGCGCGGGGGAGACGGCTGTGGGACGCGGCGACTCGGGCGCACGCACGTGCAAAACGCGCGCTCTGGCCGCACCCAGAGCACGCATGCCAGGTGCTCGACGTAATGCCAAGGCATGCCAGGAGGCTTGGGTGGGGCTGGGGATTAACAGGTCTAGGTTAGAGTCATCTAGGAGCTTAGTGGACATGCTAGTTTGTCCAGAGGGGCAAGATCATAGTGCTAAAATAAAATCAAGCCAAAACTGTCCATGCACTCAAGGTGCTTGATAGAATGCCAAGGGCATCTAGGCAACTCTTGGGGTGGCCAAAATCTCCATATCAGTGTCTCTTTAGGTGTAGGTGATGGTGGCAAGGTTAGTTGGTCAAGACCAGAAACTTGTTAGTGTAAAGTTTTGAGAAAACCAATTCTGGACAGAAAGAAAAGGGTATTATTTCATGGACCAAAAATCTTCCATATGGGTCCAATCTCCTGGACTTAAGGGTTTGTTAGGGTGTACTACAAGCAGGAAAAAGCTCATGGTCACTAGAGCAAAAATAATTAGGGTTGCAGTAGAAAACACCCAAGTGGGCCAGAGAGCAAAAGAGGATGATTTGCTCAAATTTCTCAAAGAACATCAATGGGTCTTTGCACAAAGTTGAATTATACATTACTACTAACATCCCCTAATTTTGTTGGAATTTTTAAAGAAATATTTAAATAGGTTGCAGTGCAAACCACAAACTGATCCAGATTTGAAAACTTGAGGTAGAGCTCAAAATCTCCAAATGACTAAAAGATATTTTTGCATAAAAGTGATGTGGGAGCATCCCATGACATCTCCAAATTTTGGTGAAACTTATAACTAATTTTACCAAAGGGTTGTAGTGCAAAAGAGGCTCCAAAACTTACGAAAAAAATCATTTTTAAAGCAATAAGGCTCAGGGAAAATAATTATGCAGATAAATCCACTGATAAAAGAAATGTTTTTCTTGAGAGGGTAAACAAGTCCAACAATACTTTTGAAAAGCTTTCACTTGGGGTGAAAACTCCACAATATCAATGAAAAGAGTGGTCCTGAAATCAAAAGATAAATCCAAAAAAAGAAAATTTAATTTCTCGGCAAAATTTTAATAAACAAAACATGGTTAAATTTTTTGGGGTGTTACAACACTACCCCCTTAAGAAAAATCTCGTCCTAGAGATTTGCTAAGGGCTATTTTGAAAAGAATTACTCCTACTAAAGTAAAAACACAAAAATAACCATCCTACTCATGCAATAAAAAGGCGGTTACAGTGAGAGGGCAATAAGTGGTGTAAAACTAGAATGTGGAACACTGGCGTTGCGTGGAAAATTCCATGGTTGGGGAGAACGAGAGATTTCTACGTTGGATACAGTAATTTTAGAATAAATTCAAAACTTCTAAAATACGCTGGTCGTACCCGAGAGCTCAGTGCTCCCTCTGGCTGGCAGGTGGACCTGGGGCCCACTGTCAGTCTCTTCATCTACCTCTGGCTTCCTCTTCTTCCTCTCTCTCGCGCGCTTCCCCGTGCTTTCTCCACCAGCGACGTCTAGCGCGTAGGGCATCTAGGCCGTTCTGCGGTAGTGCGCGGTGTGCTAGCTGCCGGTGCATCATGCACTCACCTCGCGGGCCAGTGCGCTGTCGGCACTGCTCGCGGATTCGCCTCCGAACACCGGCGATCGAGCGACGAGCGGCGCTGGTGGACTTCGCCCACCGTACACCGATCTCGAGCTATAAAATGACAGAGGTGCTCCTTTCTTCTTCCTCAGAGCTAGCCTTGCTTCTCCTTCTCCTTACTTCTCCTCCATTTCTGTTTGCAGGAGCTTGAGATGAGGCTCTAATGGCGGAGGTGATGCCGGACTGGTACATGATCCTGGTGTGCGGAGGGTTGGCGACATTGCTAGGGTTCTCCGTGCTCTTATGCGCGATGATCCTTGATGATCGTCATGATGCTGCCGCTCGAGTGTTGGCTCTCTACGGTGGCGGTGATCACGAGGATTAGGTGTGGTGTCGGGTGCTAACTGTTGTCGGTGTGCTGGAGGCAACTTGCACCCAAATAATTACCCACAATTCCTCTTTCAGAGATTGTGGTGTGTTAGGGAGGAAAAGCAGTTAGATGCAACATGTGCACGCGGATTAGCAATTAGTGCATGTGGCCGAGTGGTTTGGGGTTGTGAGTCCGCTGTCATGGTGCTGCGTGAATAAAAAAATCTATGTCGCGTAGAGATATATGCCGCAACAACTCAGGGAAAAATCTCACTTCCGAAATCACCGAGAGCGACGACAGTTAATCAAAATTAACATCAGTAAAAACTACTCACATAAATTGAAATCAAATAATTGATTCGTCGCACAAACTCAGGATACCACGCATAAGTTACAACACATAAATAAATGCTGGAATAATAAACATAGCGGTGACGTCTACAATGAAAATGGTAAATGTACAGGGTCCTGAGAAAACGTCTGTGGTACTAGGGCACATTCTTCTTCTATCGGGGGAAGCGAATTGACTAGTCTACGAATGCGTCTCTCCTGGTCGGGCCTCAGTGGTCTGCCGATGGCGATCTGAGGATTTAGATCAGCGAGGCTCTGGAGATAACCCATTACTCGCTGGGTCAGACGCTCTTGAGCGATGACATACTGGGAAAGGTTGGCCAGTACTGGGTCTCTCTCAATTCGTCCACCGGGAAAGGATGTTACTTCTCCGGGTGTTGCACGACTCGGGAAGTAATAATACCCTCGATCATTGGCATAGGGTACCGCGAATCGAAGGCGAGCAAGCGCTTCGTACGCAGCAGCTTGTATGGCCATTTGTGGTGTCGACATAGACTTCCCCACGAAGGAGACTTCAATTGGGTCTTGGTTTGGGTTTGCGGGAGGGATGTGCACCATTGCCCAATATTTCGAGGTGGAAGGGGTGATCCTCGATTTGAGCAATTCGTACTGGGGTAGATGGATAGAACTCGTATTACTGCAGGTGAAATCCCACAATATTTTAACAAAACTACCTGGGTGGCATCTGGAGTTCTCAAATAAATACTAGGGCTCGACATGGCAAGGGAATGGCTGTGAGAGTTGTGAACAAGGTGAGGGGTACTTGGCAAGGTCACGAGGTGGTCTCTTATATAGCAACTGGGCTAGGTTATCTATCACGGTGAGGGGTGACTAGTCTGTCGGTTCTGCTCTATGGGGTCAGGTCAAAGCCACAGATACACATATCTCACAAAAGTGACGTGTTACTGTGGTTGTCGTCGGGGTTGGTTTTTGGTATCTATGCCCGGAATAAAAAATGTAACTGTACACCAACGCCCTTATGCATGGCTACTATTTAAAATATGGGCGTAGAAGCAGACAATATTTAATTACGGCGATACAAGATCATACAATTACAGGGTGTGGACATACTACGACTCGGTACTACTCAAGTGACTTAGTCTACCTCGTTTATATTTAGGCGGGCATGCCTTGTGGACGCCGAGGCTTCTCCATGGGTTTCACCATCGGGATTAGCTGGAGTGGGTTAAGGAGCTACAGGGTCGGGGTAGCAATGATGTACATCGCGGGGGTTATTGGCCACGATCCCGTTGGAGCGTGTTCCCAAAAGGCGACGAAGCACTTCTAGGGACACCAAAGCACCTTGGTCGATGGCTGGGGTAGACCTCAAGGACTCGATCGCTTGTCCGAATAGCACGACTGGGTTGTCGGCGTCGGGCTCATCTTCTCTTCTTGCCAGGGCTCGGTGAACCAGTTCTCCACGGGCCGCGATCAGATCAAGGGTGATTTGATCGAATAGTTCATCTAGTCCACTTACATAGTGCACCAGATGCAACAATGCAGGATCTGTCTCGTGATCTCCGTTGGCAACCTGGGGTGACCTACCATACCCGTCACGGCTGGGGTAGTAGTAGAACGAGCGACAGTTAACTCTAGGTGACAAGTGGCGGAGTTGAACTATAGCCTCTCGAGCAGCTAGTTGGATGGCTTGTGGCTCAAAGGAAGTTGTCCTTCCGGTGAACATCTAGGGGCGTTCTGGCAATAGACCCCTACCATAGATGTGCACAGTGGCCCAGAATTGACGGCTCTCACCGCTCATGGGCCCTTGGTACACAACATATTCTGGGGGCTCTTCTAATGCAAAAGCACGGCGAGTGAGGTTTGCTAGCACGGTCACAAAACCTCCAAGGTTGGTTGCTGTGGTCTCATTGTGAACAATGGGTCCCGACATTTAGCTCGGTTTGGGGTAGAGGCTGTGCTGTGCTGGGTTGGGGCTAGCGTGCCCTTTTTATAGAAAAAGGGGGACGGAGTCTTCCTTCACACGCTTGCGAATGAGACATTTTAGGTGTCGGTCATTGGCGTGTGATCGATAGGCTAGGCTGATAGGTTGGGCACCGACTGCCAAAAAGGTGTCGGGGTCACTGTGTGGCTATCTTACACGAGAAGCTTGGCCGGGGTGTGGTTAAGGTCTGGTGGGTTGATTTACCTAGGTTTATTGACCTAGCCAAGATAGGATTAGCCAATGGTAAGCCTGGATCTGATACCAAGGTTGTCAGGACCGGGTTTTCGGGATATTAATTTCCCATAAAATGGCCCTTGTGCTCACCAGCCCCAGGATTACTGTTAGCTGATGAGGCACCAACTTGATACAGAAACTCCAAGCAAAAAAAGAGATATGTAGTACAAGACCATTCTAGCCTATGAGTACAACAAATGGTTTCTAGTGGTTGTTGGCGGAAGCGGTTTGTAGATCATCAGCGTCTATGGGACTCCATTTCCCACAGGAACAGCTAACCTGGATAACTCCTATCTTCACGAGGCTGCTATCTCCATTGCGTAGGTTCCGGGGTTGTCATCGCGATGCTCCTCTCCACGCAAGAAATCTGGCCAAGATAATAGCCAGGGACAAGCCAGTGAGTACTTTTGAATGTACTCGCAAACATTATGAACACAGGTATACTAAAAACATTTGAGAATCGTGCTCTGAAAAATTATATGATCTCACATCAGTCACAAAATAAACATCCATGGTGCACACAAGCAGGTTATTCATATACAACATGAATATGTAATAAAGGAGAAGAAATAGAATGCACCGATCGGGTGTCTGAAGCGACGCCTTGAAGGGATAATAATATAAAGCATGCCTCAGTCGGGCGTCTGAGCGACACCACATAAAGAGATTATAAATAAAAGATATAAAAAGCATGCCACAGTCGGGCGTCTCTGTGACACCACATAAAGGGCTTATAAAGTAAATGAATAACAAGCATGCCACAGTCGGGCGTCTCTGTGACACCACATAAAGGGCTTATAAAGTAAATGAATAACAAGCATGCCACAGTCGGGCGTCTCTGCGACACCACATAAAGGGATTATATGAGAGTAATCACAGTGAACATCCAGGAGGTAGAACCGTCCCAAGGACGCTCAATAATTCAAATAATGTAAATGGTTAGTCCATAATAATAGTAATCATAATCATCATGAGTCACAAGACATGATCCATGTTCTGGTTTAGCAATCTTTTCCTCCGAAGACCGACACTAAGACCGACACTTGACCCATCCCAGGCTGTAGTCCTTAACCATGGACACGACTATTCGAATAGATATAATCTCTGCAGAGGGTGTACTCTTTACCCACGAGTAACGGACTCCTTTAGTCCATTGGGACTAATTCCGTCTACGGTCTTTTAATTGGAAACACACCTGACTGCACACACCAGCCAAGCTTACCGGTGCCTGGAATCACCCACGACACCCGTTAAGAAAGACTCTAAGTGGGGAGGCTACAACCTCGAATAGCATGGGATCGCAAATTTATAACGCGCGCAAACTAGGGGAGCTACCCCCTTCGGCTCCAACCAAAAACACCCATGCCCCCGGACCAGGTGGCATGCCTACCGAATGCAGCCGGTATCTTGCACCATGGCCTCTCTGTACGGTGTGCGCTAGGAAGGGGTTGACAACTGACTGAACCGTACTCTACCTATGGCAGGGACAAGTGGTAGTACGAGACAAGTATGGGGGTTACCGGAACAAGACTCGATCTATGGTCGACTCAGGAGGTTAAAGCATTTCCTGTATGATACGCATAAGAAATATATCTCACACCAATCAGACAGAACCACCACTCATCATACCTCACCATGCCTTACCGGACACACCCGTCTCGACGAAGAACTAGGGACAAGCTCGTGTCTACCCAAGACAGAGGCTTTCCCGAGATCCTTCCGATGGGCATGAAAGGCATGCGAGGGTGATTACTATCACAAGCATATCAAAATTTTAACCTCAAGAAATCTTCATTTGCGCACTCATGAGTATAATCATATCGTCACATAAAATAACGAATACTTCGTGTCAAGATGGTGTTGTAACCATATTAAACAACACACAACAATATTATGCTAGGGTTCAGAATGCTTGCCTTCAAGTTGTGGAGAGGCAGGGTGCATTCCAAAACTTTTGAAAGTTTTCTTGTCATTCCATAATCCTATTTTAAGAAAAATTCAAATTAACACATACTTTCAAAAATAAACAAAAACGTTGTTTGGAAAATTTTCAAATAAATATGAAAATAAACTAGACCAAATTTGAGAAATGACAGAAAAAGAATCAACTCAATTGGACTTATATTTAAAAAGTTATAGCCAGTCAAAGTTTGGTCAAAAATCTGTTTTTAATAAACACAGAAAAAGAAAACGGTCCGAATGAGAATACGTTTTTCGGGCAGAGAAGGCGTACTCTGGGTTTTGTGTCTCCACTTAAACGAGCGCGGGTCGGCTTGGGGTCACTGACAATGGGTCCCTTGGGCCCACTGGTTAGGTTTGACCAGTCGCCCGCGTTCTTCTTTCTCCTCTGGCCGAGCCAAGGCGGGGCTCCGGCGATCGCCGTTGACGAACGGTGGCTCCCCGCGGGGTTCTTAGGGAGGGGATGGATCCGCCAATCCGGGACGGTCCTCTCGGTGGTTGACAGGCTGGCGGGGACGATAGGAGTCGCCGGCGGCGAGCTCTGCGACGGAGGTGGCTTCGGGTGTAATTGGGGGTTTGTGCTATGGTGGCTTCCGGTCGAGGCTGAGGGTTTGGGTGGCTCCGCACGATCAAGGGGGGTTGGGTGGTGGCATTGGAAGGACGGGAGAGGGCCTGCTCGCGATGAACGGAGCCGGAGCGTGGCGGCGGCCGAACTGGCCGGAGACGAGGAAGACGGCTTCCACCGTCGATTGCTGGGCATGGGGGCACTAGGGGGATGGTATGAGGTTGCCTGAGTTCTTGGTCGAGCTCGGGGTCTCCTCTTATAGCGCGACTAGGTCGGTTCCGCGGCGGCCGGAGATAAGATCGGCGAACCGCCTCGCTGTAGCTTGCAGGGCGACGTGGCGGCGACGGGCGCTAGCGGACGGGCTCGTGGATGAGCTCGAGCTGTTCCAGAGGGCAGCTGGCGTGCTGGAGTGGCTCGGGCGGTGCCGTCCTTGGCAGAGCTGGCGGAGCGATGGTGGCGGCTTGTGGTGGTGGTGCTGTGGGGCGCCAGGAGGGGCCAGGGCAGCTCTGCAGCGAGGGAGGAGTCGGGGCGCGTTGGCTGGGAGCGGGAAGGGACCAGAACGGGCACGGGGGAGGCGACTGTGGGACGCGGCGACTCAGGCGCACGCACGTGCAAAACACGCGCTCTGGCCGCGCCCAGAGCATGCATGCCAGGTGCTCGACATAATGCCAAGGCATGCCAGGAGGCTTGGGTGGGGTTGGGGTTTAACAGGTCTAGGTTAGAGTCATCTAGGAGCTTAGTGGACAAGCTAGTTTGTCCAGAGGGGCAAGATCGCAGTGCCAAAATAAAATCATGCCAAAACTGTCCATGCACTCAAGGTGCTTGACAGAATGCCAAGGGCATCTAGGAAACTCTTGGGGTGGCCAAAATCTCCAGATCAGTGTCTCTTTAGGTGTAGGTGATGGTGGCTAGGTTAGTTGGTCAAGACCAGGAACTTGTTAGTGTAAATTTTTGAGAAAATCAATTCTGGACAGAAAGAAAAGGGTATTGTTTCATGGACCAAAAATCTTCCAATGGGTCCAATCTCCTGGACTCAAGGGTTTGGTAGGGTGTACTACAAGCAGGAAAAAGCTCATGGTCAGTAGAGCAAAAATAATTAGGGTTATAGTAGAAAACACCCAAGTGGGCCAGAGAGCAAAAGAGGATGATTTGCTCAAATTTCTCAAAGAACATCAATGGGTCTTTGCACAAAGTTGAATTATACATTACTACTAAAATCCCCTAATTTTGGTGGAATTTTTAAAGAAATATTTAAATAGGTTGCAGTGCAAACCACAAACTGATCCAGATTTGAAAACTTGAGGTAGAGCTCAAAATCTCCAAATGAGTAAAAGATATTTTTGCATAAAAGTATGTGGGAGCATCCCATGACATCTCCAATTTTTGGTGAAACTTATAACTAATTTTACCAAAGGGTTGTAGTGCAAAAGAGGCTCCAAAACTTATGAAAAATCATTTTTTAAGCAATAAGGCTCAGGGAAAATAATTATGCAGATAAATCCACTGATAAAAGAAATGTTTTTCTTGAGAGGGTAAACAAGTCCAACAATACTTTTGAAAAGCTTTCACTTGGGGTGAAAACTCCACAATATCAAAGAAAAGAGTGGTTCTGAAATCAAAAGATAAATCCAAAAAAATGAAAATTTAATTTCTTGGCAAAATTTTAATAAACAAAACATGGTTAAATTTTTTGGGGTGTTACATTCTCTTAGGATGGCCCTTAGGATACAAAGGTTCCTGAGTCATTTTAGCGCCTCTAGTTATAACTCTAACAACATTATCATTCTTCTTACTATTTAATTCATTGAGCAAATCATTCTGAGCTTTAAGTACTTGTTCTACTTGAGTGGTAACCATAGAAGCATGTTTACTAATAAGTTTAAGTTCACCTTTAACATTAGCCATATAATCACCCAAGTGTTCAAGCATATCAGCATTGCGTTTTAATTCTCTACCAAAATAAGCATTGATGTTTTCTTGCTTAACCATAAAGTCATCAAACTCATCCAAGCATGGGCTAGCAAACTTAGTAAATGGGATTTCAGCTTTATCATATCTATAGAGAGAATTTACCTTTACTACCTGTGTCGGGTTATCAAGACCATGTATTTCTTCAACATGCGGTAAATTAAGACCATGTATTTATTCAACAGGCGGTAAATTAAGACCATGTATTTCTTCAATAGGAGGTGAATTCTTAACATCTTCAGCTTTAATACCTTTTTCCTTCACAGATTTCTTTGCCTCTTGCATATCTTCAGGACTGAGAAATAGAATACCCCTCTTCTTCGGAGTTGGCTTAGGAGTTGGTTAAGGAATTGGATCAGGAAGTGTCCAATTATTTTCATTAGTCAACATATTATTCAATAGAATTCCAGCTTCATCTGCTGTTCTTTCCCTGAAAACACAACCAACACAACTATCCAGGTGGTCTCTGGAAGCATTGCTTAGTCCATTATAAAAGATATCAAGTATTTCATTTTTCTTAAGAGGATGATTACGCAAAGCATTAAGTAATTGGAGAAGCCTCCCCCAAGCTTGTGGGAGACTCTCTTCTTCAATTTGCACAAAATTATATATTTCCCTTAAAGCTGCTTGTTTCTTATGAGGGGGAAATATTTAGCAGAGAAGTAATAAATCATATCCTTGGGACTACGCACACAACCTGGATCAAGAGAATTAAACCATATCTTAGCACCACCCTTTAATGAGAATGTAAATATCTTAAGGATATAAAAGTAGCGAGTTCTCTCATCATTAGTGAATAAGGTGGCTATATCATTTAAATTAGTAAGATGTGCCACAACAGTTTCAGATTCATAACCATAGAAAGGATCAGATTCAACTAAAGTAATTATCTCAGGATCAACAGAGAAATCATAATCCTTATCAGTAACAAAGATATGTGAAGTAGCATAAGCAGGATCATATTTCATTCTAGCATTCAAAGTTTTTTGTTTCAGCTTAGCTAATAATTTCTTAAGATCACTCCTATGATTGCATGCAAGAAAATATCTAGCAGTTTCTTCATCCATAACATAGCCCTCAGGCACAACAGGTAATTCATATCTAGGGGCAGAGTCTTCATCATCACTTTCATCAATATTATCAGTTTCAATAATTTCATTCTCTCTAGCCCTAGCAAGTTGTTCATCCTAAAATTCACCAAGTGGCACAGTAGTATCAAGCATAGAAGTAGTTTCATCATAAGTATCATGCATAGCAGAAGTGGCATCATCAATAACATGCAACATATCAGAATTAATAGCAGAAGCAGGTTTAGGTGTTGCAAGCTTACTCAAAACAGAAGGTGAATCAAGTGCAGAGCTAGATGGCAGTTCCTTACCTCCCCTCGTAGTTGAGGGATAAATCTTTGTTTTCACGTCTTTCAAGTTCTTCATAATGATAAGCAGATATAAATCCCAAGTTACTCAAAGAATAGAGCTATGCTCCCCGACAATAGCGCCAGAAAATAGTCTTGATAACCCACAAGTATAGGGGATCGCAACAGTTTTCGAGGGTAGAGTATTCAACCCAAATTTATTGATTCGACACAAGGGGAGCCAAAGAATATTCTCAAGTATTAGCAGCTGAGTTGTCAATTCAACCACACCTGGATAACTTAATATCTGCAGCAAAGTATTTAGTAGCAAAGTAATATGATAGTAATGGTAATGGTGATAAAGGGTAACGGTAGCAAAAGTAATATTTTTGGTGTTTTGTAGTGATGATAATAATAGCAACGGAAAAGTAAATAAGCGAAGAACATATATGGAAAGCTCGTAAGCAATGGATCGGTGATGGAGAATTATGCCGGATGCAGTTCATCATGCAACAATCATATCCTAGGGTGACACAGAACTATCTCCAGTTCATCAATGTAATGTAGGCATGTATTCCGAATATAGTCATACATGCTTATGGAAAAGAACTTGCATGACATCTTTTGTCCTACCCTCCCGTGGCAGCGGGGTCCTAGCGGAAACTAAGGGATATTAAGGCCTCCTTTTAATAGAGTACCGGACCAAAGCATTAACACATAGTGAATACATGAACTCCTCAAACTACGGTCATCACCGATAAGTGTCCCGATTATTGTCACTTCGGGGTTAATGGATCATAACACATAATAGGTGACTATAGACTTGCAAGATAGGATCAAGAACTCTCATATATTGATGAAAACATAATAGGTTCAGATCTGAAATCATGGCACTCGGGCCCTAATGACAAGCATTAAGCATAGCAAAGTCATAGCAACATCAATCTCAGAACATAGTGGATACTAGGGATCAAACCCTAACAAAACTAACTCGATTACATGATAAATCTCATCCAACCCATCACCGTCCAGCAAGCCTACGATGGAATTACTCCGCACGGCGGTGAGCATCATGAAATTGGTGATGGAGGATGGTTGATGATGATGATGGCGACGGATTCCCCTCTCCGGAGCCCCGAACGGACTCTGGATCAGCCCTCCCGAGAGAGTTTAGGGCTTGGCGGCGGCTCCGTATCGTAAAACATGATGAATCATTCTCTCTCGGTTTTTTCTCCCCGTAAGTGAATATATGGAGTCCAGGTTGAGGTCGATGGAGCGTCAGGGGGCCCACGAGGCAGGGGGTGCGCCTAGGGGGGCAGGCGCGCCCCCACCCTCGTGGACAGGTGGGACACCCCCTGACGTGGATCTTCCTTCCAATATTCATTATAGATTCCAAAATAATGCTCCATTGATTTTCAGGTCATTCTGAGAACTTTTATTTCTGCACAAAAATAACACCATGGCAATTCTGCTGAAAACGCCGTCAGTCCGGGTTAGTTCCATTCAAATCATGCAAGTTAGAGTCCAAAACAAGGGCAAACGTGTTTGGAAAAGTAGATACGACGGAGACGTATCAAGACCACGCGTGAGTCACCTCGTACCTACACAAACAAATAAGAACCTCGCAACCAACGAAAAAGGGGTTGTCAATCCCTTCATGGCCACTTGCAAGAGTGAGATATGATAGAGATGATAATAACAAGATAAATATTTTTGGTGTTTTTATGATATATATTGAAAGTAAAGATTGCAAAATAAAATAGATTAGGAACTTTTATGATGGAGAATAGGCCCGGGGGCCATAGGTTTCATTAGTGGCTTCTCTCAAGATAGCATAAGTATTACGGTGGGTGAACAAATTACTGTCGAGCAATTGATAGAAAAGCAAATAATTATGATAATATCTAGGCATGATCATGTATATAGGCATCACGTCCATGACAAGTAGACCGAAACGATTCTGCATGTACTACTATTACTCCACACATCGACCGCTATCCAGCATGCATCTAGAGTATTAAGTTCATAAGAATAGAGTAACGCCGTAAGCAAGATGACATGATGTAGAGGGATAAACTCATGCAATATGATGTAAACCCCATATTTTTATCCTCGATGGCAACAATACAATATGTGTCGTTTCCCTTTCTGTCACTGGGATCGAGCACCGCAAGATTGAACCCAAAGCTAAGCACTTATCCCATTGCAAGAAAGATCAATCTAGTAGGCCAAACCAAACTGATAATTTGAAGAGACTTGCAAAGATAACCAATCATACATAAAAGAATTCAGAGAAGATTCAAATATTTTTCATAGATAGACTTGATCATAAACCCACAATTCATCGGATCTCGACAAACACATCGCAAAAGAAGATTACATCGAATAGATCTCCAAGAGAATCAAGGAGAACTTTGTATTGAGATCCAAAGAGAGACAAGAAGCCATCTAGCTACTAGCTATGGACCCGAAGGTCCGAAGTAAACTACTCACACATCATCGGAGGGGCCATGGAGTTGATGTAGAGGCCCTCCATGATCAATGCCCCCTCCAGCGGAGCTCCAGAAAAGGCCCCAAGATGGGATCTCTTGGGTACAAAAGGTTTTTAATAAATACGTTGGAGACATATCACTCGAACCCCTTTAACAGTATGGCATTTCCTATGACTCAAGAAAGAGAAAATGAAACTACGAAAACAGAAGTCTTCACGCTTCATATTCCTCGCATGAATATCAAGTCTTCAGGATCACACAAATTTCTTCACTTTCAAAGTCTTCAGTTGAAGACATTCATTTTAGGGGTCGACTTTCTATGTAAATATCAAACTCCTCATAGACTTATAGACCTGTGTACACTCACAAATGCATTAGTCCCTTAACCTATAAGTCTTCAATACACCAAAGTCACTAAGGGGCACTAGATGCACTTACATGTTTTGTTTAAGTTGAGTTTCAAAACTGATGATTTTACTTGAAATTTCTACCATTCTTCTATAATCCCGTCAATTCTCTCTCTATTTCAGCCAGATCTATCTATTAAAAATCATTTTTATTTGATGAGGTGTATTTGGAAGGCTAGAAATGATCTTCTCTTTAGATATCAAGGATCAACTAAGCTACTAAATCTATTTTTTTGCTAATTCCAAAGCTATCAAGGAGGACTATGAGGAGCAGTTAATTCTTCATAAATTATAAATATCATCGTCCTCTTCTTTGTTGCATCATGCCATGGCTCCTTCAACATTTGTGGATGTTGCTTGCAATCCTTCTCATGCAATGTGTGCTCTCAATTGGACTATTGTTAAAAGTTCTAACACTAATGTTAGCATCTTCATACAAACTATTTCTTTCTTCGTTGATTATATTTTGTAAGCTAAAGCTTATGATTTTCTCTTTGTTTCTCTTGCCACATGTGCCAAGTCTTCAGAAACATCCCATCTTGGCAATGTGGGCTTCAACGAACGCGACCCACCAATAAATCATCATGGGGGTCCTCAGCCTGGCCCTCCCGGTCGGGAGATCACACAGTAAGAACCCCCTAGTCCAGGACACCATCAGTAGCCCCTGAACGGGTCTTCAAGTCGGGGACACTCTTCGGTTCTTCTGGATTGCTTTCCGTGTTTTATCGTCAGTCTTGGAAGCTGGTTCAACAAGTCCTTCCTTCGCTCTTTTGAATGGGTTGAGTCTTGGCTGAAGAGTTCCCACCTTGAGAGTCCGAGAAGCCCCTTTGTGATTTCCACTGCTATACGACAGATGCCTTTGTTGTTTCCGTGTTATGCATCGGATTTAAGGTCTTCCCCATGCGGAGTTGCCTTAGTGGCGAAGCATTCCCGCACTTGGATGAGCATTCACTACAAAAAAAAGACACATCCATGACATTTTGGGCCGAACAATTTTTTTTTCTGTCATACATATGACACTTCTATGACGATAATTGTGACAAAACCCGGTATCATCATAGATGTGGTGGGATCCTACTTCTATGACAAAAAATCATGACAGAAAATGGGCTTTTCGCCCTGGGCGGGCCGGAGGCGCAGCTGCATGACATTCTTTGGGCCATCCATGACGGAAAAAACCGTGGTAGAAGCGAGGGGGAGGAAAATTTCGGGGAGTTCCCGGTTACGATGGGAGGTCGGGGGCCGAGCGATGCGCGTTTCTCTCGTACATGTATGCGCGTGTGTGCGAGGCATTGGCTCTAACTGAACCCGAGCGAGGCGTTGGGCTCTAACTGAACCCGAGCGATTGCACTGCAGGTACGCGTTACTGAACCCGAGCGATCGATCAATGGCTGTTAACTGAACCCGATCGAGCGATTCCTTCGCTACTGCTGCTAACTGAAGCCGGTCGATGCTGCCTCTGGATGAACAG
>NC_041392.1:209491995-209507138 GCF_002162155.2 Triticum dicoccoides | reverse complement strand
GGATGAACAGTTCCCGGTGGGGATGGATGAACAGGACCCCATGGTGTTGCCTCTGGATGAACAGGACCCCGATCGATCGAGCCGGTTGGGGCTGGATGAACAGGACCCCGTGGAGGGCTGGATGAACAGGACCACCCCGTGGAGGGCAGGATGAAAAGTAGACAGTGGAGGGCAGGATGAACATTAGCCCGTGGAGGGGTGGTTGAATAGTATCCCATGGAGAGGGCTAGTAGAACAGTAGCCAGTGGAGTAGCGCGCGGTGGAGGTTGGATGAACAGGAGCCCGAGGATGAATAGTCGCAGGTGGAGGCTGGAGGAGGTCGACGGTGGATGAACAGTAGCTCGTGGAGGCTGGAGGGGGTCGACGGTGGAGATGAACAGTATCCCGTGGAGTCCCGTTTTGCGGTACGCCACACCCCTCCCGATGAACAGGACCCCCGTTTCGACCGTAGCGCTCCAACACAAATCCGTTTCGTCCGTTTTGCGGTATGCCACACCCCTCCCGATCAACAGGACCCCCGTTTTGACCGTAGGAGGTTCGTTTCCTCTGTTTTGCGGTACGCCAGACCCCTCCCGATCAATAGGATCCCGTTTCAAACATGGCTGGTCGAACACAAGGCCATTTCCTCCGTTCTGTGGTACGCCAGGCCTCGTTTCCATCGCCTATTCCGTCCAAGCCCTCCCGATGAACACGACGCATTCCGTTGCCTCCCATGAACACGACGCATTCCGTTGCCTCCCCATGAACACGACGCATTCCGTTGCCTCCCCATCAACACGACGACGACACTGTTTCTCCGTTCCGACCCAGCCATGTACACGAGCCCTGGCCGTACGTATGCGCGAGTAGGCGTTCGAGACCCCGCCCGTATGTACACATACGTGGCCGTATTTTCTTTCTTGCACCCTGGCCGCTGTACGTACATGTACATGCTACATGCGCGCCTCTACTAAGACACGTGCGCGCCTCTACATCGACCAGTATATATGTACGTACACGTTCGCGACCAGAATGACAACGCTACGTACGCTTCGACCAGGTGGGTCCCGATTGTCAGGCACTTCCTTGCGTGCGAAGATGTAGCTGGTGGGTCCCAGCAGTCAGGGGCAAACATTTTTTTCGCGAAATATAGTGGCCCGTCCGGTGGGTCCCCACTGTCAGGTGGAGGAATAATTATTTTGCGCGTAATAAGGAGGCACTTCCTTGCTGCGGCCGTGGACCCAGCTGTCAGTGTCTCCCCACACAGTACTCTTCCGATGGAAGTCGGTCGTTGACCACATTGACCACGCCGCATCGAGAGAACCACGGCGGTGGACGACAGCGAGGCCTAGGAAGGGGACGACGCTGAGCCGGGGAAGACGCGGCAGTGGAAGTCCGCGCGGAGAGGAGTACGAGGGTTCACTGGTTCGGCTGCGGTGTGAGGCTGCCGTCGCCGCAGGGCCTGGCCAGCGGTGGGAATAGTAGGGGGCGGGGAGGCCTCCGTGGCAGCACAGCCGACCACGGGAGGAAGGAGCATGCGGCATGACCGGCGCTGCTTTGGGCGGCTGGAGCAAGAAGACCAGCGGTTGAAGAAGCACTACGGCCGTTGGATGGACATCGACGGTCACTGGAGCTAGAATTGTTCATATCGACTAAGTTGACAAAGCCCTTCGTCCCCGTCAACTTAGTAGGCCCACAAGTCAGCCTCCCACCAAGGTGGGTCCCAGCTAGCCGGGGGAGCATTCATTTTTTTGTGCGTAATAAGGAGGCACTTCCGGTGGGTCCGAGCTGACACCGGGGGGAACGTTTTTTTCACGAAATACGGTGGCCCGTCCGGTGGGTCCCAGCAGTCAGGGGGAAATGATTTTTTCCCAAAATACTGGTGGCCCATCCGGTGGGTCCCCGCTGTCAGGTGGAGGAATAATTATTTTGCGCGTAATAAGGAGGCACTTCCTTGCGGCTGCCGTGGACCCAGCTGTCAGCCTCTTCACGTACAGTACTCTTTCGATGGAAGTCGGTCGTTGATCACATTGACCACACCGCGCCGAAGCACCACGGCGGTGGACGACGGCGAGGCATAGGAAGGGGACGACGCGGAGCCGGGGAAGACGCGGCAGTGGATGCCCACGCGGAGAGGAGTACGAGCGTTCACCGGTTCGGCTGCGGTGTGAGGCTGCCGTTGCCGCAGAATTACAGGGGGTGTGGGTGAGTAGAGGGATGCCCTGGCCAGCGGCGGGAGTAGTAGGGGCGCTGAGGCCTGCGCGGCAGCACACCCGGCCACGGGAGGCGGGAGTAGGCGGTCCCACCGGCGCTGCTTTGGCGGCTGGAGCAAGAAGATCAGAGATTGAAGAAACACGATGGCCGTTGGGTTGACACCCAATGGTTACGTCTGCTAGAATCGTTTGTTGATGTATATAATAACTAAAAAAATCTTGCATACGCGTCAACTAAACAGGCCCACAAGTCAGGCCACTCCCTATTTTTTTAATAATTTATATATAGCTCATGGCAACTTCTTATGCAATTTATTGCAGTCGTTTTTTTGGTTGGACAGGGCCAATTTCGCATATTTCTGTGGGTTCCAAACTATTTTTAATACCAAAATGTCCAGCCAGATTTAAAGTACTTTGAATATATATTTAAATTAGGTTAATGCCCAGTGAAATAGGAATATGAAAATGTAATAAAATTCAGAAATTATAAAGTAATTGCCAATTTGTCATCTGTTTTTATATTTACAACCCATTCCATATTACTTTCAAGATTTGCAGGCGTCTTGAAAGAGTTGCAGCCCATCAGGGCGTAGAAAAATAAGTAGGCCTGGATTGGGTATTCTTCAGAAAAAATAAACTGGGCTCATTTTCACAAAGAAAAAAATAGATGGGCTGCTCACATGGTGAACATAAAATATAAGCCTGGGCTAGACGGGCCAAAGCCCAGTTCAAACCTTGCTCCATCTCAACAATACCAAACAAAAAAATACTGCTCGAGTACCTACGTC
Source organism: Triticum dicoccoides (assembly GCF_002162155.2). Taxonomy (NCBI): domain Eukaryota; kingdom Viridiplantae; phylum Streptophyta; class Magnoliopsida; order Poales; family Poaceae; genus Triticum; species Triticum dicoccoides. Next base: position 209,504,158 of record NC_041392.1, on the reverse strand, counting down.
CCAGGTGTCAGCCGATCTTGTGCTGTTCTCTTGTCTTTTGACTATATACGCTCCCAATGTCGTGGGCCCCAGATGTTAGGAAAACACTAGGAGGAAGCATTTTTTTCCATACGCTGATGTGGTGGGCCCCTACTGTCATCCTCTCCACGTACTTCTGCCGATTCCTATTGTTTGTTGACCATGTTGACAACGTGAGAGGGCGGCACCGCAGCGAGCGCACCAAAGCGCGCGGAGGACGTCGGCGTTAACGATTTAGGAGACGGTGGGGCGGCTATGTGTGCGCTGAGGCGCAGCCAGCCGTGGGAGGCGGAAGCAGGCGGCCCCGCCGGCGCTGGTTTGGTTTTGGCGGCTAGAGGAAGACAGGATTGAAGAAACACGACAGACTGTAGTACTTAACAACCTTAACTGAAACCAGCAGGGGCACTTAACAACCAAAGGTGAAAGCAGTATGAGTACTTATACAGGTTCAACCGTACAAAGCACGCCTCGAACAGTGCTACTTTGCCTATAGTTAACCAAGGGTGAGGCCGCCAAGCCCCAGGACAAGGCCCAGGCGCCACCCCGTGCATCCACAACCTTCTGAAAGCGGCTTCATCTTGCAACGTGGTCAATAAACAGGATATTCGCTTTAGAGCCATGGAAAAGCATGAACATAATCTTCTGTCCTATTCTCCAAGATGGACAGGCCTTCATTATTTGAGACCACCCATGAATAAGTATCTTTTCACCTCCAAGGGGAATTGAGTAGGTCGACATAAACATCATGTTGTGACCAAGTGCAAGTCTGACCCGACCATAGTCAGACATCTGTATATGAACAATAGAACTCGGCAGTTCCTATTTCAAGAAGATCACAGCTGTAAAATTGTGTATAAGCAATAGTTTATGAACAACATATATAACAGAAAACAGCTCGTACCATAAGTTTCTCGACACAGTTGGACCTGTTCAACGAGTGCAGCAGTGGCACACATATCCCACGTGGCCTTCCACCATTGAAACGCCCCACAAGGACCTCAAGACGATCAATAAAGTGTAGGAACTTGTGGATGTCGATCCACTCAACTTCAGTGCCATTAGTAATAGCCGAGTTATTACAGAGTAACAAACGAGCAGACTGCTTTACTCTGAAAAAACCTACATGTGCCACCAATTATAAGAAAATATTAGTTAGAAGTAGCATCTTCGTGAGAGATTCGTTGCTACTTCTAAAGTTAAATTGTGATTAGTTAGACAGAATAGGTGGATTAAGAAGTAATCGAGGCAACAAGCAAGAACCAGATACAAAAGTAACATGGATGAACAATTGGAACGACGTCGGGGTGGAAGATCACAGTGAAGATGAGATCAGGTTCTGCTATTTCCATCAACATGTGTGCGCCAACTTTCAGTCTGTAACAGTTGAGAAAGTTTATCCAAGTTCGGCCATAAAAAAGCAGCGATCTTCTTGGTTCATGAACCCAACTCGGAACTTATATCCATGGCTTGTCTTCACTATGACCATTAAGCTAGTGTATTCAGTTATGGCAAGGCTGAGCATCTTGAGTACATGTGTTCTGACAGAGCAAATAATACACTGCAGGAAAAATAATATGAGAACACAACATGTTCAAAAAAAACCCACCCTCTGGGATAGAAAAGAGGATTCTAGGAACATATTGTGCGTGTTTCAAAATGTTGTGTTAGGATGAGAAGGAACAAGTGTGGCGTCTCGCCGAGGGTGCAGAAACCTGTAGGGTACTCACACTTTGGGCACTGCAAATGAAACACACTAGATTCAGTAGGAAGAAAAATGCATCAATGGCGGCGGCTGCCATCCTAGGATTACCTGCGACCAAGGGACTTGGGTTTATCGGGGATGGATGAAGAATTCGTACCTGGTTCTCCATGAGAAAACCCTATGCAATCGCCGACAGGGGGTTTTCTCCGAACAAGCAGACGAGGGAGAAAGGGATTCAGGCCCAGTGAAATATTTCCGCTTTGTCCGTCCAGCTTACTGCTAAAGCTGGAAAGGGGGGGGGGTTGTGATTTGACGGCTCATTGGGCATTACTGCGGTGCTACGACCGGGGTGTGTCTACCGTGAAGTTGTGCACTCTAATTTGTGCATATGGCACGTGGACCCCATTGCCGGTTGCCCCACATACCAACGAAAGGAAGTAGAAAGACAGGAGTAACTAGTTACACATAAATATATTTTTTGACAGAGAGATACTCCCTCTGTAAAGAAATATACAAATCTTTTATATCACAGGCTCACCTTGCCGAGAAAAATACTCCCTCTGCAACGCACGGGCATTATGGGGGTTCGGCTGAGAATATAATACTCAGATGTTTTTTGAGGGATAAAAGCTGCTTTATTGAAGATTAACAATCATAGGTATACAAATAATTTTGGGGGTTCCTGTGAGCCAAAGATGGCGTCCACAGGGCAAAGAAGTAGTAGCTTTTGTGAGGACATGCACTTCAACATTACACTCGTGTTTTTCATGTATGATCTCCATGGTTTGGAACGTATTCTTCTTCATCTTGATCTCGTCCATAATAACTTTGCTGGGCCCCAAGTATGCCTCTCCGATATGCTTGACTGTTGCTGAACAATTGGTGCTAATCTAAACTTGTTGCAGGTTTAAGTCAAGAGCCAGAGATAGACCCTCGCAACATGCCATTGCCTCTAGGATCTCTGGATCAGTAACACTTTCGCACACCAGTGCCGATGCTCCAACGAAGAAGCCTGTATGATCCCGGCTCAGAACTGCCAGGGCTCCCCTTTCACCATTGCGAGATAATGCAACATCAACATTCATCTTCGCCCAACCCACTGCAGGAGGAGGACACCACTTCTGCACGGAGCTAGTGCTTCTCGAAACCAGGTTCTAGATTTTGGGCCGCAGGCCGACCCTGCATGTTTGGGGGCCCATGTGTTCTACTTCAGCGCTTTTCATATTGCAAGTGATTGGTATGGCGCTGGTTTTAGATGCTGTCGCAAGGCGAATACACAAAATTGAATAAAGCACGACAGCTATTGGAATGAAATCGAACGACAGTTCCTAACCAGCAATCAGAGTTGCAATTCTATCAATGATATACCTGTGATAAATAATACTATCGTACTACTTGTACACACATGACACTTATTTCACCATGCCAGATTATTACATCAAAATCTCTCGGAGGATAGATCAGTTAGGCAGTTGCGTGCTGCTACTGAAGAATTTCAAAGTTGATTTGGACCAGCTCTCCTTGCCGAGAAAGTTCAATTTTGACATCATCCCCTGCAGCAAGATGTGATTTAGATTTGAACCTTGACCATCCTTTAGCATCAATCATCATGCGACCATCCTTTGTACTTACGATATATTGAGCAGGTTCATTCACACCAAGGCTGCGCATGGTAAGAGAAACTTGGCCGCGATCGCCCGGATTATTGAACGACTCCCTCGTTGCTCTAGGAATTCTTTGTTTGCAAACAAGAAGACATACCCAAACAGTTAGATCAACACAGTGAATCATGTGAAACAACATGGAAAGAAAAAAGAATGAAGCACTTGGGCGGCCAATGCTTACCAAGAAGGTGGACATGTCGGTTTTTGTAAGGACTTTGGTATATGAAGTGCAAACTGCAGCCCAGTCTGTTGCCGGTGCAACTGCACGAGCCGGAGCAGATGCAAGTGCAAGTGTTGGTGCAGGTGCCGAAGCCGCTGCTGCTGCCGGAGATTGTCGGTGGACAAAAAGAGGGGTACACTTTTTGTACCCCTATAACTGTGCACGGGCAGTCTGAGCCGCGGATACCATGGCAAGGCAAGGGAGGTGAGCGAGGGTAAGACCGAAGCTCAAGAGAACTAGAACGACGCCAAGGCCAAGACCACGAAGAGCAAAGGGGACGAAGCGGACTCCCCCGGCAAGATCCTTGCCAGGAGACAGTTCTAGCAGCCCCGGCAAGATTCTTCCCGCGGCGACTCATCCCGCGCCTACGGAGCAAATCACCCTTGAGTCCACTGCCCCCAAAGGACAAGGATTCAGGAGACATCCCCGTGGCGGCATGAAGATCTTTGTGAAGACATTCAAGATCAGATACGCACTAAGGAGACGACAACCCTTGGCGGGATCCCAGCCGAGGAAGACCACAAGGCCCCCGGCAAGTGCCTTGCCGGGGATGACAGCAGGCGCCTCGGCAAGACCCTTGCCAGGGCCCTGGCAAGGCCCTTCCTGAGGACACCCACAGGGCCACCATCAGGCCCATGCCGACTAAACCTCCACCACCACATGCATGCAGCTGCCGACCCAACCAGCTGGGCAGGCACCCGCGTGGCGGCATGTAGATCTTCGCGAAGACCCACCACTACGCCACCTCAGCTGCCTGCCTACCTACATGGCATCGCAGGCTTCACTGGCCAGGGCGCGTGTCGACACAAGAAGGAGCGGCGACGGACGAGACAAGTTTCTCCCCCGTCCCCGATAAAGCAAGGACACCTAAGCAAGATGCATTAAATGCGCCTTGTCATGTGATGCGAAGGATAACCTCGCAGCACTGTACCCTTTCCACCTCCTGTGTGCCACTGTGGCAACCCCTTTTTTCTATAAAAGGAGGCCCGAGGCGACCAGAGGAAGGATTCGGCTTTTTGGAGCTCCTCACGCGCCATAGCTAGCTCAAGAACACAGATATACAATCCACCAAAGCAGGAGTAGGGTTTTACGGATCCTCGCGGCCCAAATCTGGATAAACGAACTGTGTGCTATCTGTTTGATCCGCTCTTCTCACGACGCCGTGCCCCGCTAACCACAGTAGGTATTCTTGTCATCCCATAGGTGTCGTTCCCACCGACAGAGATGGTGCTCCTTGTATAGCTGGTGCCGGTGTTGGAGCAGGTGCCGGTGTCGATGCCCGATCCTCCGGTAGATCAAACTGATCCGCTGACGCGGTCGGTGCCCAATCCTCAGCTGGATCAGACTGAGCTGCTGCCGCTGTCAGTGCTAGAGCAATTTTCGGTGCTTGATCTATGCGAGACAGCGGCGATCGTGTCTGGTCTGCTATGATCAGCTTTCTAACTTGACTAGGATCCGTGACCGTGATCCAGTCTTTTTCTTCATTTCTTTTAAATGCGAGAAGGACTAATTGTGGCGTTTTTGTTAAACCAAACTGCAGTTCATCATAGGGATTCAGCTTGTACTCAGACAACAGACTAATCCAATTTTTTCCAGTAATATAAGTGATGGCCAGTGCCTTCATTACGGACACGACATAAGAAGTGAAACCTGCAAAAATAGCCATCGTAGAGCAAACCAAACGGTTTATTCTGTGATGAATGTCACATGGCAAAACCTGCATCGTAAAATTGCAGGAAAAGAAAGAAAGCATGACGTCAAATCAATAAGATTTAGACAGTAAATCAATAAGATTTACTTGATGTGACACGAGTGAATCCTTACCAGGAAATCACTATGTTGAAGTACTAAACAGAAGATTGATCGTTCAACTACGCGTGGCATGCAGGGGCCCCACCTACTCCCACAAGAAGGACAGTCCAAAGGTCGTGACAAATCATATGGACCAAACATCCATGGGGCTGGAAATCCTGGTGGGTGCGATAAACCGTGCAATGCATACAGATATTGGAGTGTAACCATAATTGATAGACCGTCCTCACAAAAAATATGATATGGATACTTCAAAATATACAGACTTAATTGAGTGGACAGACATTAACATAGACTGTTCTCAGGACTGACAGCACACCAAAAGCGGCAGTACTAATAAACAATACAGGGTTCATAAACACAAATCAAGTACTGAACAATAGTACTTACTACAGACAAGCAAAGTTGCACTAACTAAACTCTGCAGACTATTTTTTGCCACCGACCTACGGGATGAACCCCGCATAACTGACTAGGCCATGGACTTCATGTGAGATGTCTACATGCACCATCACCATCTTGTCAACCTTGGAGAACCTAATAGAGTGGTCTTTCCACTCATAAACATGATGATGAAGACATGCCGCATCAGATTTGTTGGGAACCTTTACAAGAACCACACCCTTCATAATCGAAGGCACAACCAGGAAATTGTTGTGGTCATGTACAACCTCGAGAACACGCCTGACAACAATGCTATAGGAAAACACTAGTTCACGACACATGGCGATAAGGACACATCAGCTGGATAGTTCAGCAGTAGAACTCATCATCAGGTCTTCCAGTTCACATGGCATGACTTTGAGAACTTCATCTCCACCGTGGACCTGGTTCTAATTCAAACAGAAACCATATTTTATTATTACCTCCGTTCAGAAATATAAGATGATTTTCGATATTATACTCCATATATTACTACATGTACGCACAGAAATGAGTGAACAAAGACACTAGAACATGTCTTCAAAGGCATGAGAGCAGAGGGATTACATGCAATATCCATAACACAAGTTACCGAGGCAAATATACCCTCTTAAAAGGTAGCATTGATGTTCATAAAGTACTAGTTGAAAGTAATCTATAAGAAATCAGTGTCAACCTCTCGCATGTTTTGGTCAAAAGAGGAATTTAGAACCGTCATTTGGCACACAAAAATCACATGCAAGATCACCGAGAAAGTTGTACTACTACTACTAGTACTGCGTGTTAGATGAAAAAACACGATCAAGATCGAGAAAAAGATCGTCAAGAAGAGATATTACCTGGACTTGCTTAATGAGGGATCCCGAAGAGGGGGGCTTGGACAGGGTGATGGCTTTGAGATTTTGTGCGGTAGTCTCGGCGGGGTGCTTGCGCTTCTTCGTACCATGAGCCTCGACGGTTTTGGCCGGAGCCATAGACATCACTTTGGCCGGTGCTCCAGCGTCCATCAAGAAACTGTCAAATAGAAATAAAAGAAAAGAAGCCATAATCACAAACCCAAAAGAAGAAAAGAGAGGGAGTTATAGGATCAGTCTCGGGGTTGCAAGACCGGGCCTTGTCCAGAATCAACACCATTGATGCGCTCACCTTTCCTTCTTTGGGAGAGAAGAACAGTGGCAGAAGCAGGTCGTGGTTTTCTTAAAGAAATGAGGAAAAAGATGAGGCAGAAGCGAGGGTTGGGTAGAGACGAAGCTGAGAGAGAAGAGTGAAATGATGGTTGCCTCGTCCGTCCAACTTACTGCTGGAAAGGAGGGGGTTTTGTGATTTGATGGCTCATTGGGCATTACTGCAGTGCTTCGATCGGGGTAGTCTACCGTCACTCTACTACGGAGTAATTTAGTGCATGGCTGGTGGACCCCGATGCTGGTTGTCCCACACGTCGGTGAAAGTGAGTAATTTAGTGCATGGCTAGAGGAGGATCCGCACGGTTTTTCAGAAGAAAAATGATTACAACAAGCGTTTCCACTCTTACGACGGAGGAGTGCGAAACACGGCAGCCACTTGAACATACACAGTGCTCCTACTACTAGGCATGTGCAGTGGTTCATATGTCTATACTACACAATCTTGCTGCTAGTGTAGTAAGATATGACAATAACAAATGATGTTGTGCGCATGTCAACTACTCCTATATGTAACATAGTACCGCTTTTTCGACTGCCCGGTCGAGAATGGACGGTGAGATCAATGTTAACAGAACTAGGTCCACAGTGCACGGAGAGTACGGTGCTATAGTACTCCATGAAACATGAACCACATGAAGCACGAATAGTGTTAGGCAGGGTGTATGAAGGGTGCACGGGATGGGAGCAAAATTTCTCTTCTCGACCCACTTTTGGGTGTTTGGCAGAGTGCATGAAGGGTGCATGAGTCCACACTAGTAGGTTGACAAAAATACATGAAGAGGAAACAACTATATTGTGATGAGAATGCAAACAAACACACCCACACGCTTTGTGCTACAGTGACTGATCTGCACCGTCTGAGTTTGATCCAACGGTCATGTGGCGCCGAGACATGGACATGCCCATGCAGAGGGTTTAGCCCGACGGCCGGCATCGTCGCGCTGGCACGACGGTAGGCATCGCGTAGCTGCAACACGTGCGTGGCAACTTGGTTCACCAAGTGGCTGAGGCGATCCTGGACCTCGTCACGATCGGCCCGCTCGTGCTCCAGTCGGCTCCCCTGACGGCCTATCGTATCTCCCGCTTTCTGCAGCAACACCGCCGACGCCTCGAGTATCTTTGTGGTGGACGCCTACCGCTTTTGAAGCTTCATGAACTCCCGCACATAATGGAGGAGCATGGCACTCCTCTCCTCCTTGAGCTCACGGAGCTCCATGTCCTTGGCCCCCAGCTCCGCATCCTTGGCATGGAGCTCCTGTGTCAGGAGCCTCACCTTGGACTCCGTGATCTACTGCGCTGCCATGGCACCAGGTAGAAGCAATGGGGAGAGGAAGCAAAGGGGGCGAAACGGCTGAAAGGCAATACAATCTACGGGAAGGCGGAGGGAGCGGGGAATCTTTTGGTTTTCACCACGGTAAAACACCAGTCGACGACTTCTCACATCAGGGAGCAGTGGGTACAGGCGGAGTCATCGTGACTAATTGCTGCCGCGCCTGCTCCCGTCAATCGAAAAATTAAAAATTCTACCGCGCCTGCTCCCGTCAATCAAAAAATTAAAAATCCTGCCGCACCCAAACACCAGAGCAACGCCGCGGTGGATATTTAAATTTACCTGCCAGCAAGTAGATAAAAAATGGGGTGAAAAAACAAATGTGGCGGCGGCCTAGCTAATCGGTCGAACTAGCCCAACTAGCTAGCCACCGTGCTTCACCGATGTACTCGGCGGGAAAGGTGGTCTTTCGTGATTTGACAACTCATTTACTTGCTTCGGCACTACGACTAAGGATGACCCAGAAAACACGCGGTAGGGCGTCCCACGTTAGGAAGAATATATGCGTGCACCACCCGGGAGGACCCCGAAACCGCGCGGTAGGGTGTGCCACGTCTCGGCATGGAGGAAAAATGTGCGTGTAAAAATATACTGTATCAGACGTAGTAGAGTACCTATGGTTCGACCTCGGGACCCAGCCAGTCGGTTGAAAACACCCCACTAGCCACACAACTTCATCATGCAAACCTGGCACGGAGGATAGATGTGGTTAGCTCCGTCTCGACCAGCCACAACGTCTCTTGTTCTAGGCGATTCTTCTATTTTCCAAGTTTTTTTAGCTGTAATAACACCACGGCAAGCTAGCACCGCTCTTCGTGTGTGCCCGTGCAAAGGTTAGACGATGGAGAGAAGAGAGATTGAGATCGCAGACCTGGGACCCACCAGTAAGTGAGATAACGGTCATGCACGTGTTGACGAGGCACTCCCTCTACTCTACTCAATGCAAGTACTGTATAAAATCAAGTTATGGGAGAAAGCCAACAACTGTTTGTTTTTTCAGGCTATCGACTTACGCTTTGTAGTCAGGTTGCCAGTTCGAATCTCGTCTTTCAGATTTGTTAGTTTTAGGTCCAAATTTGATTAATGACAAGTGGGACCCCCGTGTGTTGTTCCGATATTTCAGTGTAGGATTGTTTTTTTGAACAAACACTCTGCGCGGTTAGACAAGTAACGGCACGAGTTACATGTTTTTTGCAAGTTTATGAGAAAAAATGACAGCGGCATAGAATATCACATCCACCCCGCAGCTTAGATACTATGGTGATACGAGTTTTTACACCGTTGGAAGTGAGATCCAATGGCTTGGGGGTAGTCTTTGTAATTATGCGCAATTTCCTAAATCTCCAATGTTTTTTTGCAAATAAAACATTGAGGCCTTGTGTGTGCCGATGCATCTTCGATCCAACGGCTCCCCGGTGCTCATATTGGGTGCCCCCCGTAGCTTAATTACCCGCTACGGTGATTGGAGTAGTTGTGGGCCGAATGCTACGAAAATATAATCTAAACCGACCAGAATAAATGCCTACACAAATTAATCCAAGGATGGAGTGCCCCTCGCAATGTAAATAGCTCCGGCTTTGCGAGGGATGGAGAGGTAGTAGCTTCAACGCGTGGAAGATACGGTGTGAGAAAGCGAGGTCGATCGAGAGACATATATATAGAGAGACAAAGTGAGTGTGGTCCGACATTCATTGAACAAATATATATGCTCTGGAGAGATATTGTCCGATTGAGCTTTTTGGCAAGGGTGAGGGCTGTAAGATAGAGCTTGAGAGATGGTCCAGTCACAAACGTGTAGATATATTTTGTGCGTGAGAGGAAGCAAGGTCAACCGATCACATAGGGTCACGTGCGATCGAAAGAGTGAGACGGGTTGGAGAGAGTGACCTACATAGACGATGTGCGTGAGAGAGTATACAATGAGAATAGGTCGAATTGGGCTCAACATGGTGATATATCATTTTTGTCCGAGAAAGAGCGAGGTCAATCGAGACATACAGAGAGAGAGAGAGAGAGAGAGATTGAGTGAGCGTGGCCCACCATGAGGTCGAAAGAGTGGTGGCGGCTTGGATGGACTGACCTAGATAGACAATATGTGTGAGAGAGTATAGAGTGTGTCGATCGAGGCCCGAACAGGGAGATATATCATTTGTGTGTGAAAGAAAACGAGGTTAAACGAGACTCAGATAAAGAGAGCGAGATTGAGCGAGTGTGGCCCGCTGTGTGGAAGAAAGAGTGAGACAGTCTCGAGGGAGTGACCTAGATATACAACGTGCGTGCGTGCGCATGCACGAGAGGTTGGGGGGCTAGATAGGCAATGCAAGTATTTAGCGCGAGAGGGTTAGAGGGAGAGGGGAGATAGAGAGAGCTCGGCATCGGGTGCAATGGCGGGTGTGTGAGGTAAATACATTTGGTAACAGAGTGGAAAAAGGGGTTGTGTAGTTGAGAGACTAAGAGATCGAAACATGGAGAGAAAGAATGAACGTGTGTTGGAAACCGATAGCTTCCTAAGGTGGTTAGGAGAGGAAGATTGACCGATACAGGAAGTATGTAGGGTTTATGCAGGGGGGGGGGGGCTAAAAACAACATTTGAATGTACATAGTACGAGACTTAATATCGATGTGTCAATTTGGTGTACATTGTAAGATTTGAACCGAGGACCAGGCATACGGGTGATTATTTCGAATCCGTGCCATACTAAGTTTCGAAAAGTTGACATTGACTCAGTTTGTTGTGCTATTTTGTAGGTCTTATGTTTGAATCCATCCAAAAGTTTTCTCACTACCATGGTGTTCATCATATACATATGAATTTGTATTAAAAAAGTAGCGTGGATACAGTGAAATGCGAAATCCACGTTAGAATTGGAGATCGCTACGTGACACACACTCTAATTCAAATAACTAACTACGTGACACACACTCTAATTCAAATAACTAATTATGTGGAACACACTCTAATCCACGTTAGCGTGGGTCCCGTTTCGATATTTTTTCAAATAACTCCTCATTAATTAATTTATAGTACTCACTCTGTTCACTTTTATAAGACCTTGAAGACATTTCAGACAATGTGCAAAATAGTTCATTTTAAGTTGTCTGAAACAACTTACAAAAGTGAACGGATGGAGTATCTCGTTTCGAATGACTAATTATTGCAAGGAAAACACGTGCATGGTAATACATACAGATTCGTTTGCAAATGAAAGAAGATTCGTTTGCATTCTCAAATGTAGGCGTACCAGGCAAACCAGGGTCGTGTCGGGGTGGACGCTGCTTCGATGCCTTAAAGGCAACTGCCTTTGGGTCACTGACATGTGGGGCAGCCACCTGTTGGGCCCATATGTCATGGACACAAAGGCAGGTGCCTTAAGGCACCGAAGCATAGTCCTGTCGGGGTGGTCGCGTGTGTCAGACGGACGCGTAGCACCCATCCACCCACCCCCTCCCCCCCAAAAAAAGGACGACGACAATATAAGTTCGCGCTTCCATGTTTCGGATTGAAATATCTGGCGGCCCCAATTCTAGCCCTGAAAAATCTCTCTTCTCCACCGTCCCCTTCCGCGCCCAGATTGCTCAAATCCCTAATTCACCGCCAACCCTCGAATCGCCCCTCGTCTCGTCTCTTTCCCCACCGTTCCCCACCTCTATGCCGGACGACGACGACGAAGACGACGGTCGCACTTCACCACCGCACCAGAGCTACCTCATCTATGCCCTCGTCCACCTCACCGGGTGGTCCACCGACAATGTCGGCCGCCGCAACTGACGTGCCTCACAGACACCGAGTTCCACCACATCAGGTGCGCT
>NC_041392.1:209435800-209491633 GCF_002162155.2 Triticum dicoccoides | reverse complement strand
CTTCACCAACAGTCTCGTCCTCCGCTTCGTAGTGCTCCGCTGCCACTCAAGATTTGCATTCGTGCGCGGCCAACCAGCGCATCAACCTCAACGGCTCTGAAGTGACCCGCACTCTAGCTAGGCGAGCATGCCCAAATGCCGGCCCGAACTAGGTATCCACACATTACTCCCTTGTGCACTGTTCCAACGATGTTTGGATATCCTTTCACTGCTCTCTTAGCTTACACGCCTATGCAACTCTGACCTTAACTCTTATTTCTTCTGGAGATATCATCTGAAGCAAGCAAATCCATATTTTAGCGAAGCATGACGGCGCTATGGGATCTGGTACACATCCTGCACACCCGTATAACCTTGTAAGTATATGTCCTCTGATATAACATCAAGGTCGATTCCTCTTATTTGATCAACCATTCGCCGTGTCAAAAATGCAAAGGGGGATGCAAGGAGCACAAGGCCCGCACATCCAAGCAAGTGATAACATGGACTTGTACATGGAACATCCCAAGCGCAAGTAGAGCTGCAGTGAGCCTGTACAATGAGCTAGCGTAAGTCCCTGCATTTCATTTAATTCATACTGGCATTCATGTATGATTTGTGTGCAGTGGCTCATCCACGAATTCAAGTTACTAGGGCGAACATTTAACTTAAAAAATACAAAGGCACTTGCACTCCGGAAATCAACATAACTTGAGAAATGTGAAGCTACATGCACTTTGAAAACCAGCTAATGATCCAAAGTAGTTCAAATTATAAACACTAAATGATGCAAGCACCAAAAAACACAAAATGCAACATGGTGTACAAGGACTACAAACATGGTCTGTACCTGCTTGAATTATTTGTTCTCCGGCTGAAAATATCAAAGTGTAATTGCACGTATAACCAGTGCGCAAACTGCATATCAATATATCTATCCTGCACAAGTATGCCAATAGTTTCAAACAATAGATTAGAAAAGTATTTATGCTATGTTGTCATGATACAGGGACTTTCTGGTAGATGGCCTCGACGTTTCCTCAAGCTATGAAAATGCACTATAATTTGCTTGTCATCAATGCCTGCAAATCTCTATCTCTCTCAAAATAGTAGATCATCATTAGACACTAAATCCTTCAATGAGCTTGCAAAATGCTTGCATTAGATCCCTCATTAGACACTATATGTTCATCACCAGGAGCATGTAAAATGTTTGCATCAAATCCTTCATTTGCAGTCTGTTCATTAGACACTTCAGGCTCAAGAACAACATGAGCTTGTATGTTTGCACCGGAAACTTGATTAGATACATCAGATTCAGTCAGTTCAGTATTGATTGGGGGAGTTATAAAATAAGTAGAAATTGGTTTCATTTTCTCATAGATTCCCTACATACAAGCAGTTTTACAACACCGCCAGGTTTAACTATTGGCCAGAAATTGAAGAGTTGAATTAGATATAATCAGGAATGTGATGTACCTGCTCGTTGCGCATGCTACTCTTGCAAGCTACAACTGTCCATTTGCGCAAGCTCGATGCCATGCCCGTGCTGCCGCCGCTGCCTCCCACGCAGGCTCAACCAGGGTTGGATCTTCATCTTATTGTCCTTCCGTTCGCTTGAAGCCCGGCGACCGCCCTCCAACGTGGGCGCGAGGAAGTGTTGTGTCGGTCTGTCCAGCGGCGGCTAGGTTAGGAGCGAACCAGACTGGAGGCTGGAGCGAATGAAATGGGATTTTTCCTGCTGTCGATCGATATGGGAGGCGCTCGTTTGGGCCGCGAGCCTGCTATAGGGCCTACCTTGCACTTATGTTATTGGCCCATCCAAATTGAAAAAAAATTCTTCATTTTTTACATTGCCTCCTCGTGCGTTGGGACGAACAAAACTAGCGTGGGCCAACCTGGACGACTCAAGCTTGGTGCACACTTTCCAGCCACCTGAGGCAGCCGCCCATACCAGCCCCTATGGTGGCGTCGCCCCTTTTTGCGTGTATGATTGGATAGTGAAAAATATTCCAGTGGCGCTTTTGATTTACCCACAGAATGGTTGAATTGCTTGTTTCTATGAACTGAGTTCGCCAATAATGTGAAGGATGCCAGTCTTTTCATCCTATTGTAGATTGCTTAGATCTCGATATGCCAAAAGTAATCGCATGAAATATACAATAAAAGCCAGTGTGATGTGTTTGGCTACAACTAGTCTGACTACACGTCCTCATATAACATATCAAGGACGCACCATCTTACCAGATTAACCATTCGACTTACCCATGTAGTGTGGGAAGAAAGAAGTATTGGGACTGCGTATCCAAGCAATTGATGCCATGGACTCCTTCGTACAACCTTGTAAGGAAAAAGAAGTTGCAGTGTGCTTGTACAAAGAACTAGCATAAGTTCAGTTACCTGCTTCTCGGAATTTTAGTTAGCCACTTATTGCAAAATTGTTCAATTACATTACTTGGCTTAATTTAGTTTGCTACTGATTACATAATGGCACAACCTGTTAATCATATTGTAGACTGCGCCTATCTATGTGTTTGATACTTACTGTTAAGAATTACCTGTTTTCCTTAACTTAAATATCTACTTGTTTGTTTAACTGCTTTGCTGCTACAACAGCGGGTTACAATGATGTTAATAACTACTTTCCAGCATCCAATTGAAACTCTTTAATTCCTTGTTTGTTTAACTGGTTTGCTGTTATAACTCCTAGTTGAGATGTTTTGCTAACTTCAACTTTTCTGAATCCAATCAGAACTTTAATGGCAAAATAGGTTAGCCCAAGATCAAAGAGCGAGGTCCCCATGGACGTTGCATCATCCTACAGAAGTGGCACCGGCCCAATCATGCATTATGAATTGCCAACTGCTGATGCTCTAGAGGCTAAACTAGTGGTAGAAAGAGATTCTGCTTCTGCACTTAGAGATGAAGTTGACATGTTGAGGAAGCAAACAACACAATCACAAGCAGTACTCAAGACAACCATTAAATATTTGGTGGATTTCAAAATGAAGCAAGCTGAGACTGACCAGATTGTTAAGGTCCTGAAGGAAAAAGGAAATTAAATTCCTACTTGGTAAATCATAGGTGAAATGTTCTTTCCATCGTTGAATAACCTTTGTGTTGTCTATTCATGTAATCAATCAAACCATTTGTTTTAGAGATCATGTAATAATTTTTTGTTTTTTGTTTGGAATTTTATTTGAGCACAAGTCTGTATTAATTGATAAGACTCGGAGACATTTCATTTGGATTTTTGTGCCAGACCTACAAATATGCCAATCGGGCTGAATGTGCATTCAACAATAGTAGTATAGATGGACCATAAGTGGCACGCATCGGAAAGGGCCAAGATGCTGGCTAAAAAAAGGATGTTGTTGTAGCCAAAAAAAGTACAGCGGCCTGGCTTATGTATGTTAGTTGATATTATTGATCCATATACTCTATAAGTGTTTCTATGTCTGTTAGTTCCATACATTCTTGGTTGATTGACTTGGTATTTGAATCTTGATACATCACTTGTGTACATATCTAAATGGGAGTACACATTATGCTGCGTGTGACATTTGAGTTGGACATGAACTGTTCCAAATATTCGAATTCACCTTAAACTGGATTCTAGTTTGTGAATTTGAGTATCGGCATTTGTAAACCATATTCATATATGACAGTGGAATACATCTTTGTCGTCCTTTTGAAGATGTATAAAAACACATAGAATGATTTATAAAGATTCATGTAGGAATACAAAATGGATTCGAATTTACTTGCCAGGGTAAACGTGGATGCTTATTGTCCCAAAATTTAAAAGAAACAACAAAATGTCCACTCCCACATCGGCTGCCCAAAGCCAAGTGTTTGGGAGATGGAAATTACTGTCTACCCATTACACGGACAATCAATCGGCCCGATTTCCACTGCTCTAAATAGGGGTAGGTTAGTAACTTCAATTAGATGTGACACGACCGCCTCTGAGCCCATTCCGACATGGTGGGCGTCAAACATGGGCGGCAAAACTCATTTGATTCAAGCTCGTCCGAAAGACCTCTGTTTCTCCCTCCATTCCCCATTCATACACGGTGGGCGGCAAAACACCCTCTCCTCATCCGAAATAGATGTAGGATAATATTTTAAATAGGGGCAGATGTGTAACTTCCATCAGACGTGACACAACCGCCCTACCTGTCAGCCCCGTTCATACATCATGGGCGCCAACCATGGGCGGCAAAACACCCTCTCCTCGCCCGAAATAGTTACCGGCAAATATTTGGAAGATGCAAGATTACCGTCCTATCCCCAACCGACGAGACGTCCAAATTTGAAACGGGGGATCAGTTAGTAACTTTCCCATATTTCAGACAGGCGCGTCCCAAAAACATGGTTCCCCATACCTCTCCCTCCATTTTCCCATTCATACACCGTCCGCTCTAGAACACCCCATTCCCACACCAGCCTCCGTCCGCCACCCCATCCATCGCCGCCGTCCTCCACCACATCCATCGCCACCGTCCTCCACCATGCCGGAGCACCTACCAACACCGCGTCGTCCACTACTAGAGATGGACGTTTCTCATCCACGGTGACGGACCAATAGCCTTGCATCGCGTCCTCTTGCTTCATCGGCGCCATCGTCCTTTTTGCCGGGGCTGCTCACACGACCTTCTCTTCCACTGCAACGGGACTTATCCCCCGATGCACCCGTCTACCGTCGCAGATTTGCTTCAACGCCACCGACAGCCATCGCACCCCCGATGCCTACACGACGCCGCAAGAGAGGTGGTACTTCATATCTCCTCAACTTTTTGATCTCAACCAGAAAATAGATCTTAACTTGGTTACTCTACTTTCTTTTTCAGCTCTTAGAATTTAGTTCTTAGTTCGAAGGAAACAATGGATGCTAAATATCATTTCTCTGGTTTGCAGCTTCAAATCTGCCATGGCACAGCTGAGGGAGTCCTGGATTAGGGGGTGTCCAGATGGCCAGACTATACCTTCGGCCAGACTCCTGGACTATGAAGATACAAGATTGAAGACTTCGTCCCGTGTCCGGAAGGGACTTTCCTTGGCGTGGAAGGCAAGCTTGGAAATACGGATATGTATATCTCCTACCATTGTAACCGACTCTGTATAACCCTACTCCTTTTCGGTGTCTATATAAACTGGAGGGTTTTAGTCCGTAGGGCAGGAAAAACAATCATACCGTAGGCTAGCTTCTAGGGTTTAGCCTCTCTGATCTTGTGGTAGATCTACTCTTGTACTACCCATATCATCAATATTAATCAAGCAGGACGTAGGGTTTTACCTCCATCAAGAGGGCCCGAACCTGGGTAAAACATCGTGTCCCCTGCCTCTTGTTACCATCCGACCTAGACGCATAGTTCGGGACCCCCTACCCGAGATCCGCTGGTTTTGACACTGACATTGGTGCTTTCATTGAGAGTTCCTCTGCGTCGTCGCTTTTAGGCCCGATGGCTTCTTCGATCATCAACAGCAATGCGACCCAGGGTGAGACTTTTCTCCCCGGACAGATCTTCGTATTCGGCGGCTTTGCACTGCGGGTCAATTCGCTTGGCCATCTGGAGCAGATCAAAAGCTACGCCCCTGGACATTAGGTCAGATTTGGAAGTTTGAACTACACGGCCAACATCCGCGGAGACATGATCTTCGACGGATTCGAGCCACAGCCAAGCGCGCCGCACTGTCACGATGGGCATGATTTAGCTCTGTCGCCGAACAGTGCCCTGGAGGCCGCACCCATGTCCGCTCCGACCCCTAGCTCGGAGCCGATCACACCAACCGAGGATGGGTGGTTAGACACCGCCTCGGGGGCTGCAATCTCTACGGCGATCGAGCCGAACACCAGCCCTATTCTCTGCGAAGCCCGTAACTCCAAGGAGTCGGACTCCTCTACGGTCTCCGAGCCCTCTGCGCCCCGACCGATCGAACCCGATTGGGCGCCGATCATGGAGTTCACCGCCGCGGAGATCTTTCGTCACTCGCCCTTCGGCGATATCCTGAATTCACTAAAGTCTCTCTCTCTGTCAGGAGAGCCCTGGCCGGACTATGGTCGGGAAGGTTGGGATGCGGATGATGAAGAAATTCAAAGCCCACCCACCACCCACTTCGTAGCCACTATCAATGATTTAACCGACATGCTCGACTTCGACTCCGAAGACATCGACGGTATGGACGCCGATGCAGGAGACGATCAGGAACCAGCACCTATAGGGCACTAGAAAGCCACCTCGTCGTATGATATATACATGGTGGACACCCCAAAAGAAGGCAATGGCGATGGAACAGCGGAGGATGACCCCTCCAAGAAGCAGCCTAAGCGCCGGCGTCAGCGGCGCCGCTCTAAATCCCGCCAAAACAAAAATGGTGATTCTAGCACGGGGGATAATAACACCCCGGACAGTGCCGAAGACAACCACCTCCAGCAAGATTCAGCACATGAGGATAGAGAAGCCAGCCCTCATGAGAGAGCGGCAGACAGAGAGGTCGAGGATGATAATTATATGCCTCCCTCCGAAGACAAGGCAAGCCTCGACGATGACAAATTTGTTGTACCGGAGGATCTCGTCAAACAAGAGCGTTTCAAACGCAGGCTTATGGCCACGGCAAGCAGCCTCAAGAAAAAACAGCAACAGCTTAGAGCTGATCAAGATTTGCTAGCCGACAGATGGACGGAAGTCCTTGCGCCCGAAGAGTATGAATTCGAATGCCCCTCCAAGAGTTACCCAAAGCGCAGGTTGCTACCCCAATTAGAGGAGGAAGCACTTAAACCTACATCACCAGCGCATGATGCGGCAGACCGGCCACCCCGTGGCCCCCACAGAGAGGCCTCTCGGCCCTCCACTCAAGTCGCACCCCGGCGCCGCTCAAAAACTACCAAGGCATGGGACAATGCGCCAGACCTGCGAGATATATTGGAAGACAAGGCAAACAACATCGATCTGCGGATCATGTGGGCGCCCCATGGCACGAGACGATACTCGTCATGCCGGATACAGTAAATCCGGCCGGGCTGAACACAGTAGACAAAGCTTGTTTGAGCTGCGTCGTGATGTAGCCCAATATAGAGGCGCCACACACCCACTATGCTTTACAGATGAAGTAATGGATCATCAGATCCCCGAGGGTTTCAATCCCGTGAACATCGAAACATATGATGGCACAACAGATCCTGGGGTATGGATCGAGGACTATCTCCTTCACATCCACATGGCCCGCGGTGATGACTTACACGCCATCAAATAGCTCCCACTCAAGCTTAAAGGACCAGCTCGGCATTGGCTCAGCAGCTTGCCAGTAGAATCCATTGGTTGTTGGGAGGACCTGGAAGCCGCATTCCTCGACAATTTCCCAGGCACTTATGTGCGACCACTAGACGCCGATGACCTAAGCCACATAATTCAGCAGCCAGAGGAATCGGCCAGACAATTCTGGACACGGTTTCTAACAAAGAAAAATCAAATCATCGACTGTCCGGACGCAGAGACCCTAGTAAACTTCAAGCATAACATCCGCGACGAGTGGCTTGCACGGCACCTAGGACAGGAAAAGCCGAAATCTATGGCAGCCCTCACGACACTTATGACCCGCTTTTGTGCGGGAGAAGACATCTGGCT
Source organism: Triticum dicoccoides (assembly GCF_002162155.2). Taxonomy (NCBI): domain Eukaryota; kingdom Viridiplantae; phylum Streptophyta; class Magnoliopsida; order Poales; family Poaceae; genus Triticum; species Triticum dicoccoides. Next base: position 209,484,026 of record NC_041392.1, on the reverse strand, counting down.
AGCTCGCAGCAATAACATGACCAAGATCCCTGGTAATTCGGATACCAAGGACAGCGGTGGCAGGTCGCATCGCAACAAGCAAAAGCGCCGCATTAACGGTGACAATACTAAGGATACGACAGTTAATGCCGGATTCAAAGGCTCTAAACCCAGTCAGCGGAAAAATCCATTCAAAAGAAACACTCCGGGCCCATCTAGTTTGGACCGAATACTCGACCGCTCATGCCAGATACATGGCACCCCCGAAAAACCAGCCAATCACACCAACAGGGATTGTTGGGTGTTCAAGCAGGCAGGCAAGTTAAATGCCGAAAGCAGAGACAAGGGGCTGCATAGCGATGACGAGGAGGAGCCCCGGCCGCCGAACAACAGCGGACAGAAAGGTTTTCCCCCACAAGTGCGGACGGTGAACATGATATACGCAAACCACGTCCCCAAGAGGGAGTGGAAGCGTGTGCTAAGGGACGTATACGCGATGGAGCCAGTCGCCCCAAAGTTCAACCCATGGTCTTCCTGCCCGATCACTTTTGATCGAAGGGACCACCCCACTAGCATCTGTCATGGCGGATTTGCCGCATTGGTTCTAGACCCAATTATTGACGGATTTCACCTCACTAGAGTCCTTATGGACGGTGGCAGCAGCCTGAACCTGCTTTATCAGGATACAGTGCGGACAATGGGCATCGATCCCTCGAGGATTAAACCCACCAGAACGACCTTTAAAGGCGTCATACCAGGTGTAGAAGCCAACTGTACAGGCTCAGTTACACTTGAAGTGGTCTTCGAATCTCCGGATAATTTCCGAAGCGAGGAGTTAATCTTCGACATGGTCCTGTTCCGCAGTGGCTATCACGCACTGCTCGGGCGAACCGCATTTGCCAAATTCAATGCGGTGCTGCACTACGAATACCTCAAGCTCAATATGCCAGGCCCTCGAGGCGTCATCACGGTCAATGGAAACACCGAACGCTCTCTCCGAATGGAGGAGCATACGGCAACTATCGCAACGGAAGTACAAAGCAGCCTCTCTAGGCAATTCTCTAGTCCGGCCATTAAACGTCCGGACACCGTCAAGCGCGCCCGGAGTAACCTACACCAAGACCGCCCGGCATGTTCCGAGCTAGAGTAGCAATGCGGCCCCAACCCCAGGCCTCGCGAACTTGCGAAACCAGCGCTGCGCGTACATAACTACGCTCTGGAAATACCATGGGCACAGGGGGACGGGCACCATCACGGCACGCCCGAAATGCGGCTTAAACCGCACTAGGGGCTGCCGATTTCTTAATTTTCTCTTATTTTCAGGACTCCATTCTTCGGAAGGCTTGTCCGGCAGTACAATCGCCGCACAAACGATACAACCAGGGAAGCAGAAAGCTACGCCGCACTATGGAACTCTAAGGTGGTCTCTATAACGAGCAGTATACCTGTTTCGCATAACATTCCGCAGCTCGCCCCTGGAAAGGACATATTTGATAGTCCCATCTTTTGCTTATCGCACTATTTGTATCGTTCTGCTTTGATCGCAGCTTTTTTAAATAAACAATGCATAGCTTCTGTCTATTATTGCATTACCCCTTTTTTACGAATATATGTTCATTAATAACATGTTGCACCCGTAAACTTTGGTATGGCCAATACGCCAGGGGCTTAAGTACCCCACAACATGGTGTGAGAAGTCCGAACACTTTTACAAGTGCGGCACTCCGAACTTATAGCATTATATGCATCGGCTCCGAATCATGTCTTGCATCAATAGTTGGGTTTGCCCGGCTCCTATGTTTTGGTACCTTACGTTCCGTCATATCGGATAAGGTAGCACTAGGAGAACTACTGCAATTGTGCCCCAGTTGAGCTGGGCTAAGCACCTCAGTTGAGAAAGCTAAAACTGACCATCATGATGAGGCAAGAGCTGGTCGCTGTTCGAGAGGTTTTCGAGTCCCTAAAGACTTATGCCGCTTAGAGCGAGGAGTCGGCTTTGTCCGGCCTAGGCGTGGATAGCGCCCCGAACTCGGTCTTCCGAACACTAGGGGCTTCATTGAAATTTAAAATTATAGAATTCTATGGCTAAGTGAGAGTGTTCAAGCACTATAGTCCGATTGCCTTGTTCGTTGTGTTGAGCGCCTCCCTCGCAGGACCCAAGAATGGGAAAAAGAGCGCTCATGTTTATCCCGAACACCCCAACACTCGTGCCATGGGGGCAGAAGCCAACGACTCGCCATTTCTCAAATTTGATAAATGGCCGCACCGAAGGTAATATTTTAAATTCAAAAAGCATTGCTTAGTGCACATGAACAAGTTTTCAGCGCACAGGACAAAACGAGCAAGTTCACTAAAAAATTACATTCATGGAACATGCATCCACCACAAGGCGGGCACCCTTCAGAACACCCTCATAATACATCTCGGGCTTGCGATGCTCCTTGCCCGGCGGTGGCCCGTTGTAACACCCCGGGTGTGACTTTCCCAATTTGTACTCCAACTCTTGCCGTTTCCGGCGATAAGTTATTTTATTTTCTCGGGTTCGGGTCTTTGTCTTCGTGTGTTGTTATCGTTGTCATGCATCTCATATCATGTCATCATGTGCATTGCATTTGCATACGTGTTCATCTCATGCATTCGAGCATTTTCCCCGTTGTCCGTTTGGCATTCCGGCGCTTCGTTCTCCTCCGATGGTCATTTCTAGCTTTTCTTTCGTGTGTGGGGATTAAACATTTCCGGATTGGACCGAGACTTTCCAAGCGGCCTTGGTTTACTACCGGTAGACCGCCTGTCAAGTTTCGTACCATTTGGACTTCGTTTGATGCTCCAACGGTTAACCGAGGGAACGAAAAGGCCTCATGTGTGTTGCAGCCCAACACCCCTCCAAGTTGGCCCAAAACCCACCAAAACCCTCTCCATCATCTAGAGCGTTCGATCACGATCGCGTGGCCGAAAACCGCACCTCATTTGGACTCTCCTAGCTCCCTCCACCTGTATATAAAGACCCCTCCTCCAAATTCGCGGATCCCCTCTCCTAAACCCAAAAAAATCACAGATCCGGCCGCGCCGGACACGTCCAACTCTGACCGGACGTTGTCTGCCGCCGCCGCCGGCCAACCACGCCTTGCCACGTGGCGGCCGTGTGCCCACATCGCCACCGGCCCGGGCAGGCCCGCACCGGGCCCTCCAAGCCCATCGGGCACCGCCACCCTTCTCCGCCGATCCGCTCCGCTCCGCCCGCCTCAGCCCGTCTCCGCCGCGCCACCGATCAGCCGCCGCCATCGCCGCCTGGCATCCTGCGCGCCGCCCCGCCGCCTCTCCAGCTCCCCGCCGGTCGGATCCGGCACGATCTGGCCCGGGAGCGCCTCCCCGCCGCCTCCTCGTTCAACTCCGGCGATCCCCGTCGCAGTTGCCGGCCAACCTCGATCCGCGTGACGCCGGATGTCAGATCTGAAAAACTCCTCTCGGGTTGACTTTTTGCCCGAAACCCTAGTTCATATGCTCATGTTCATCGTGTCGTAACTTTGCATCCGTAGCTCCGATTTGTGCATATAGCATATCAAAATGTTCGCCTCAGAGAGCACATCATTTCATCTCATTGCATCATATTCATTTGAGTTCATCTTGATGCCCGAAATGCTGTTAGAAGAGTGCTACTTGAGCTAATTGTCAGATCTGCTACTCCATTTAGATATTTGTCATTTTTGCCATGATTAGAGTGTGCATGATATGCCCATGAGCTCTACATGTGTTTTGTTATATGTTTTGCCATCTTTCCATAGGTGCAACCCATGTATTTTTGTGATGTGTGTGGTGACTAGCACAAGCTTGCAAAGTGAGGCACTTGGTAATGCTGATTTCAGGGACTTAGCATTTCCACTAAGTCCTTGAGCTGTTTATCTCATATGGCCATATGTTCATGTTGTTTCCTAGTGATCCGTGCCTATTTTGAGGATGATCAGTAAGGATGTTTTGTTAATCTTCTAGTGCTATATCCATCCATGTCTTTGTTTGCAATTATGGAGCACCCTAGCTTCAGTCAATCGAGCTCTACTTTTGCTACTTCGTGAATCTGGGCAGATTGTCTACTTGTTAGCGATTTTGCCGATGATGTTGTAGTTGATCCGTGCATGCTATGCTATTGTTCTTGCCATGTCTAGATTGCATTTTGTGTATTCTCGATGGGTGTATGCTTATATTATCATGACTTGCTCCGTAGTGAGTGCATCAAGCTCGTAAACATGCCTACTTGATATCTCTTTTCAGCATGTGCCAGTTTTCACTAAGTCTGAAAACTGATTATGCTTTTGCTATGTTCACATGCTTGCAAATGTGTTTTCTGATCCCTTTTGGCTCAAGGTCACTAAGGGACTTTTGTTAAGCTTTTTGAGTAGCTCCATGCCATGTTTTACTTTGCCATGTTCAGGTCCTGTAGCATGTAGTTTCGTTGCTCCGAAGTATGCTACCTGATCTGAAATTCCAGACAAGTGTTAATTTCACAAAGTCTTAATTAAAATGAATCAATTGAGTGTGTTACCGTGATGGTCTCTTCTCGGAGGAGTCCGGGAAGTGAACACGGTGTTGGAGTAATGCTTGCCGCAGGTTGCCCTCTAGTTATTCGTTCACGCTTTGCCTCCTCTTCTCGCTCTCTTTTGCGAACAGGATAGCCACCACATATGCTAGTCGCTTGCTGCAGCTCCACATATTTTTACCTTGCCATACCTATTAAGCTTAAATAGTCTTGATCGCGAGGGTGCGAGATTGCTGAGTCCCTGAGGCTCACAGATTACTATTACACCAGATGCAGGGCCTGATGATTCCGCTCCAGGTGACGCGCTCGAGCTCAAGTGGGAGTTCGGCGAGGACTCTCAACGATACTATGTTTCCTTTCCTGATGATCAGTAGTGCTGCCCTATTGGGGGTGATCGGGACCGTGTCGCATGTTGGGTTATGTTTTATTTTGGCGCCGTAGTCGGGCCATGAGTGTTTGGTTGATGTAATGCTATTTTTGTACTTGATTGACGTGGCGAGTGTAAGCCAACTATGTTATCTCCCCTTTTATTATCTATATTACATGGGATGTTGTGAAGATTGCCTGACTTGCGACATATGCCTTCAATGCCATTATGCCTCTAAGTCGTGCCTCGACACGTGGGAGATATAGTCGCATCGAGGGTGTTACACCCGTCCTTCACAAGCTTCTCAGCATCCAGCTTGCCCCAGTGCACCTTCGCACGGGCAAGCGCCCTACGGGCACCCTCGATGCATACGGAGCGCTTGATAACTTCAAGCCTTGGACATGCCTCCACCAGCCGCCTCACCAGCCCGAAGTAGCTCCCAGGCATGGCCTCTCCAGGCCACAGCCGGACTATGAGGCCCTTCATGGCCTGTTCGGCCACCTTATGGAGCTCGACCAGCTGTTTCAGCTGGTCGCTTAAGGGCACCGGGTGTTCAGCCTCAACATACTGAGACCAGAACACCTTCTCCGTCGAGCTTCCCTCCTTGGCGCGGTAGAAGGTGGCGGCATATGACACGCTATGGGGCAAGTCTGCGAATGCTCCTAGAGAGCTCCGGATTCGGGTTAGTGACAAGTAATTCACTCTTACATGCTTGCTTTGCATAAAGAATGCCTTACCCGCCACTATCTTTTTTATTGCCTCAACCTCCTGGAGGGCCTTCTGGGCTTCGGCCTTGGCAGACTTGGCATCTTCAATGGCCGCCGCAAGCTCAGACTCTCGCGTCTTCGAGTCAAGCTCCAAACTCTCATGTTTTTTCATGAGAGCCCGGAGCTCTTGCCGCACCTCGCCAACCTGCATCTCATGCTTCTCCCGCTCGGTGCGCTCCGTGGCCGCCCTCTTTTCGGCCTTGGACAATGCTTGCTTAAGGGTCGCCACCTTAGTTGTGGCCCCTACAATAGCCGCGTTAATCCTGTCACTTTTTGCAATTGCACCTTTCACATATTTCAATAAGGTATTTGATCCTCTATTCGGCCTCGGACAACGCTTGCTTAAGGACCGCTCGAGGTTCTGCTTCAGCGTATCCTTCTCCGCAGTCAGTGCGGCGGAGGCCAGCAGCGAAGCCTGCATACACATATTGACTTGATTATGTTAGACTCCTGCGATTATTTGATCCTCTATTCGGCTTTTCTGTATAAACGCCGAACAGAGCATCAGGGGCTACTGTCTATGCGGTAATATTTTTACATATTCTTTACTTACCTCAAAGCCTATTAGAAGGCTGGCACAGGCTTCAGTCAGTCCGCTCTTGGCGGACCGAACCTTCTGAATCACCACACTCATAACAGTGCGGTGCTCCTCGTTGATGGAGGCGCCGTTAAGCGTCTCCAGCAAATTGTCCGGTGCCTCCGGTTGGACGGAGGTCACCGGCTCGGTAGGCTTGCTCCTCTTGGAAGGGGGCTGCCTACTGGAGTCCCGAACCATTGAAGGTTCCGGCGCGGTGTCCGGCTCAAGGCCGGACTTGTAGCCCTTGGGGGTTCTATCCCCTTTACGCCTGGAGTCCGGGAGGTTGCCTTGCGGCGCCTCCAGGACCACCTCCTCTTGGCTTGGAACCTGTTGGGACGCCACCTCGGCGCCGTCCGTAGGGTGGGGGAGGAAGCCGTCGGAAGCGAATTCACATCCGACAAGTCCAGGGAGTCGCTCGACGACTCGTCGAGCCCGGCCATGTGTAGACTGCACAATCATGTTCGACGTAAGGAAAAGCTGTGCAATATGGGAATACTACGAATCACTCTGGTATCCGGATACTTACAATTTTGCCAGGGGCTTGCCCTGTGCGGCCACTCCTCTTCGCCGTCGTTGGCATTGGTGGAGTAGTCCGGAGGAGGGGTCTTCCCCCTCTTGGACCCTTTGGCCTCCCCGGTTGGGGCGGCCTTCCTTTTCTTCCCTCCCCCCGCTGGGGGGGGGGAGAGGTCTCTTCTTCCTCCTCCTCATCTTCATGGGAGGAGTGCGCCTTGGAGTCGTCGGATGGTGAATCCGACACCTCATGGCGCCGGGCACTCTTTCGAGTCCCCGTGGCCTTCTTCTTGGCCTTCTTATCCGGCACCACGTAAGGTGCCGGAACCAGCAGCTTCGCCAAGCGAGCGTCCGCTGGGCCTTCGGGCAAAGGAGCCGGAAAGTTGATCTGTCCGGACGTCTCCTGCCAATCCTGCCAAAGGTAAGGGAATTTAGATCCTGCATGGAGTCAAACTATGAAAAACTAATACCCTATAATAGGTGAAAACAGCTTACCGCATGAGTGTGATGTTGCGTGCTGAATCCGCGATCCTCAGTAGCGGATGCGGGGGCCTCGGCGCCCTTGAAAAGTACCTACCAGGCATCTTCGTACGTCGTGTCGAAGAGCCTGCTCAGAGTTCGGTGCCGCGCCGGGTCGAACTCCCACAGGTGGAAAGCCCGTTGTTGACACGGGAGGATCCGACGGATGAGCATAACCTGGATTACGTTAACAAGTTTGAGATTCCTGTCCACCAGGGTTTGGACGCATGTTTGGAGTCCGGTCAGCTCTCCTTTTTTACCCCATGACAGGCCCGTCTCTTTCCAGGAGGCGAGCCGCGTAGGGGGTCCGGATCGGAACTCGGGGGCAGCGACCCATTCAGGGTCGCGCAGCTCGGTGATGTAAAACCACCCCTACTGCCACCCCTTTAGGGACTCCACGAAGGAGCCCTCGAACCATAAGACGTTGGGCATCTTGCCCACCATGGCGCCTCCGCACTCTGCTTGGGTGCTTTCATTGAAAGTCTTGAGCCACAGGCCGAAATGGGGGCGGATGCGGAAGAAAGCCTCGCACACGACGATAAACACCAAGATGTTGAGGACAAAATTCGGGGCCAGATCATGGAAATCCAGGCCATAGTAGAACATGAGCCCCCGGACAAATGGGTGGAGAGGGAAGCCCAGTCCGTGGAGAAAATGGGGGAGGAACACCACCCTCTCATGGGGCCTAGGGGTGGGGATGAGTTGCCCCTCTTCGGGAAGCCGGTGCGCAATGTCGTTAAACAAGTATCCGTCCTTCCTCAGTCTTTTGATGTGTCCCTCCGTGACGGAAGAGACCATCCACTTGCCTCCCGCTCCGGACATGGCTGGAGAAGTTTGAGGTGGGGTGTGCGGACTTGGGTGCTGGAGCTCGAGTGCGCGGAAATGGATAGGAAAAGGAGGAAGAAGGCGTGGATGAAAAGGTGGATCCTTATCCCCTTATATGGGCGGGCGCGACTATGCGTCCCCACCAGCCTGGTTAAACTAGCTTATCTCCCAAGCGCCGTAATCAATGGCGTGGTTGGGTTACCCACGCTCTTTGAGGGAGTCCTGGACTAGGGGGTGTTCGGGTAGCCGGACTATACCTTCAGCCGGACTCCTGGACTATGAAGATACAAGATTGAAGACTTCGTCCCGTGTCCGGATGGGACTTTCCTTGGCGTGGAAGGCAAGCTTGGCGATGCGGATATTCAAGATCTCCTACCATTGTAATCGACTCTATGTAACCCTAACCCTATCCGGTGTCTATATAAAACGGAGGGTTGTAGTGCGTAGGCAATCAACTCCATATACAACAATCATACCATAGGCTAGCTTCTAGGGTTTAGCCTCCTTGATCTCGTGGTAGATCTACTCTTGTACTACCCATATCATCAATATTAATCAAGCAGGACGTAGGGTTTTACCTCCATCAAGAGGGCCCGAACCTGGGTAAAACATCGTGTTCCCTGCCTCCTGTTACCATCCGGCCTAGACGCACAGTTCGGGACCCCCTACCCGAGATCCGCCGGTTTTGACACCGACATTGGTGCTTTCATTGAGAGTTCCTCTGTGTCATCGCCTTTAGGACCGATGGCTCCTTTGATCATCAACAACGATGCGGTCCAGGGTGAGACTTTACTCCCCGGACAGATCTTCGTCTTCGGCGGCTTCGCTCTGCGGGCCAATTCGCTCGGCCACTTGGAGCAGATAGAAAGCTACACCCCTGGCCATCAAGTCAGGTTTGGAAGCTTAAACTACACGGTTGACATCCGCGGAGACTTGATCTTCGACGGACTCGAGCCACGGCCAAGCGCGCCGCACTATCTGGAGAGGCATGATCTAGCTCTGCCCCCGGACAGTGTCCTGGAGGCCGCACACGCATCGGTTCCGACCCCTAACACGGAGCCTATTGCGCCAATCGAGGATGAGCGGTTGGACGTCACCTCGGGGGCTGCGATCCCGAAAGCGATCGAGCCAAACGCTAGCCCCGCACTCTGCACGGCCCGTGACTCCGAGGATCCGGACTCCTCCCTGGACTCCGAACCCCCCGCTCCCCGCCAATCGAATCCGATTGGGCGCCGATAATGGAGTTCACCGCCGCAGACATATTTCAGCATTCGCCTTTTGGCGACATCCTGAATTCTCTTAAGTCTCTCTCTTTATCAGGAGAGCCCTGGCCGGACTACGGTCAGCGAGGATGGGATACGGACGATGAAGAAATTCAAAGCCCACCCACCACCCACTTGGTAGCCACTGTCGACAATTTAAACGACGTGCTCAACTTCGACTCCGGAGACATCGACAGCATGGATGATGATGCAGGAGATACTGACGAACCAACGCCCATAGGGCATTGGACAGCCACCTCATCTCACGATGTGTACATGGTGGATACCCCTAAAGGAAGTGACAACAAGGAAAAAGGGGATGGGACGGGAGATCGACCCCCCGAAAAGCAATCAAAGCGTCGCCATAAACGCTGACCCAAGCCCCGCCTCGAGAAAAACCCAGCCATAGAGCAGGACGAGCCGGTAGACGATGAACATGCCTTAGAGCAACCGTCCGAACAGGGCAACACAGATAGACAAAGCGAACATCCCTCCTCCGGCGAAAATGGCATTCCGGACGACTTCACGCCGAATAAACCTATGGAGCAGAAGAATCTCCACGAGAGGCTCGTTGCAACTGCACGCAGCCTAAAAAAGCAGAAGCAGAAGCTAAAAACAGCAAAGATGCACTCCGGATTAGATGGAGCAAAGTAATCAATACCACAGATAAGTACGGCGACAGTCGCCGCACTAAAAGCTATCAGAAAAGAAGGCTACTACCTGAATTCGACGAAGAGGCCCTAGAGCCCTCGCATTCAAAAAATGAAAAAGCCACACGGTCGGATAGACAACCCCATAAAGCGGCAAGCGGCGCCGCACCTAGATCTGCATGCGACCCACTTAAGGATTCGCATCATGGCCTAGTCAGGTCCATTTATGGGCCAAGAAAGCAAGCTCTCGTAAGCAACGCTATGAAGCCATCATCAGAATCCGGCACACCCAAATACAGGGGCGCCGCACACCCCCTATGTTTCACCGATGAGGTCCTGGACTATGAATTCTCAGAGGGATTCAAACCCGTAAACATAGAGGCATATGATGGAACAACAGACCCTGGAGTTTGGATCCTCCACATACACATGGCTAGAGGAGATGATCTCCACGCCATAAAATATCTACCCCTTAAGCTTAAAGGGCCAGCCCGGCATTGGCATAAAAGCCTTCCCGAAAACACAATTGGAAGCTGGGAAGAGCTCGAGGATGTTTTCCGAGCAAACTTTCAAGGGACCTATGTCCGCCCTCTGGATGCAGACGATCTTAGTCACATAACTCAACAACCCAGAGAATCAGCTCGGCCGTTCTGGAATAGATTCCTCACTAAAAAGAATCAGATAGTCGACTGTCCGGACGCCGAAGCCTTAGCAGCTTTCAGGCATAACATCCAAGACGAATGGCTCGCCAGACACCTCAGCCAAGAAAAGCCAAGAACAATGGCCGCACTAACAAGCCTCATGACCCTCTTTGGTGCAGGGGAGGACAGCTGGTTGGCAAGGTGCAGCCCCAGCGACCCAAGTACATCCGAAACTAGGGATGGAAACGGAAAACCGCGATGCAACAAGGACCGTCGCTGGACTAAGGACAAAAGTCCGAAGTGCATGGCAGTCAATGCCGGATTCAAAGGCTCACGACAAAATCAGGAAAAATCGCCCCCCAGGATAACAGGGACGATCCATCCAACCTAAATAAAATCCTAGACAGGATATGTCAGATACACAGTACTCCCGGGAAGCCTGCTAACCATACCCACAGAGACTGTTGGGTTTTCAAACAATCCGGCAGACTCAATGCCGAACACAAGGGGCTCGACACACCAAGCAAAGACGAGGATGAACCCCAAAAGCAAAGCACCAGGAAACAAAAGAACTTCCCACAAGAAGTAAAAACAGTGAACTCACATCACATAATAAAATGTGCGGTGCCCGTAAAGGTATGCACCACACGGCCCATCCCCAAAGGGTCCTGCCACTGGTTGTCAAAATCGATCATCTTCGATCAGCTAGATTATTCTAGGATTATCAAGAATGTAGGCTGGACTACCTTGATACTCGATCCAATAATTGGCGGACTCCAGTTTTCAAATGTCCTTATGGACGGCGGCAGTGGACTAAACCTGATATACCAGGATACAATCCAGCACATGGGGATATACCAAGCAAGAATCCGCCGCAGCAAAACCTCCTTTCAAGGGGTAATACCTGGTCCGGACACCCATTGTATGGGTTTTCTCCGGCTCGAAGTCATATTCGGCTCTGCCGACAACCTCCGCCGTGAAAAGTTGACCTTCCATATCGTCCCGTTCTCAAGTCGCTATCAAGCACTACTGGGACGCAAAGCTTTCGCTCGCTTTAACGCAATACTGCATTATGCATCTCTTACGCTTAAGATGCCCGGTCCATGATGCATCATCTCTTTGAAGGGGAAGCACTAAAGTGCGCCTCCCCAAGCGGAGAACTGTGCGGCCGCTTTGACAGCCCAACAGCAAAATGGCCTCACCGGCCAAAAAACTTCGAAATAGGTCATTCAAGACCATGAACGCGGATAGACGAGTTCGGTGCAAAATCATCATTGATGCAGGCCTAGAAGCCATATACCCCCGCATTAGGGGCTCCACGCATATACAATAAGAGACAATAAAGCTCAACCTTATATATCTTACTTTATACTTTGCTTATTTTAAACTTTTTTCGGCACGACACGTTTTCAAACTCAGTTCCTCTCTTTTACAGATGAACGTCGTGCGGCGCCCGTCCAGGATACGGCACAACGGAGACACGGCCGCAGACGTGCAGTAGGGACCCGTCCTAAAGGATTCTGTTTAGATTAAGACCCTACGTAAACCTTTTTTACTATCTCTTGTTGCTACACATCCCCTGGTTTTTCTTTCTGATATAACCAAGGAGGAGGCTGGCGTCTTGGCATGTGGCCACGTCAGAATTTTTGCACGTACCTGGACACTAGGGGCTTTTTCAATAAAGAGTGTTGTTTCGCCCGCACTCATAAAGACCGAACACCTTAGGGAGTGTTCAGCGTCGCGAGTTTTGGCATTATATGCATCAGCTCCGAATCATGTCTTTGGTCAAATGTTGGGTTGCCCGGCTCCTGAGTTCGGCTACCTTACGTTCTGCTCTACCGGCTAAGGTAGCACCATGAGAACTACTGCGATTGTGCCCCGGTTCGGCCGGGCGAGCACCTCAGTAGAGAAAGCCGAAAACTGACTGTCATGATGTAGCGTGAGACTGGTCAGCCACTCGATGACCTATCGGAATCTATCGGATTCCTCCGCTTTAACGAAGGGCCACTTCCCGGTCAGGCACATACGCGCCCCGAACTCGGACGAGCGCAGTTGCCACCAAGGGGCTACCTAAATAGTCTCACTATCAAACTCCTATGGCTAAGTGAAAGTGTTAAAGCATTATAGTCCGGTTGCCTGGCCCGCTGCGCTATCACCTCCTTTGTAGGACCAAGACATTGGGTTAAGTGTGAAAATGCGTCTTCTGCGAGCACCCCCGCACTATGTGCGTGGGGGCTGAAGCCAACGACTGCCATCTTTCAGATTCTATATATATATATATATATATATATATATATATATATATATATATATATATATATATATATATATATATATATATATGTTAAAACGGCAGCACGGGAGGTGTTCCCAATACTTGGAGGCACAAGTATAAAAAAGGCCACTACAGTTTATCAAAATATTACTTTATAATTACATATGCTATCATAACATAGCATCTTTCGGGCACTGCGTCTCTATTACACGAGCGCCTTCAAGAACTTCCTGAAAATAGTGCTCGGAGGGTACTCGGCTTTTGTCCGAATCTCGGGACGCAACAACGGTGGTCTCCATCTCTGCCCAGTATGTCTTAACACGGGCAAGAGCCATCCTAGCGCCCTCTATGCATGCTGACCTCTTCATTTTATTTATACGCGGCACTGCGTCAAGGAATTGCTGCACCAAGCTGAAATAACTCTTCGGCTCCGATCTCCCCGGCCACAGGTGACCCATGACGTACTTCATGGCGAGTCCAGACAACCTATTCAGTTCGGCCCATTGAGCCAAACGATCATCCACTGCCAGCGGACGCTCTGGATTGTGAAACTGCGACCAGAAAAGCTTTTCCACTCCGTGATCTTTCTGATCTCAAAAGTGTTCGGTCGCATCAGCAGCACTCGCTGCCAAGTCCAGATAGGTATCCTCCACACTCCACATCCGGTCCAACGGAGCAAACTTCGGATCACAAAATTTCCTTCGCAGCATAAAGGGCTTTCCAGCCGCAATCTGTTCGCCTGACGCAGCTCCTCCTTCATAGCTCTCATCGCAGAGCGCGCGTCCTTGGCATTAGCAACGGCCTTCTCTAAGTCCGTCTGTTTCGCCTGGTCTTCTTTTTCAAGAAGTCTGCAACGGTCTGTAGCACTTTTTAACTTTTCGGCCATCTCGGCCATCTCTTCCTTGCTTCGGCAATGAGCAGCATGTTCGGCTCTCAGCTCTTCAAGGGCTTTCCTGGTGGCCGCATCACTTTCGCTAGCTTGTTCTTTAACTCGGGCAAGTTCTGCCCTAAGACTCTCCACGGTGGCCGCACCATCTGCGTCAAGCACACACATCGTAAGACACATGCATAAAACTGTTCTTACCTGATGCTGCCCGAGGAATTACATACCTTGAGCCTCATCAAGCCGCTTATTGACAAGCGTGATGTCGGCATCTGCCACGTCCAGTTGCCGCTTTAGTTCGGCAAAATCTTCAGTTCGGCTCGATTCCGGACACCCTGCCGCCTACATTCAAAGGCGACATCTTAGACCTGGGATTATGATCCTCCGCGTGCCATCATTTCTTGACGACGCGCAGAGTCTCAGGGGCTACTATCTACACAGGGCGCATCTTACTCATGCGCAACTGACAAAAGTATACATTATCTAATGTACCTCGAAACCTGTCAGTAAACTTTTGACGGCCTCATACAATCCGCTCTCTACGGATGAAATCCTTTCAATCATCGTGCCCATCAATGCACGGTGCTCCTCCAAGATAGAAGCTCGCCCCAGCAGAATCTTTAGCTCCTCCGGCCGAGCACCAGACGGTGCCGAGCTCGTCCCATGACCTCTTTCGAAGGTCGGACGGGGAGAACCTCGGGGGGGCGCATAGCCACCTTCCGCCCCTGCCGGATTTGGAGAAACCCTCCGCGATGACACCTCAGGGTCGCCCACCTCGCTAGGCGGCACGACAGGGGGAGGCGTCCCACTCTCCATCATCTTCGGAAGGAGATCCCTCGAAGACGAGCTCTACTGAGAAGGGCTGAGGTTCGAGCTACAATATAAAGGTTTGGTTAATCTTCTCAGATATAAATCAAGGACTTCCCTCATCCCTCAAAAGGAAAATCTTTTCTCCACTTACGGCTCGCTGGAGGGCTGATCCCCTTGAGGGCGTAGTCCGGCCGAGGAACTCCCCGGCGTCGGACCCTCTGACGAGGATTTTCTCCCCCGTTTTGAGGCCATGGTTTCCGGGTCGTCAGAGGCGGCTCTCTTCTTCCTCTTAGGAGAGGAATTGTCGGTTCCTCCCTTCGGAGCAGCCTCCTTCGAGGAGGCCATAGCTTCCTTGTCCTCCCCCTCCAAAGGCATTATCTCCAGCATCCTGACCAGCTCAGGATCCGGCCTGGTTTCAGGAAGGGGAGCCGAACACCTGATCAGCTTTGCCTTTGCTATCCACTCCTGTTTAAAAGGTCAGCTCTTTTAGGGGCAAGTTTATGACAAATATACGGATAGATGGTCCGGGCACAAGGTTGCTTACTTGAGTATCCGGGCGATTGCAGCTTAGGCATGCGTCCTCGGTTAAATCCGGACACATCTCTTGTGATCCGAAGAACAGTCTATACATCTCCGCGGGCGTTGCGCCCATAAAGTTCTGGAGAGCTCGCGGTCCCTCTGGATTAAACTCCCACAGGCGAAGGGGGCGACGTTTGCCGGGCAATATTCGGCGAATCAGCATGACCTGCGTCACCTTGACCAAGCTGAGGTCTCCTTCCAAGAGATCCTTAATTCGGCCCTGTAACAGGGGCACGTCTTTGGGCAAACCCCAATCTAACCCTCTGTTAATCCATGACGCTAGCCGTGGTGGGACCCGAGCGAAAGGCAAGAAGCGCCACCCACTTGGTGCTCCAGGAAGCGGTGATATAAAACCACTCTTGTTGCCACAAGCCTAGCTCCTCTTGAAAAGAGCCCTCGGGCCATGGAGCATCAGCATTTTTTGCTTATAACAGCGCCTCCGCACTCTGCGTGCCGTCCCTTGATCATCTTCGGCTCCACTTTGAAAGTCTTGAGCCATAATCCGAAGTGAGGTGTAACACGGAGGAACGCTTCGCATACAACGATATACGAGGAGATATGGAGGATGGACTCTGGAGCTAAGTCATGGAATTCCAGCCCGTAATAAAACAGCAGTCCCCTCACAAAGGGGTCCATCGGGAAGCCTAACCCCCGAAGGAAGTGAGACATGAACACTACGCTCTCACCGGGCTGGGGACTGGGGATAGCCTGCCTTTGAGCAGGCAACCTGTGCGAAATTTTGGCGGTCAAGAACTTAGCCTCTCTCAACTTTAGCACGTCCTCCTCCGTGACGGAGGAGGGCATCCATCGGCCTTGAAGGTCGAAACCGGACATTGTCGAAGGTCCGAGGCGCCCGGAATCTGGAGCCTAGGGTGTTGGAACTCGAGGCGACGGGCGAACTTGTTTTGGGATTGGAGAAAAGGAGTAAGGCCCTGGTCTCTTTATAAGAGGTTGAATACCAGGAGCCCTCCCCGTAATCGTTTGGGACTCGCCTTTAATCGAGAAAACATGCTAACGGGCACGATGGGGTTACCCACGTCCGTATTGATGAGAATCCCGTAAAAGGGGCGCACACGATCTCTGCTTTGACAAGACGTGCCAAGGAAACCGCCTCGCAAAACACGCTGAGGTGGAAAAGTGAAAACAATCTCTATGGAAATATGTGGAAGCTTATTTTGCAGAGCCGGACACTACTCTTGGTGTTTACAATCTTCTATGAAGGACTTGGAGGAGGAACCCGCCTTGCAATGCCGAAGACAATTTGCGCGCCGGACTCGTCGTCATTGAAGCCTGGTTCAGGGGCTACTGAGGGAGTCCTAGACTAGGGGGTGTTCGCGTAGCCAGACTATACCTTCAGTCGGACTCCTGGACTATGAAGATACAAGATTGAAGAATTCGTCCCATGTCCGGATGGGACTTTCCTTGGCGCGGAAGGCAAGCTTGGCGATGCGGATATTCAAGATCTCCTACCATTGTAACCGACTCTATGTAACCCTAACCCTATCCGGTGTCTATATAAACCGGAGGGTTGTAGTCCGTAGGCAATCAACTCCATATACAACAATCATACCATAGGCTAGCTTCTAGGGTTTAGCCTCCTTGATCTCGTGGTAGATCTACTCTTGTACTACCCATATCATCAATATTAATCAAGCAGGACGTAGGGTTTTACCTCCATCAAGAGGGCCCGAACCTGGGTAAAACATCGTGTTCCCTGCCTCCTGTTACCATCCGGCCTAGACGCACAGTTTGGGACCCCCTACCCGAGATCCGCCGGTTTTGACACCGACACCCGTATTGATGAGAATCCCGGAATAAGTGGACATGATCTCTGCTTTGACAAGACGTGCCAAGGAAACTGCCTCGCTAAACGCGCTGAGGTGGGACAGTAAAACGATTCGAATAAAGGCTTGGCCGTGGTGTGATGTCACACTACAGAATACGTCAGCAGATTAAATTTGTGTAAATATTATTCTCTCTATGGCAATATGTGGAAACTTATTTTGCAGAGCCGAACACTACCTTTGTGTTCAAAATCTTCTATGAAGTATTTGGAGGAGGAACCCGCCTTGCAATGCCGAAGACAATCTGTGCGCCGGACTCGTCGTCATTGAAGCCTGGTTCAAGGGCTACTGAGGGAGTCCTGGATTAGGGGGTGTCCGGATGGCCGGACTATACCTTCGGCCGGACTCCTGGACTATGAAGACACAAGATTGAAGACTTCGTCCCATGTCCGGAAGGGACTTTCCTTGGCGTGGAAGGCAAGCTTGGCGATACGGATATGTAGATCTCCTACCATTGTAACAGACTCTGTGTAACCCTAGTCCTCTCCGTGTCTATATGAAACGGAGGGTTTTAGTCCGTAGGGCAGGAAAAACAATCATACCATAGGCTAGCTTCTAGGGTTTAGCCTCTCTGATCTTGTGGTAGATCTACTCTTGTACTACCCATATCATCAATATTAATCAAGCAGGACGTAGGGTATTACCTCCATCAAGAGGGCCCGAACCTGAGTAAAACATTGTGTCCCCTACCTCCTGTTACCATCCGACCTAGACGCACAGTTTGGGACCCCCTACCCGAGATCTGACGGTTTTGACACCGACAACAGCCATAATACGGTTTAATTGATCATGCTTAGGGTTTAATTGATCATGTTGGTTCCATGGTGGTTTCTTTAATAGAAATCAGAGGGGAAACCCTCTTTTGCTAAAAAAATATATCCTTAGAGTTTCCCCCTTTTATGATCACTATACGATCAGAATACATGCTTCGTGTCATAATAACACTGCTCCACCCATCAAGCTAAACAAGCTTAGTTGTTCAAATACGAATCTGATATTATTAAAACAGAGTTGTTTAATTGGTTAGCTAAATGTTCCTAAATTAGTTTCGAAAATGCATGTTCGCCGCTCGCGTGTGTATCTCTGTGTGTGGTCTGGTCAGCACGGTTGGGGAGGTGAACTTTGCATATGCAGGGGTTTATAGGGAGACACTCTCCGAGTTGAAACCGCAATGCATTCCATAGATAATCTGACTACTTTTTATGTTTTCATGAATCTTAGATTCTGAACAGCATCATAATGATTATGAGCTTGCGCGCATGAAAAGAATAAAGCAGAACAATGCCATGGCTGTCAAACTTGGCATTAAGGGACTGAAATCAAGTCTGGATGCAATGCAATGCAAACACTCTCCACCTATAGATTCATGCTCAGAATATGATCCTAACAGTGATTCTGAGCTAGAGGGAGACCTAAATCAATGTAGCTCCCTAGTGGAGGAGTCAGAGGAAGATGCCCTATCTTATTCACCCATCAAGGTACTTGCTCTAACTTTCCAAGGTTACATTGCTCGCACATATCTTGCAACTGATGCTTTGCATTGCTTCTACTTTGTTGAACTGCCATTAGCTTAGTTTACACATCGTGTATGTGAATACGCCCTGCCTATCCATTTTCAGTACATATTACATCTGTCATCATACCATATTTATCCATTCAAATAATGTTCTTGTGTATCAGATGTTCAAAAGGAAGAGGGCGATTGCTGATCGTGGAGGAGCACAAGCAAAGTATTTGGAAAAGGTAGTGGCACCTGATAAATCAAATAGCCCATTAGGTGTAGTTGCAATATCACCTGACCCACAAAATACCCCAACTCTAACAGACTCTAGCCCTACTACACTGGTCATTTTCTGATGCCCCAACTCAGCAGACCGCAACTGCAGCAAACAGTATGATTATGCCAGTTGACATAGCACTAGTTGTACGACGCAAAACCCCCATTCCAGCAAAGAGTACACCAAATCTAGTTGCCAAATCCCTTTTCAAACCAGAGAGAGCCCCAATTGCAGCAAATAGGACCCCTGTTCCATTTCTTCCCAGTTTAGAAGACGAAGCTTATGTTGTTGCCAGGAACTTTGTGCACATCTTTCCTTCATGGAAAGATTATACTGCAGACACAGAACAATTTCCAGTCTTCCTCCGCAACTTATGCGTAAGTAATGTACTAATGTTATTCATGGTCATTACTGCATATGTTTCTGCTGACAGAAGACACAAGATTTCATTCTTTTAAATAGGCGATGCGCAAACTGGATTGTGATGACGAGCAAGGGTTGGTTGCGCTTTTCAAGCACTCGTTGATGAAGTATCGTTCCTACCTGAGGCAAGCGCACTTCGATGGCAAGCCTCTGAACGAAATTTCTGTAAAGTCTCCGGTGCTACATTTATCCGATGGTGACTGGAATAATCTTGTTACACATTGGTCTCGGCTGCAGCGTAAGGTACTGTCTATGATATCACATCACAATTTGAACTACATTTTTGCATTTGCCTTAATGTTTCAATTGTATGAAAACTGTTAGCAGAAGAACATTCGTTCTCAAGGGACCACAGAATCTCGCAACTATACTGCACGCTGCATTGCTCTTGTGAGTACCTCTTGCCCTGTATGACCATACTTACTTTCATAGCTGTGTGATTATGTAGCATCACTGCACATGTTAGCCTCGTAATCGTCCATTTGGTGGACATTATAAGATCCGTATGGACTCTTACATAAATTTAGAATCAACCCAATGCTTTTGAAGAGGTTTAGCTCTGCAGTCCTCTTGTAAGGACTGGACGTGGTCTATCACTATAGTTACATTAACAACTACTCCCTCTGTCCCATAATATTAGAACGTTTTGTACAGTACACCAGTGTTCAAAACACTATTGTATTATGGGAAGAGGGATTGGTTCATTTTGTAGCATTCTCCATCTTATCTCCCTCGCCCACCATTTACTAAAAAAGATCAGATCTATATTTAATCTTACCAACAAGTAGAATACACAGACAATGCCAGTGCATAAGTGTAGCCCATTGCTCTTGTCAGTACATTTTGTCCTATAACGCTTGTACTTCCAAGGATTGGTAGTTGATTATGTAGCATCAATCTGCATCTTATCTTCATTATCCTCTATCCCTTCCAGTATTATCATATCTATAATTACTCTCTACAAAATGTAGAGTACAGGCAATGCTTATGAAGAAGATTCTGTGCTGAAATTCTTGAGTTATCCTTCCCTTGCCATGGAGAAGGGCATTATAAAGCCGGTGTTAACTGTTAATGTAAGTCAGTCCTTCTAAAGCCTTTATCCTCAACTGCTATTTAATTTGCTCATACTCCCTATCGTTTACTGCTATTTAGTTTGCTGTTTCTACCAAAATGCATGTTCATAAGAACCGTAAGTTCTAAGTTTTACTTGTAAAACCAAATTCCTTATTCACACCATGCACATTACTTAATACTCCCTATATGTATGCTTGTTTTTGTGGATCTATAATCCAGTGTGTGGTGAAGCAGCCCACGTTTGCACCTTGTCATCTCCTGTTTTATCTTACTGATGTGGCTAGTGATATGAACAACATGCCATGCACATTATCCAAAATAGATACAATGATTTTCTTTGCCCTTCATCTATGCTTGTTATGTTGACATGGTAATCCAGTAGTGTGGTGAAGCTCCCCGCATTATGAACAATGCCAAATTATGCTATTGATATTTTGAACATGCTCTTTATTTTCTAATTTGAAATTGGATAGAATTGACAGAACAATTATCATCTTTGTTTATACACGTGCAAAACCTGTCATCTCTCTGCTTTGTTTCAGGGTGATATACCTGATGGCATGCACAAGTCTGCTGAAGGCTGTGAGACAAACCCAACATATATTGCAGCAAAGAAGGCAAAACATCTTGAAGATAGCGAGACAACCCAAAAGTCTTGTCTTGATGCAGTGTTCAAGTTACTTGAGACTAACAGTCAGACAAGCTCACATAATTCGTTGTCTGAATCAGTTCGACTTCTTCAGTCCCAAGTTCTAACAGAAAGGCATTCTGCAACTCAACTTCGACTTGAAGTCCTATCTCTAAGCAAGATTGCGGAGAACACCAATGAGAACCTCATCGCTAAACAGCTACACCTGGAAGCTATGACCGACATGCTAGGCCGGTCTCACAGCCTTGCTCAGCAGCTTGCGCAGCAGTTCCCCCGCAAGGCTAACCTTTCTTGAACTGTCTTGGAAGTGGTCTCGGTTCAGTATTATTTTGTTACGCTGCAATGGTGCCCAGTTTTTGTAATCTGCTTCTTCGTTGCGCTTTATGATCACTGGTGGCAAACTTTGATGCCCAGTGGATGTAATATACCTTAAATCCTTTATTGTGTAGTGCAGGTTTATTCTTAGTTACTATGCCGTAATTTCTTTATTGTATAGAGTAGGTTTGTTCTTAATTCCTACTAGTTACGCAGCAGCCCGAAATGAACCTGACCCATGATTGTGCGAATCAAATCACGGGCTTTTAACAGACCAAAATTGTCTGGGTCCTTGTTTGGCCCAATCAGATATCGGCTGCGAGCAGGCCGGATGCAAACCGGGCCGTAGTTAGGCCCAACTATATGACGGGGTTTTAACAGGCCGAAATTAATATAGGGCCGAAATGTTAAACGGGCCCTTAACGGGCCAAAACTAATATCAGGCTGAATTACTAAGTGGGCCTTTAGCAAGTGGGCCCAAAAGCATAGTGTCCAGTTGACGGGCCGAATCTGATATGGGCCATAATTGAGCCCAAAGCCTATTAAAGGGCCGGACCTGATCTAGGCCGTAATTTGGCCCAGAACGTGGTAGGCTTTTAACGGGCCGGATCTCATATGGGCCACTATTAGGCCCGAAGCATGGCAGGCCATTAATGGACCAGATCAAATATCGGCCGGCATTTGGCCCAAAACATGGCAGCTAGTTAATGGGCTGGCCTACTAGGGTCCTCAAAATCTTGTGGGCCTACAGCTGGGCCGGCCCATTAATGTCGGCGAAATCTCGAGGGCCTTTAGCTGGGCCGGCCCATTATGACCCGCAAGAATCTTGTGGGCCTTTACCTGGGCCAGCCCATTATGGCCCAAAAAAATCTTGTGGGCCTTTACCTGGGCCGGCCCATTATGGCCCACAAAATCTTGTGGGCCTTTAGCTGGGCCAGCCCATTATGGTCCGCAAAATTTCATGGGCCTTTAGCTGGGCCAGCCGATTATGGTCCGCAAAATCTTGTGGGCCTCTAGTTGGGTCGGCCCATTTAAAATTGTTGGGTCGTGCCATGTGTCGATGTATCATAGGTGCCTTCTATCCAGTGAGTGGAGGACATCTGTCTCGACGATGAGCCGACACGTGTTTCCTCTAGCCAATGATGATTTTACACGTGGAAAATCCCCATTGGTCGGGGCTGTTAACGGGTTATCGGATCCAAAATCCGACCCGATAGCTTAACGACGTTCCGTTACGGTGGATGCCACGTGTCGGTCACCCTTGACGAAAGCACTTCTGTGACGCGCGATTTATCGTCATGGAAGTGGACACTTCCGTGATGATAATTTTGGTAATGTCATGGAACACTTCTACGACAGCACAGGTATGACTATCTTGATTCTGTCATAAATTTGTCATGGACGTACATGCATGACAAAAAAAAGCGACCTACTGTGACAAACACGTATCATCACGCAAGTGTATTTTTTTGTAGTGATTGTGGTCGAATTTTGTTCTGACAACTTTAACTCGCTTGATGCATCACTTTGAAGGTTTTCCTAGCATGCTAGTGTCGCCCTAGGCCCACTATTGATACATCTAATAAAAAGTGAATGTTACCTCTTGAGCATGCGTTGGTTTTCCCTTGAAGAGGAAAGGGTGATTCAGCAAAGTAGCGTAAGTATTTCCCTCAGTTTTTGAGAACCAAGGTATCAATCTAGTAGGATACTACACGCAAATCGCCTAGTACCTACACAAACAAATAAGAACCTTGCAACCAACGCGATAAAGGGGTTGTCAATCCCTTCATGGCCACGTGCAAAAGTGAGATATGATAAAGATAATAAGATAAATATTTTTGGTATTTTTGTGGTATAGATTGCAAAATAAATAGTAAACTAGAATTGTAGATTGGAAACTTATATGATGTAAAGTAGACCCGGCGGCCATAGGTTTCACTAGTGGCTTCTCTCAAGATAACATGTATTACGGTGGGTGAACAAATTACTGTCGAGCAATTGATAGAAAAGCGCATAGTTATGATGATATCTAAGGCAATGATCATGAATATAGGCATCACGTCCGTGACAAGTAGACTGAAACGATTCTGCATCTACTACTATTACTCCACACATCGACCGCTATCTAGCATGCATCTATAGTATTAAGCTCATAAGAACGGAGTAACACATTAGGCAAGATGACATGATGTAGAGAGATAAACTCAAGCAATATGATATAAACCCCATCTTTTTATCCTTGATGGCAACAATACAATATGTGTCGTTTCCCTTTCTGTCATTGGGATCGAGCACCACAAGATTGAACCCAAAGCTAAGAACTTCTCCCATTGCAAGAAATATCAATCTAGTAGGCCAAAATAAACCGATAATTCGAAGAGACTTGCAAAGATATGAAATCATGCATATAAGAATCCAGAGAAGAATCAAATAATATTCATAGATAATCAAGTTCATAAACCCACAATTCATCGGATCTCGGCAAACACACCACAAAAGAATTACATCTAATAGATCTCCAAGAAGATCGAGGAGAATTTTGTATTGAGATCCAAAGAGAGACAAGAAGCCATCTAGATAATAACTATGGACCCGAAGGTCTGTGGTAAACTACTCACACATCATTGGAGAGGCTATGGTGTTGATGTAGAAGCCCTCCGATATCGAATCCCCCTCCGGCAGATCACCGAAAAAGGCCCCAAGATGGGATCTCACGGGTACAGCAGGTTGCGACGGTGGAAAAGGTGTTTCATGGCTCTCCCCGAAGGTTTCAGGGTATAAGAGTATATATAGGTGAAAGAAGCAGGTCGGTGGAGTTGTGAGGGGCCCATGAGGGTGGGGGGCGTGCCTTCCTGCCTTGAGGCTTCCTCGCTGCTTCCTTGACGTCCGCTCCAAGTCTCCTGGATTGCGTTTGTTCCAAAAATGATCCTCGCGATGGTTTTATTCCGTTTGGATTCCGTTTGATATTCCTTTTCTGCGAAACACTGAAATAGGAAAAAAACAACAATTTGCACTGGGCTTTCGGTTAATAGGTTAGACCCAAAAATAATATAAAAAGGTATATTAAATCCCATTAAACATCCAAAACAGACAATATAATAGCATGGAACAATAAAAAGTATAGATACGTTGGAGATGTATCAAGCATCCCCAAGCTTAATTCCCGTTCGTCCTTGAGTAGGTAAATGATAAGAACAAATTTTTTGATGTGAAATGCTCCCTAATGTAATTATATTTATTGTGGCATGAATGTTCAGATCCAAAAGATTCAAGATAAAAGTTTAATATTGACATAAAATAGTAATACTTCAAGCATGCTAACCAAGCAATTATGTCTTATCAAAATAACATAGCCAAAGAAAACTTAGCCCTACAAAATCATATAGTTTGGCCATGCTTCATTTTCGTCACACAAAATGCTCCCATCATGCATAACCCCGATGACAAGCCGAGAAATTGGTTCATACTTTTTAACGCGCTTCAGCCTTTTCAACCCTTATGCAATACATGAGCGCAAGCCATGAATATAGCACTATTGGTGGAATAGCATATGATGACGAGGGTTATGTGAGAAGACAAAAAAGGAGAAAGTCTCACATTGACGTGGCTAATCAACAGGCTATGGAGATGCCCATCAATTGATGTCAATGCGAGGAGTAGGGTTTGCCATGCAACGGATGCACTAGAGCTATAAGTGATGAAAGCTCATCTAAAGAAACTAAGTGGATGTGCATCCAACTTGCTTGCTCACGAAGACCTAGGGCATTTTGAGGAAGCCCATCATTGGAATATACAAGCCAAGTTCTATAATGAAAAATTCCCACTAGTATATGGAAGTGACAAAATAATAAACTCTCTATCATGAAGATCATGGTGCTATTTTTAAGCACAAGTGTGGAACACGGATAGTAACATTGTCCCTTCTCTCTTTTTCTCTCATTTTTTTGTTTGGGCTTCTTTGGCCTCTTTTTTTCATAGTCTCCATCCTTCTTTCCTCACATGGGACGATGCTCTAATAATGATGATCACCACACTTTTATTTACTCATAACTCAATGTTACAACTCGATACTAGAACAAAAATATGACTCTATGTGAATGCCTCCGGCGGTGTACCGGGATATGCGATGAATCAAGAGCAACATATATGAAAGAATTATGAAAGTGGCTTTGCCACAAATACTATGTCAACTACATGATCATGTAAAGCAATATGACAATGATAGAGCATGTCATAATAAACGAAACGGTGGAAAGTTGCCTGGCAATATATCTCGAAATGGCTATGGAAATGCCATAATAGGTAGGTATGGTGGCTGTTTGGAGGAAGATATATGGAGGCTTATGTGTGATAGAGCGTATCGTATCACGGGGTTTGGATGCACCGGTGAAGTTTGCACCAACTCTCAAGGTGAGAAAGGGCAACGCACGGTACCGTAGAGGCTAGCAAATTGCAGAAAGGTAAGAGTGCGTATGATCCATAGACTCACATTAGTCATAAATAACTCATATACTTATTGCAAAAGTTTATTAGCCCTCGAAGCAAAGTACTACTATGCATGCCCCTAGAGGGATAGACTGATATTTTCATGGCTTGTCCATTTTTTGATATCTTTGCTACACTAGATCATTGCACATCCTAGTACACCGCCAGAGGCTTCATATAGAGTCTTATTGTTCTAGATATCAAACTATAATATGGAGTAAGTAAATAAAAGTGTGATGATCATCATTATTAGAGCACTGTCTCAGCGAGGAAAGGATGATATGGAGACTATGATTCGCCCACAAGTCGGGATGAGACTCCGGACGAAAAAAGAGAGGCCAAAAGAGCCCAACAAAAAAAGAAAAAAAAGAAAAAAAAGAGAAAAAAATATGATGAAAAAAAGAGAAGGGGCAATGCTACTATTCTTTACCACACTTGTGCTTCAGAGTAGCACCATGATTTTCATATAGAGAGTCTCCAATATTGTCACTTTCATATACTAGTGGGAATTTTTCATTATAGAACTTGGCTTGTATATACCGATGATGGGCTTACTCAAATGCCCAAGGTCTTCATGCGCAAGCAAGTTGGATGCACACCCACGTAGTTTTCAGTTTGAGCTTTCATACACTTATAGCTCATAGTGCATCCGTTGCATGGCAATCCCTACTCCTCGCATTGACATCAGTTGATGGGCATCTCCATAGCCCGTTGATTAGTCGCGTTGATGTGATACTTTCTTCCTTTTGTCTTCTCCATATTATCTCTATCACCATACTCTATTCCACGCATAGTGCTATATCCATGGCTTGCGCTCATATATTGCGTGGGGGTTGAAAAGCTTAAGCGCGTTAAAAAGTATGAACCAATTGCTAGGCCTGTCATCGGGGTTATGCATGATAAATACTTTGTGTTAAGAAGATGGAGCATGACAAGGCTATATGATTTTGTAGGGATAATGTTCTTTAGCATTGATATTTTGAAAGACATGATGTTTGTTGGGATGCTTGAGTATTGATGTCTTTATGTCAAATGGTAGACTATTGCTTTGAATCACTCGTGTCTTAATATTCATGCCATGATTAGATTATGTGATCAAGATTATGCTAGGTAGCATTTCGCATCAAAAATTATCTTTTTTATCATTTACCTACTCGAGGATGAGCAGGAATTAAGCTTGGGGATGTTGATACATCTTCATCGTATCTATAATTTTTCATTGTTTCATGCCAATATTCTACAATTTTATATTATTTTTGGGACTAACATATTGATCCAGTGCCCAGTGCCAGTTCCTTTTTGTTGCATGTTTTTTGTTTCTCAGAATGTCCATACCAAACAAAGTCCAAACGTGATAAAATTTTACGGAGATTTATTTTGGAATATATGTGATTTTAGGGAAAAAGAATCAATGTGAGACGATGCCCGAGGGGCCCACAAGCCCTAGGGGCACCCCCTACACTAGGTGCGCCTGGCAGGCTTATGGCCACCCTGTAAGGCGGTTGGTGCCCTTCTTGGCCGCAAGAAAGATAATATACGGATAAAAACCGTGTTAAAATTTCATCCCATCGGAGTTATGGATCTCCGGGAATTTAAGAAACGGTGAAAGGCCAGAAAACAGGAATGCAGAAACAGAAGGAAAGAGAGAGAGATCCAATCTTGGAGGGACTCCCGCCCTTCTGCCACCATGGAGGCAAGGACTAGAGGGGAAACCCTCCTCCCATCTAGGGGGGAGCCCAATGAAGAAGAATAAGGAGGGGGCTCTCTCCCCTCTCTCCCGGTGGCACCAGAACACCGCAGGGGCCATCATCATGACGGCGATCTACACCAACAACTTCGCCACTGTGATCACCAACTCTACCCCCTCTATGCAGTGGTGTAACACCTGTTCTCCCCACTGTAATCTCTACTTAAACATGGTGCTCAATACTATATATTATTTCCCAATGATGTATGGCTGTCCTACGATGTTTGAGTAGATCCATTTTGTCCTATGGGTTGATTGATGATCATGATAGGTTTGAGTTGTACATTTTATTATTGGTGTTGTCCTATGGTGCTCTCTGTGTCACGCAAGCATGAGTGTGAGGGATCCCTGTCGTAGGGTTCGCAATACGTTCATGATTCTCTTATGGTGGGTTGCTAGAGTGACAGAAGCTTAAACCCGAGTAATGGGGATTTTGCCTATGGGAGTAAAGAGGACTTGATACCTAATAATGCTATGGTTGGGTTTTACCTTAATGATCTTTAGCAGTTGCACATTCTTGCTAGAGTTCCAATCATAAGTGCATGTGATCCAAGTATAGAAAGTATGTTAGCTTATGCCTCTCCCTCATATAAAATTGCAATAATGATTACCGTTCCAGTTATCGATTTCCTAAGGACAAATAACTTTCTTGTGAAAGAAGCTCTCTACTAAAACTAACTTAATTGTTTCTTTATCTAAACAACCCCTATTTATGTGTTCTTTATTATCTTGCAAACCTATCCTATCACACCTAGAAAGTACTTCTAGTTTCACACTTGTTCTAGGTAAAGCAAATGTAAACTATGCGTAGACTTGTATCGGTGGTCGATAGAACTTTAGAGAATATTTGTTCTACCTTTAGCTCCTCATTGGGTTCGACACTCTTACTTACCGTGAAAGGCTACAACGGATACCCTATACTTGTGGGTTATCAATAATCTACTAAACTCAATGCACTATAAATTGGTTCATCATAATTGGATCTTTTGAAAAGATTAGAAAGTGGCGGAGGATCCATCTCAATAGATTTTTAACAAGCGAAGATGCAAGCAAATAGAAGACACATGGCAACATAAGCAAATATGGCAAACAAGAAAACACACAAACAAAAGATCGAATGAGAGAAAGGCAAACGAAAAAGAAGGCAAAGAAAAGGAATTTTTTTGTGAAGTGGGGGAGATGAAAATGAGAGGAAAACGATAAATAATGTAAATTGCAAGGAGATGAGATTTGTGATTAGGAACCTGATAGATGTTGATAATGTCTCCTCGGCAATGGCGTCATAAATCCTTTTGACGTGGCTTGAATCTATGTCGGTATTTCCCCAAAGAGGAAGGGATGATGCAACACAGCGACCGTAAGTATTTCCCTCAGTTATGAAATCAAGGTTATCAATCCAGTAGGCAAACCAAGAAACACTATGTAAAGAATAGATGCACACAAAGAACAAATACTTGCAACCCAACGCGAAAGAGGGGTTGTCAATCCCTCTACGGTAAAAAGATAGATTGAATTGTATGAGATTGGATAAATAGATCTAGCAAAAACACAAAATAAAATAAGTAAAGAAAAAGTGCAGCAAGGTATTTTTGGGTTTTTGGAATAATAGATCTGAAAGAAATATGATAAAAGATAGACCGGGGGCATAGATTTTGTCGACGTTCTGGGAACGGGGGTCCCCAGACTTGCCTGCCTGCGGCCTGCGGCGTGGCTCAAAAGGGGGCCCAGCGCGGCCCATCTTCACCAACACAAACCCAAGACCCTTGCGAGGGGCCAAGCCTCGCGGGGCGGACGACGCGGAGCTTCCTCAGGCACGGCCTCGTCACGCTGGCTCACAAGGAGGCGGAGAGATCAAGGCGGGGTACCTCACGAGGTGTCTGTGACGCAAGCCATGACGACCAAGGGCGCCAGGCGGGTGCCAGCCCGCGCAGTGTCCTCCTTCCCTCTTTGGTGCAAGGGGGGCGAGCGCAGCCGCGGAGTACCGAGGCATCAGGCAAAGGTTGCCATTTCGGTGCAACGAGACCATGACCAGGAGGACTACGAGACGGAGGTCACCGTGGAGCCCAAGACGGCGTCATCACCAGAGCTTTGCACAGGCGAAGACTACTTTTGTCAGGGTAGCTTGTACTAGCTGTCCCCCTTCAAATTAGCCCGCCATTGTTGGGCCCTTCCCGCTCGATATTTGGGAAGAGGACCAGGGCCTCTATAAATAGGACCAGCCACCCACAGGGCAGAGGGGACGGACGCACAGAGAAAGAGAGAGAGAGAGAGAGAAAGGCGACTGAGCTCCTCCCAGCAGTTCATCGCCCCAGCCAAGAACAGACCCTCGCGAGGATGTTCTTCCTTGTATTGTTCATCATCATCAGCCCAAGAGGCAATCCACCACACCACACACTGGAGTAGGGTATTACACCAAAACGGTGGGCCGAACCAGTATAAACCCTGTGTCTCTTGTGTTGTTCTTTCCATAGTTTAGATCCTAGTAAGGTGGAGGGGTGCAGGTAGGTAGGAGGCGAAATCTCCGCGCGCACCCCAGTGTTCCAACCTCAAGGGTCTGCCGGAACCCAAAATCCGACATTTGGCGCGCCAGGTAGGGGTGTGCCGGGATTTGTCTTCCACTACCCCGTTCTCCTCCGACCATCACGCACATGTCTGACACTCATTGGGCCCGCTCCGAGCGCCGGGCCGCGCTCGCTTCCCGCGTCGCCCAGATGGCCCCTGTCGGCGGGCGTCCTCACCATTCCCCGTCACCTGCCGTCAACGCCGCCACCAGCCCAGCGGGGGACGAGCGGCAAGCATCGTCCCAGCATCTGTTCGTGCGGCAAGGCGACCGCACCGCAACTCCCTCACTCACCCCAGCTGGTTCTCCGCCCCGCGCGCTCCGCGCGCCCATAGAGCCTCGCAACCTCTCCCCCGCCCATCGCGCTGCACCAACACCCCCGGTCGTCGCGGCCCTCTTGGGAGGCTCGCAGGCGCCGCCTACAAGTCACCACGTCAAGCCGTTCATCTGCCGGGTCAGCGCCGCTTCCACGCGGCAGGGGGCTCCCCTGGGCCGGGCGGCGCCTGAGACCAGCCTGACCTTCAGCTCGGAGGACCACCCCTCCAACTCGGCCTGCTCGGGTGCACTCCCCATGCTCTGCACCCCCACCATCTGCCAGGTGGCCGTCACTAGGACCCTCATTGATGGCGGCGCGGGCCTCAGCATGCTCTCGGTCGAGGCCTTCAACCTCCTCTGCATACCCCTGGGACGGCTGCAACCCAGCCGGCCCTTCTCAGGCGTTGGGGGCGAGTCCGCCAGCTCCTTGGGACAGATCCGGCTCCCAGTAACCTTCGGCACCTACGACAACTTCCGCACGGAGCTGGTCGACTTGGACATCGCCCCCATCGGCCTCCCCTACAAAGCCATCCTCGGCTACCCAGCGCTAGCCCAGTTCATGGCCGCGACACACCCGGCATACAACCTCATGAAGATGCCCGGGAGCAGCGGTGTCCTCACTGTGCACGGGGACACCGGAGACGCGCTGCAGGCGCTCAAGCTCGCCTTCAAGACGGCAGCGTCGACACAGCCCGCCGACTTGGAGATCCCCGGGCCCAAGGGGGCTGCACCCGCCAAGAAGAAACAGTTGTTCACCCAAGACAAGGTAGAAACCAAGCAGATACCCGTCGATGAGGACGGGTCCACCAACGCCACCTTCACGATAGGCGCCCACCTCGAACCCGAGCAGGAGAAGGCCCTGGTCGGGTTCCTGCGCGCAAACAAGAAGGTATTCACTTGGGAGCCTGACCAGTTGGCAGGGATCCCTAGGGGTGTATTCGCTTGGCACCCATTGTACTTCGTCAGCACGGTGCTGCGGGATGCAAGGGCATGGTACCCCATGCCTCAGAAACTCCTCCTCGCGCTACTGATGGCCTCGCACAAGCTGCGACACTATTTTCAGGGTCACCCCATCAAGGTCGTCTCGTCGTACCCCCTGGAGAGAGTACTCAGGAGCCCTAATTCAGCTGGAAGGGTCGCTGAGTGGAACATAGAACTGCAAGCGTTTCAGCTCGAATTCAGCACGACCAGAGTCATCAAGGGAGCAGCGTTGGCGGATTTTGTGGCCGAATGGATGGAGGCGCCAGGCCTCAAGGCCGACGAGGATCGGTCCCTGTCCCCGGGAAGCGAGGCGCCAGAAGGCTGGGTCATGTATTTCGATGGGGCGTTCTCCAGGCATGGCGCTGGGGCTGGAGCGGTGCTTATATCGCCCGCTCAGGACAAGCTCTATTACACCGTGCAGCTCTGTTTCCAGCAAGGTGAAAAGATCTCCAACAACATAGCAGAGTATGAAGGTTTAATAGCGGGCTTGAAGGCCGGGGCTGCCCTGGGGGTGAAGCGCCTCACCATCAAGGGCGATTCGCAGCTCCTTGTCAATTTCTCCAATAAGGTGTATGAGCCGAAGGATGAGCACATGGAAGCCTACCTAGCGGAGGTCCGCATGATGGAGAAGCAATTCTGGGGGTTGGAGTTGCAGCATCGCCAAACGGGCGTCCACGCGGTTACCTCAGGAGCCTGGCGTTTTCGAGGAGCGGCTCTTCAAGCCATCAGCCCTGCCGTCATTATCGAACACGGCTCAGCCCCGGGAGGAGCTCCCCCAGCCACCTGCCTCAGGGGCTCCGGCCTGTGGCCCGGTCTCAGGAGCGCGTCTGCTCCTGACGATGGAACCTCAGGAGGGATGTTGGATCGCGGAGCTTCGGAGTTACCTAACGCAAGGGACCCTACCGGAGAAGGAGGAGGAAGCGAAGCGAGTGGCACGCTAGGCCACGGCATACTGCATCAAGGATGGAGAGCTCTACCGGAAGCGGCCAAACGATGTATCCCTGCGCTGCATGTCACACCCTAGCTAGTCATGCATTAGAGTGTGTGCATCATGTTTAAAATTCCATTTAACTTGAAATGGGGATTTGTGAAACCCTCAGAATCATTTTGAAAATGACCCAAATAAAAATTTCTCCAAAAAGGTCCAAGAAAATGCTCATGTTGCTCTCTGAAAATATTGGACAGAGATAAAAATCAAACCAATATTTTTAGTGGCTCATGGACATTTATATTGGGCATTTGGAATTAATGCATAAATATTTGCATTGGAAATATATTTCTATATATATGAAATATGGTCCAAATATTATGCCATTTATAAAGGAGCTCTGGAATAATATATCTAGCCCCTGCAAAAATTGGCATAAGTTAAATAAATGATTTAATATATTATTTAAATCAAAACAAATGTCAGAAATTAGAAAACAGAAAAAAATGAAAGGGAGAAGCTTACCTGGGCTCCTCCCTGTGCAGCCCAGCCAGCTGGCCGGCCCAGCCAGCAGCCGGCCCAGCCCACCTCCCTCCTCTGTCGTCTTCGTCCTCGACAGAGGGAGGGGAGTGTGGCCGGCGCGCGCGCGCGCCACCGCGCCACGCCACCTCTCTCCCTGCCTGCCTGCCCTCCCCTCCTCGCCTCGATGCCCCTGGACGACGCCACGCCTCCCCCCTGCTCTCTCTCACTCTCCCTCGGCTCTCCCCTCCTCTCCCTCGCTCTCTCTTTCACACAGCCGAACACCACCGTCGCCGCCGTTCACCATAGCAGCCGTCTCCGGCCACCCCTCGCTCCCCCGACTAGCTCAGAAGCTCCGCCACAACCCCCTCTTCCTCCCCACCGCTCCACGGGCCTCCGGAAGCCCTGCATCGCCGCCACGTCGCCGTTCCCCTCTTCGGGCTCCGACCATCATCGTCGTCGAATTCGCCGTCTCCAGCGCGTCTCCGAGCCCGCTTCGACGCCCACTGCACCCGCGGTGAGCCCCCGAGTCGTTTCCCCCTTCTTCCCGGGTCTTTTTCGACCTCTAGGCCTTAGCCCCACCTTGGCCGAGAGCTCCACGCCGCCGGCGATGTCGCCGTCGTGGCCACGGTCACCGTAGCGCCCAACCGAGCACACTATCGTGCTCCACGCCTCACTAGGAGCACGCAGCACGCACCAACGCCTCCCCAAACACCCTGCAACGCCGACTCCGACCGCACCCGAACTCCGGCCGCCGCTCACGAGCTCGCCGTCGACGGTACCGGCCACCCCAGGCTCGGCCACCACCACCGTTCGACGCGCGAGAGCAAGAGCTCTCCAACGAGCCCAAGAACGGACTCGCCCGTGCCCTGTAGCGCGATCCCGCATCGCGCCGCCGTCTCGGGCCTCGCCGGCGTCACGTTGCCGGTGGGTTTGACCCACTTTGACCACGGCAGGACCCCCCTGAGTCCCTGACAGGTGGGCCCAGCCCTGTAGCTAACTAGGATTAGCACTAACCACTGTAGTTAACCCCCTGACACTGACCAGTGGGCCCCAGCGCCACTAATTAGTAATTAGGATTAATTTAACCCTGTTTAACCCCCCTGTCACTGACGTGTGGACCCCACACGTCAGGTTTGACCTCAGCCAGCCGCAGTTGACCACTGACGTCATGATGACGTCATGCTGGCGCAATAACTATAATTTCTGGATTTAATTTAAATCAGGAAATTCCAGAATATAATTTAAACTTCAAAAATTCATAACTTTTATTCTGTAACTCCAAATTGGACAAATTATATATGAAAAATGATCAGAAAAATCCAATCTATCCATCTGTACTATTTTCATGCATGATCAAACAAGTTAAATTGATGTTTTAAGAAGAACAAGGAAAATCACTTTAAGAGGCCATATTTGAATTTGAAATTTGAATCCTTGATTCAAATTTGCTCAAACCCTTCTGGTTTTAGTTGCATTAGCCCAACACACTCATATTGCCATGTTTCATGCATGCATCATATTGTTGCACATTGTTTGGTGATGGTTGTGTATCGGTGTCCTTTGCGACAGGTTCTGCCTCCGAGGAGTACCGTGATTACCCTAACGAAGAACCGTATCAGTGCATCGAACCATCAGGCAAGCAACCAACCATTTGATCATATCGATACAATCCCATGTTCTCGCTCCTGCTCTCTTTTACTGCATTAAGACAACGCGATTCAAACTGCTGTGTGCTACGGTAGTTGAACCCATTTCCTCTGCATGACCTGTCATTGCCACAGTAACTAGATGAAACCCACTAGCATGTGTAGGAGTTGATTGAGTCATATGTATGTGTTGTTCCTACCTTGCTATGCCTGCTATGCTTAGAGTCGTGTCAGGTCTGGTTCATCTGGGTGATGGGCTAGAGTGAAATGATTATGTCGGTAATGAGAGTGGTGTGGTGAACACGATTTGGTAAAGGTATCGATGAGAGGCCATGTAGGAGTACATGGTGGGTTGTTTCATTGAAGCCGACCTTAAGCACTGAGATCTGTATGCGTGATTTAAGATACAGCTACTACCATGCATTGGGCCCTGAAATATGACCCCGCTCGACTTCTTATTCACCCTAGCTCTCTGTCCAGGAGTT
Source organism: Triticum dicoccoides (assembly GCF_002162155.2). Taxonomy (NCBI): domain Eukaryota; kingdom Viridiplantae; phylum Streptophyta; class Magnoliopsida; order Poales; family Poaceae; genus Triticum; species Triticum dicoccoides. The sequence goes on along the minus strand of NC_041392.1, from coordinate 209,449,099 downwards.
GCAAGTAGTTTCTGGTGTTTGTAGCCTACTGGAGGCCGTGGACAGCGCTGACCGTAGGGGTGGGCTGTGATGCGGTACGTACGTGGCCGGGTGTACCGAATACCCGTTAGGTATCTCGGGAACCCTGTTCACATCGTTCGGGGCCGTATGGGAAACCTCGGCCGGACTCCCTGCGGATGGAACCTGAATAGGCGATAAACCTGGACTAGAGGCTTAAGTGTTTAGGTAGGTCGTGGTCTACACCCACGTCGGCTTTCGCTTGAAGTCTGCCGAGCACATGTCGTGTGCAGACGCTAAGTGGTGGAAACATGTATGAAGAAGTACACCCCTGCAGGGTTATCATAATCTATTCGAATAGCCGCGTCCGCGGTAAAGGACTACTTGGTTGCCTATGCAGTTCATAGACAAGTAAATGGAAACTGTTAAAAGCCTCAAGATAAGTGTGAGTGCCGAGGATGGCTCTTCCGTAGGAAGACGGAGGTGGATCCTCGGTAGTGTATTGAAGTGGTGAGTAGTGGACTCGTGTGCGCAAAACCATTTCAAGTTGGAGTATCGTAGGATAGTCTAGCCAAGAGTCAAAGCTGGCTTGCTGCAATAACTCCACCAACCCTTCTTGATACTAAGCATGTATGTAGGATCTGATGTAAGTCTTGCTGAGTACCTTTGTACTCATGTTGCTATAATTTACATTTTTACAGAAGACGCTGCAACCCCTTCTGATGGGTTCTATGTAGACGTTGACATCAACGAGTAGGCTAAAGACCCAGGTGGTGACCCTGAGCTTGTGAAGGACCACGTAGTATAGCTAGGCTTTCCAAGCCTCTTTTATTTTACTAGTTGTCTGTACTCAGACAAGTTACTTCCGCTGCTGGTTTGTATGACTATATGACTTGTATGTTGGGTCGTGAGACCCGTACCTTTGTGTATGTTATGTATGGCTCCCTGAGCCTTAAATAAAGTACTTGTGTCGTAGAGTCATGTTGTGATGCTTCGTTGTATTGCACATATCGAGCATATTGTGTGCATGATTGAAATGCTTGGTATGTGTGGGATCTGACTATCTAGTTGTTTATCTTTAGTAGCCTCTCTTACCGGGAAATGTCTCCTAGTGTTACCGCTGAGCCATGGTAGCTCGCTACTACTCTGGAACACTTAGGCTGGCCGGCATGTGTCCTTCTTCGTTCCTGTGTCTGTCCCTTCGGGGAAATGTCACGCTTTGAGTACCGGAGTCCTGTTAGCCCGCTACAGCCCGGTTTACCGGAGTCCTGCTAGCCCAGTGCTACAGCCCGGACCCACTTGCTGATGACCGACACGTTCGAAGCTGGGTCATGGATGCCTGTTCCTGTAAGTCTGTGCCACTTTGGGTTTACGACTAGTCATGTCAGCCCGGGCTCTTTATCATATGGATGCTAGCGACACTATCATATACGTGAGCCAAAAGGCGCAAACGGTCCCGGGCAAAGGTAAGGCGACACCCGTGGGGATACCGTGCGTGAGGCCGCAAAGTGATATGAGGTGTTACCGGCTAGATCGATGTGACATCGAGTCGGGGTCCTGACACTGCATCTCCAGGGAGCAGGGGAAGGAACTGCTGGAAGATATACACGGCGGAGATCGTGGACATCATTCATCATCACGGACCCTCGTCGGCAAGGCGTTCCGCAGTGGGTTTTATTGGCCCACTGCGCTCAGTGACGCCATCGAACTAGTGAAAGCTTGTGAGGCCTGCCAGTTCCACGCCAAGCAGATCCATCAACCAGCAGGAGCCTTGCAGACTATCCCCCTTTCGTGGCCATTCACAGTCTGGGGGCTGGATATCTTGGGCCCGTTTCCTCGGGCGCCTGGGGGCTACCACTACCTCTACGTCGTCGTAGACAAGTTCACCAAGTGGGCTGAAGTAGAGGTTGTCCGCACCATTCCTGCGGGTTCCGCGGTCAAGTTCATCAAGGGCATCGTGAGCCGGTTCGGGGTGCCGAATCGCATCATCATGGACAACGGTTCGCAGTTCACCAGTAACCTCTTCAAAACATATTGTGCTAACCTTGGAACGCAGATATGCTACACTTCGGTCGTGCACCCCCGAAGCAACGGCCAGGCCGAGCGAGCCAACGCGGAGGTCCTGAGGGGCCTCAAGACCAGGACGTTCAAGAAGAAGCTGGAGGCCTGCGGCAGAGGTTGGTACGACGAGCTTCAGTCCGTGTTGTGGTCCATCCGCACAATCGCGACCAAGCCGACTGGGGAGACCCTGTTCTTCCTGGTCTACGGAGCTGAAGTGGTCCTCCCTCACGAGGTTAGACGTCGCTCCGTGCGGGTCTTGGCATTTGACGAGGCGCAGCAGGACGCCATGCGGGGGATGGACCTCGTGCTGGGGGAGGAACATCGCCGAGAAGCTGCGCTACGAGCGGCGAGGTACCAACAAGCACTGCGGCGATATCACTGCCGCAACATCCGCCCCAGAACTCTCGAGGTAGGAGACCTCGTGCTCAGGCGGGTTCTCTCCAGGGAGGGGCTGCACAAGCTCTCTCCCATGTGGGAGAGCCCGTTCAAAGTTGTTCATGTTTCCAGGCCCGGCTCCGCGCGCTTGGAGACTCAGGAGGGGGAGCCAGTCCAGAATGCATGGAACATCCAGCACCTTCGGAGGTTCTACCCTTAAAAAGGCCCGGAGCCTGTGAAGAAGGCGAACGCCTGTGAAGCTATCGCGTTTTGGAAAAGGCCCGGAGCCTGTGAAGAAGGCGAATGCCTGTGAAGCTATCGCGTTTTGGAAAAGGCCCGGAGCCTGTGAAGAAGGCGAATGCCTGTGAAGCTATCGCGTTTTGGAAAAGGCCCAGAGCCTGCAAAGAAGGCAAATGCCTGTGAAGCTATCGCGTTTTGGAAAAGGCCCAGAGCCTGTGAAGAAGGCGAATGCCTGTGAAGCTATCGTGTTTTGGAAAAGGCTCGGAGCCTGTGAAGAAGGCGAATGCATGTGAAGCTATCGCATTTTTGAAAAGGCCCGGAGCCTGTGAAGAAGGCCAACGCCTGTGAAGCTCGCCGCCCGTGACACGCTCACGTAATAATGAGTTGGGGTTGTACACGCCCCGGAGTCTCAGGAGCGCCGGCCTCAGGCCCTGGGGCTCCCTCCCATGCCCAGTGGCAGCACTTAGCTCCGCGCTGGTGAGAAGACGTCGAAGACTAGATTAGGTGTCGGACGCGGCTTTTCATTTGCTTTCCGCAGTTGGCTTGTTCCTTCTCGTTCGAAATTTTATTGAAGTTGTTGCCGTCTTTGGCTTGTGGTTCTTCGACTTTTCGCTCTCCTACCTCGATTTCTCGTGTGCAAGGCCTTGCGAAGGGGGCAGCCGAGCGCCCTCGCGAGTGTCCCTACCCTGGTCATTCAAAGGGTTCGCGACCTGGGCCCCTCACAGGAGCACCCCTCTAGTCTGTGCCCCACGGGCACCGCGACACAAACAAAGGGCCTGGGTCGGTCGCCCCCCACGGCCGGGGCGGGAATTATCCATGCGCGGGCACGTAGCCGGAAGGTACAATAACGAAAGCAAAACGATGATTAACAGCAATAGCCCAAACACGCCCCGCGGGGCTCAACGCTATTGTCTTTGTTATGCAGGAAAAAGGAAAAGAAAGGACAAATCTGGTGCAGCTCGCCTCACACCGGCCCACAGGGGAGGTCCGAGTTGCCTCCGGAGCTCAGGCAGACTCCCTCTCGCGCTTCACCAGGGCGCGACGGCGGGCGGACATGTTGCCACCTCCCAAGCAGATACGACGGCGTGGAGGCTGACCGCGGCCACCGCTAGAAGAGTCGCCGCCTGAAGAAGGGCCGGAGAAGCTTGAGGAACCCCGAGCACTGCCCTCTCCATCATCGCCGGAGCTGGGTTCCCAGCCGCGGTCGTCACCCTCGGGGAAACACCCTGCGCAGCGACCATCTTCCCCAAACACCCTCACGTAGAGGGTGGCATCGTCGTCGAACTTGAAGTGTAGGGTGCACCAACGGCTCAGGCCACACGCGCGGGCAAACGTCTGCCAACCGCGGGCCAGGGACAGGCTCCCGACCGCGGAGACCTCTAGTGAGACCGATGAGGCCCGGCTGCAGCAGCCATCGGCCTGGGGCCAGAGGCCGCACGGGGCGCCGGCCGGGAGCTCGCCAAGGAGGAAGCGAGGAAGTGGAAGCCGGGTGCTAGTCGGCTCCGCCGACCACACGACGAACTCCGGCAACACTTCAGCAGCGCGAGAGCGCGGCCTAGGGGGACGCGCAGCCGGAGCGCGCCCTCCGGCCGCAGCAATCCGCCCGTCGCTGTACTGAAGATCGCCTCCGCGGCCGCGGGGAGCTACCATGGCGGCCACGGGATGTTTGCGAGGGCGCCCTCGACCGCGCTTGGGCGGGGAAGAGGCGGACTCAACCTGGTGAGCCTTTCCCTTCTCTGCGGCCGAGAACCTCCTTGACGGGGCCATGAAGAAAGGGAGAAGCAAGGAGGGACGAGTTGGAAGGGCACGCGCCGGTCCATACTTATAACTGGCGATGGCCAACCAACGGCCCCCAAGATCACAGGTAATTATGACCTGCTTTGCATGCAGGGACCTGTCCAATCCGTGCAGTTGCCGAGGTGCCATGGGGAAGTGGAGACGCCCACGTCCAATCAACCGCCACGCGACGCCCAAGGCCGCAGACTGTTAGGGCCCGCGGCGCTTCGCTCTTGCCCTTCCGCCTCCCTGCACGGCCAAGTTCGGGCGCGCCTTGGGCCCGGGGGCTACTGTCGGCGTTCTGGGAACGGGGGTCCCCAGACTTGCCTGCCTGCGGCCTGCGGCGTGGCTCAAAAGGGGGCCCAGCGCGGCCCATCTTCACCAACACAAACCCAAGACCCTCGCGAGGGGCCAAGCCTCGCGGGGCGGACGACGCGGAGCTTCCTCAGGCACGGCCTCGTCACGCTGGCTCACAAGGAGGCGGAGAGATCAAGGCGGGGTACCTCACGAGGTGTCTGTGACGCAAGCCATGACGACCAAGGGCACCAGGCGGGTGCCAGCCCGCGCAGTGTCCTCCTTCCCTCTTTGGTGCAAGGGGGGCGAGCGCAGCCGTGGAGTACCGAGGCATCAGGCAAAGGTTGCCATTTCGGTGCAACGAGACCAAGACTAGGAGGACTACGAGACGGAGGTCACCGTGGAGCCCAAGACGGCGTCATCACCAGAGCTTTGCACAGGCGAAGACTACTTTTGTCAGGGTAGCTTGTACTAGTTGTCCCCCTTCAAATTAGCCCGCCATTGTTGGCTCCCTTCCCGCTCGATATTTGGGAAGAGGACCAGGGCCTCTATAAATAGGACCAGCCACCCACAGGGCAGAGGGGACGGACGCACAGAGAAAGAGAGAGAGAGAGAGAGAGAGAGAGAGAGAGAGAGAGAGAGAGAGAGAGAGAGAGAGAGAGAGAGAGAAAGGCGACTGAGCTCCTCCCAGCAGTTCATCGCCCCAGCCAAGAACAGACCCTCGCGAGGCTGTTCTTCCTTGTATTGTTCATCATCATCAGCCCAAGAGGCAATCCACCACACCACACACTGGAGTAGGGTATTACACCACAACGGTGGCCCGAACCAGTATAAACCCTGTGTCTCTTGTGTTGTTCTTTCCATAGTTTAGATCCTAGCAAGGCGGAGGGTGCAGGTAGGTAGGAGGCGAAATCTCCGCGCGCACCCCAGTGTTCGAACCTCAAGGGTCTGCCGGAACCCGAAATCCGACATATTTCACTAGTGGCTTCTCTCGAGAAAATAGCATATGGTGGGTACACAAATTGTTGTTAGGCAATTGATAGAAGAGCTAATAATTATGACGATATCCAAGGCAGTGATCATGTATATAGGCATCACATTCAAGATTAGTAGACCGACTCCTGCCTGCATCTACTACTATTACTCCACACATCGACCGCTATCCAACATGCATCTAGTGTATTAAGTTCATGGAGAAATGGAGTAATGCAATAAGAACGATGACATGATGTAGACAAGATCTATTCATGTAGGAATAGACCCCATATTTTTATCCTTAATAGCAATGATACATGCGTGGCTCGCTACCCCTTCTGTCACTGGGTGAGAACACCGCAAAATCAAACCCATCACAAAGCACCTCTTCCCATTACAAGAAAAATGAATTAAGTTGGCCAAACCAAATGAAAGTTTCGGAGAAGAAATATGAGGCTATAACAATTATGCATACAAGAGATTAAAGAAACTCAAATGATATTCATAGATAGATCTGATCATAAACTTGCACTTCATTGGATCCCAACAAACGCACCGCAAGAAGTCATTACATCAAATAGATCTCCAAGAACATCAAGGAGAACATTCTATTGAGAATCATAAAAGAGAGAAGAAGCCATCTAGCTACTGCCTATGGACTCATAGGTCTATGGTGAACTAATCACGCATCATCGGAGGTGAAAGTGCGTTATATCGACTAGAGGGGGGGGTGAATAGGCGACTTTTATGAAAGTCTTCAAAACGTGGAAGTTTCAAAGACAAACGATAGAAATAAACCTATTACCATGCAGAGGAAGGTAGACTACACTAGGCAAACCATTGTCAAGTATTCAATGAAGTGAAAGCACAATGACTAGTAGCAGCAATGTAGTGAGGATCAGGTAGGAAGATATTATGAAGCCAAACAGAACACGCAGTCACTTAGTGAAGACAAAAGATAGTGCAATCATACGATGACTTCACAAGGACCAACAGTAAGTAAAGGGAAGGGAAGGATGAAACCAGTGACTCGTTGAAGACAATGATTTGTTGGACCAGTTCCAGTTGTTGTGACAACTGTACGTCTGGTTAGGGCGGCTAGGTATTTAAACCTTAGGACACATAGTCCCGGATACCCAGTCCTGAACACGCAGCTCAGGACATCCAGTCCTCACCGTATTCCCCTTGAGCTAAGGTCACACAGACCTCGCCCAATCACTCTGGTAAGTCTTCAAGGTAGACTCCCAAACCTTCACAGACTTCATTCACCGGCAATCCACAATGTCTCTTGGATGCTCAGAACGCGACGCCTAACCGGCTGGAGGATTCACAGTCCTCAAGTGTAATAAGTCTTCAGATCACACAGACAAGAAGACTTAAGTGATGCCTAACACTCTTTGGCTCTGGGTGATTAGGGCATTATCCTCGCAAGGAATTCTCTCTCAAAGGCTTCAAGGTTGGTTGCTCTCAAACGACAAAAGCCGTACTCTAACTCTGAGCAGCCAACCGTTTATGGTTGTAGGGGGTGGGCTATTTATAGCCACTAGGCAACCCGACCTGATTTGTCCGAAATGACCCTGGGTCACTAAGGAACTGACACGTGTTCCAACGGTCAGATTTCAAACTCACACGGCAACTTTACTTGGGCTACAAGCAAAGTTGACTTGTCCGACTCTGGACAAGATTCGCTCTCATAGTCTTCACTCGAAGATATAGGTTTTGGTTAAGCATCACTTCAATCATTCTGACTGGTTCTCTTGGACCCCACTTAACAGTATGGTGGTTCCTATGACTCAACAGAGAAGAAAAAGAACTACGAAAGATTTAAGTCTTCGAGCTCCATAGGCTTCATGCGATATCTTCTCTTGTCATAGTCTTCAATGAGAATATCTTCATATACCACCTTTGACATCAATGTCTTCATACATTTTTAGGGGTCATCTTTGGTAGGAAAACCGAATCAATGAGGGACTTCTACCTGTGTTATCCTGCAATTCTCATAAACACATTTGTCCCTCAACTAAGTTTGTCGTTAATACTACAAAACCAACTAGGGGTGGCACTAGATGCACTTACAATCTCCCCCTTTTTGGTGATTGATGACAAACTAGTTGAAGTTCTCAACGGGGAATATAATATGTGAAATTGTAAGAGGATAGGGAATTGTCTTCATAAGCTGTGAGGGCTCCCCCTAAAGATGTGCATATAAGTAATTTGCTTTTGGAATGCAAATGCACATGGCAGGTTGTGCTTGTGGAGATCCTCTTCAACTTATGATGACAATCCACTATGCATGTGAAGGTATGTGAAGATAATGACATGCATAATGGAAAATAGACGTCTACAAAATGATCTAAGTGCGGAATTTATCATCGCACATGCGGAATTTATCATCGCATCACAAAGTGGCAAATAAGTATCAGACGACCATCGAGTTTAAGTGTTACAACTCAAAGAACCAAATGTATCAAAACAAGAGTTATAAACACGAAGCAAAATATAAAGCACCCGCCCATATGGAGCCACTTGAAGACTATCAAACTCATATGCTTCTCCCCCTTTTGTCAGTAAGGACCAAAAAGGTTTGAAGACATAGAGCATCTACTCGTTCCCATGAAGAGTAGGTGAAGCAGCAGGGTCGTCGGTGATGTTCGGCAGTGCAGAAGAACTTGGGGCAGTGTCGAAGCGTGCTGAAGGAGGTGGCGGTGAAGTAGCATCGTCTTCATCCTCGATCACTCTGGCATTCACAGTTGCAGCAGAGGAAGAGAACTCAGAGTCTTCAAGAGATGGAGTTCGTCGCAGCACTGCCCTTCGAGGAGGGGTGGAGTCAAACTTGAAGCGTTCAGAGAAGCCATCCTCTTGAAGATCATCTTCAGAGCACATCAGCATCAACCCTTTCCATGTGCGTCGAGAGGTTTCATGGGCAACAAAGGCATTCTTGGTGGCAAGATTGCGAATGCGGTTGACGTCCACCAAGAGGCTTTGCATTTGGCGCTTCAGCCAGTCTTGATGCCTATCCTGTTTCTGATGAAGAGCCACGAGAAGCTCTCGGTCATTGAGAACACGAGTGGGCTTCTTGGGTCATTGGGAAATTGTGCTATCGGTGGCATCAGTAAGGGCAGGATGTGGTGCACGTGTTGTTCCAGCCAAAGGATACACACGAGTGACGGCTTCAACTCCTTCAATGTTCTGACAAAAACTTTGATGCTCCACATTCTGAAGACTTAGAGGTTCCTTGGCAGGCTCAGGATAAATGGCTTCAATAGACATATCCACATCAGGCAGAAAGATCCGATGATTCCGAGTAGATGGCTGATATGAGATAGCGGAGTGGAGTTTGATCGGCCGCATTATCCATGGAGCGTAGAACTTCAAGCTAAAAATATCAGAGCCTGATGCAGCAAGTTGGCGGATGAAGAAGTCCTGTGCATTGAAGCATTTCCCATGAAGAATATAGAAGACCAAAGTCTTCATTGCACCATCCAGCTTGGCATGTGGAGAATGTCCTTTGATGGGCCAGAGAGTTCGCCTTATGATGTGATAAATAGTCCTTGGCAGATACTCAAGGTCTTCAACGAAGAACTCCTTGGGATATGCAGCATCTTGGGGCAATGGCTTCATAATACTAAGCATCCGACTCATGTTAGGTTCAGGCTTCTGAAAGATGCTCTCCATAGCTTCACTGTGAAGTGGACAGCCAGATTCGTAGAGATCGCCAGGAGTGGGTAGACCAATGAGCTCAATGATATCAAAGGCTTTGGCTTCGTGATGAACATTTCCTGTCATCCACTCCAGGACCCAAGTCTTCGGATCTCTGTTGTACCCACAGATGTGAAGTGTGGCATAGAATTGGAGCAGCAACTCTTCATTCCAGTGCTCTTGGTCGGTGACAAACGGCAGCAATCCAACCTCTTTGAAGCAATCCAGAGCTTCTTCCAGACAGGGCACACCAGCTATTGCTTCAATGTCAAGACGCTTATGTAGGAAGATGCGACCTTGATTGTATAGAATGCAGGAGTAATAGCTTCGCTGCGGATAGCTCCAGAACCGATCAGAAGATATTCTTTCCCTTGAGTAGGGGTTCTTGGAGCTATTGAAGAAAGTGTTGTCTACTTTGAAGCCATTGACATTGAAGGATCCAGGTGCTAATGCAGGACCTGGAAACCTGGGCAATCTTGGGATTGGCTTCTGTACCTAAGGCCTATGCTCAACATGATAGTCAAACTGAGGACCAGCAGCAGGCGCAGGAACAGAAGCAGTGGGATCAGTGGCTTTGCTGACTTCTGGTGCTTGGGTTGGTGAAGGCTCCACATTAGCTTCAGCCATGACAGCGTCAGTGGCTTCATTGGTGTTGGTGGTGGCAGCCTCAATATTCTCAACCTCCACTTGACGAGCTGGAGGGTCGGTCACAGTCACGTTCTCCTCGAGAACAGCTTCTTGGTGGCACGGGGGAGTAGCAGCTTTTGGGGTTTCTTCTTCATCGGCTGATGCAGCCGGAATGTCTTCAGCAGCTTTAGCTTCAGACTCAGAGACTGGAGGCTTGGTCCTTTGCGAAGCCTACGTAACGCTGGCGACGCCTGTGGAGTTGGAGTTGGCTGGGCCTCAAAGTCTTCTTCCTCTTGTGCTTGTGGGCAATCAGCCCATGATGCATCCTGAGCAATTGGCGTCAGAGGACGACCAATGCTGATGAGTTCGTTGTGTGTTAGCACAGGTGATGATACCTGTTGGTGCTCGAGCTGAGGAAGAACTGCATCATCTTCAACATGGTCATGGTGACCAATGTCTTCAGCAGCGATGGGATCAGCTGCTGGAAAGTCTTCAGCTTCATGAGCCTCTGTGAAAGCAGGCTCATGGACAGTCAGTTGGCGCTCTTGAGGTTCAGCATCAGGGCGAACCATGGAGATGGGTTCAACAATCAAGGGCTCTGTGGGATAGCCCGTTCCTTCTTGGTCTTCCGCTTCTTCTTGGAGGGGGCAGTAGCAGAGGCTTCAGGATATTTCCTCTTCCTGGCTTCAGCCTCAGCAGTCCTCATCTTCTTCAGCTCTGAAGCGGTTGACCGGGCCTTTGGCTTTGAGCCAGTCATGCTAGTTGGGAAGACAATGGGATCTTCTTCCTGCCTTGGTGCGTCGGGTTCGGCCATAGCGGGCTTCTTATTCTTCTTTGCAGCCATCCTGGGGTCGATGCCAGGACGCCCAAGGGCCTTGCGCTTTTCAACCTCATTGTAGGCTTGCACACACTTGTCAGCCAGGATCTTCATGCGCTCACGAGAGCCTTTAGCTTCTTCACACTTCTTGAGAAAAGCTTCTTTAAGCTCATGCAGCATGAGCTTGAAGTTCTTGACCTCTTGTACACTGAGCTTGGCCATATGCTTCTTGAACTGAGCCTTTTCATAGTCAATCTTTTGCTTCAGTTCGACGATGCGCTGAGCTAGAGCTAGCTCTGAAGCAATGGCACCATGGAAGGCGACACTGAGACCAATGGGAAGTTGCAGGTCTTCGAAGCTGAGGTTGGGCGTTTCAAACCACTCATCAATGAGGTCGTGGATGATTGCCATGTCAAAGAGAGGCAAATTGTTGAAGATTTCTGCTTCTTCTTTGCTCTTGATCAGCTGCTCAAGAGCGTCATCTGCAAGATCTTCATCACTGGACAGATCAATGGCAGCGTTGCGCAGAATAGCAGCAGCTGTCAGTTCTTCGCCGGTGTGTGGAAGAGGCATCTTGACCTTCTGGGGCTTGGAGATGTGCGACAAATCTTCAGACTGCACACTGTCTTCAGGAGGTGCAGTGGCCAGTGGCTTCGCCCGTGAGATTTTTGGTGCAGAGGCAGGCTTTGAAGCTTTTGGCTACTTTAGTTTCTTTGGCTTCGGCGCTGTAGGCGCTTCAACTGAGTCAGCGTCATCTGCAGGCTCATTTACGGCAGTCCCTTGAACCACGATATGGGTGATGAGACCTTCCAAGTTGTAGAAGGGCCCAAGAAGATTGGGTTCAGCTTCGCGAGTTCCATCGGCACGGGGAGCAGAGGGACCAGGGTTGAAGTCTAATTCCAAAAGACTTCTTGTTCTGCTTCGCTGAGTTCTTGGCAAACTGGAAGTTGCGCTTGAACAGATTGTCGTCACGACACCATAGTAGTGACGATGGGTGTGCATCTGCAGGCTGTGGCCCACGGACCATGCAGGGATAGAAGCCTTGTTCAATGGCTTCTTCTCTGGACCTGGGTTGAAGATTCTTGTATAGGATGTCTCCCCACAGTCGCTTGATGGCATTTTTCTCAGCATATTCTTGGGTCACAAACCGGTATTTGAACCATTGTTCTGCCCAATATCTTCGAATCCACTAGATTCGGGTCTTGCGCTGATTATAATCCTCTTCAGGATCTGTCTTGTAAAGTTCTGAGAGGTCAACAGGCAGATCTCTTGATGTTCCGCCATGATGTTGTCTGCCTCCCTTCCTTGCAGATTTCTCTGAAGCCATGAATTTTAAACTGAAAGGCTTCAATACGTTCAAAGGCTTCAAAGGCTTTCGCTTGCTGGACAAACAGGAACTGGCTTCGGGAGAATTTATATGATGCTGTAAGAATTCTGCAAATGAATGCAGACTATGAGAACCAAGGGATTCTCCCACGGACATGTACCTGTGAAAGCATTAAGGTGCGAGGGAAGGGGAAGTGGTCATATGCATTCTCAGAAGATTTTGAAGATAAATCAGTTTAGAAGACATTGACCTCATCATGCGAAGACATTCACTCATAGATAAGGAGTTGGTTCCAGATTTGTACGAATCCATGGATCAGTACAAGTGAGGAATCTAACTACTTTGTGAAGCATAAGTGAATATACTAGGCATATTATGAGATGCAGTATGTAAGAGATCCAACTTGTGTGAACAGAAACTGCTTGTGGTAGAAAGTGATGAAGCTATAGGATCAAAGGGGCTGTAAAAAGGAAGTTTTATTTACCACACGAAGAACTGCTAGACGGAGTGGAAGAGGAGGCCGAGAAGTTCGATCGTCTGTGCCCTAACTTGGCGACGGAGGACACGTACGGCGACGGCGGAGAAGATGATGTCCGCGGTCGGCGTGAAGACAGCGTCGGAGAGGTTACGGCAGCGAAGCGCTTTGTCGCCGGCGTCGTCGAGGGCTAGCGGCGGCGCTAGGGTTCGTGCGAGAGTGGAAGAAGAGATAATGACTGCGGTGAGGCGTGTATTTATAGGGACAGGGGTGGCTCAGTGTTATTACACAGGTGCCCCTAGCGATTCACATCTGAGGAACACGTGGCCATCATGCAGCATGTCGGAGGTTGTTCCACGTCCCACGCACGCCTGGATTGTCGGGTGGTCGTTCCCACTTCTTCGGGTTTCAGGTGAAGGAATGAGCATTGAAAACAGACTTAATGTTTGTCTCTGTATCTTCTGCTGAGAAGGACGCGGAGAAGACATTCGACAGTTTCAATAGAATGCATATGATTTGGAGAGATAGAGTTTGAGATAGAAAGCATAGAGAGGTTAGGGTCCGATCACATTCACTTAGTTCAAAAGATTCAACAAGAAGACATAGCTATAAGTGAATGCTGTAGAGGACAGAACA
>NC_041392.1:209371000-209435456 GCF_002162155.2 Triticum dicoccoides | reverse complement strand
TATATATATATATATATATATATATATATATATATATATATATATATATATATATATATTTAACATAGTGAAGATAATCATGAAGACATGTTGAGATTGAAGCCAAACCAAATGTGAAGACATAGCAAATGTAACACCATGAGTGAAACACTTCGAACAGAACCTTTGGTGGTGGCGTTACCCACCGTATAGGAAGTATTAGACCCAGACACGGTGCACAATTATCGTGGCGCTCCGAAGTCAAATTCCACATTAATGTATTCACACTTAGAATGTATGTCTTCATTGATTGACGATATACTTTACTTCATGTGTTGCACATCTAAGTCATCAATATGCATAAGTGTTAGGATGTGTGCCTGATCACAGGACATTGGAGGATTCAAAGATATTTAGCTCACACCGTAACTTGCAAAATCTCTTCTCATCCAAGGGCCTGGTGAAGATATCTGCCAATTGCTCTTCAGTGTTGATGTGTATGATATCAATATCTTCCTTCACAACATGATCTCTGAGAAAGTGATGACGAATTTCAATGTGCTTTGTCTTCGAGTGCTGAACTGGGTTGTTGGCAATCTTGATGGCGCTTTCATTGTCACAGTAGAGTGGCACTTGCTTCAGATGAATGCCATAGTCCTTGAGTGTTTGCGTCATCCACAGAAGCTGAGCGCAGCAAGATCCAGCAGCAATGTATTCAGATTCAGCAGTGGAGAGAGATACACAGTTCTGCTTCTTTGAAGACCAACATACAAGTGATCGTCCTAGAAAATGACATGTGCCTGATGTAGACTTGCGATCCACCTTGTCACCAGCATAATCAGCATCCGAGAATCCAACCAGATCAAACTCTGAGCCCTTTGGATACCATAATCCTAGAGTTGGGGTGTGAGCCAAATATCGAAGAATTCGCTTCACAGCTAAGTGATGCGACTCCTTTGGTGCCGCTTGGAATCGAGCACACATGCAAAGACTAAGCATAATATCTGGCCTAGATGCACATAGATAAAGTAAAGAACCAATCATGGAGCGGTATACCTTTTGATCGAACTCTTTACCATTGTCGTTGGGACCCAGATGATGTTTGGCTGGCATTGGCGTCGTGAAGCCTTTGCAGTCTTGCATACCAAACTTCTTCAGGCAATCTTTGAGATACTTCTCTTGAGATATGAAGATGTCGTTGCGTTGCTGTCGTATTTGAAGACCGAGGAAGAACTTCAGCTCTCCCATCATGGACATCTGATATTGCTCTTGCATCATATATCCAAACTCTTCACTGTACTTCTGATTGGTGCAGCCGAGGATGATGTCATCCACATATATTTGGCACACAAACAGTTCACCATCATATGTCTTCGTGAAGAGAGTGGGGTCGAGGGAACCAGGTATGAAGCCTTTGCTCTTCAGGAAGTATTTGAGTGTGTCATACCAAGCCCGAGGGGCTTGTTTGAGTCCATACAGTGCCTTGTTGAGCTTGTATACCATGTCGGGATGTTTTGGATCTTCAAAGCCAGGCGGTTGTGCAACATACACTTCTTCTTCAATCTTGCCATTGAGAAAAGCGCTCTTCACATCCATTTGATATAGAAGTATGTTATGATGATTTGCATAGGCTAGCAGTATGCATATGGCTTCAAGTCAAGCCATAGGAGAAAATGTTTCATCGAAGTCAATTCCTTCCACTTGAGTATATCCTTGAGCAACGAGACGAGCTTTGCTTCTGACAACTTGACCATGCTCATCTTGCTTGTTGCGGTATATCCATTTGGTGCCTATTATGTTGTGCTTCCGAGGATCAGGACGCTTAACCAGTTCCCATACATTATTCAGCTCAAACTGTTGAAGCTCTTCTTGCATAGCTTGAATCCATTCAGGTTCCATGAAGGCTTCTTCAACTTTCTTGGGTTCTGTTATTGAGACGAATGCGAAGTGCCCACAGAAATTTGCTTGCTGAGTTGCCCTTGAACGAGTGAGCGGACCAGGTGCATTGATGCTATCAATTATTCTCTCAATTTGCACTTCATTGGCAACACGAGGATGTACAGGACGAAGATTTTGCTCTTGCTGATCATTGTCATTGTTAGTGGGATTGTCTTCAGGCTGAGCATTGTCATCAGGTTGATCATGTGCAGAGATGATAAGTTCCTATTCAGGTTGAGCTTCAGATGGTATGATTTCTCTAGTTCCCATTAGCTTGATTGATTCGCTGGATGGAACTTCATCTAGCACATTTGGCAGGTGCTCTCTTTGTGAACCGTTAGTCTCATCAAACCGCACATCCACTGTTTCAACCACTTTATAATGAAAAATATTGAAGACTCGGTAGGAGTGTGAATCCTTTCCATATCCAAGCATAAAACCCTCATGTGCTTTTGGTGCAAATTTTGAAGTGTGATGTGGATCCTTGATCCAGCACCTGGCCCCAAATACTCTGAAGTAACTGAAATTTGGCTTCTTGCCAGTAAGGAGCTCATAAGATGTCTTCTTCAGAAGCTTGTGAAGATAAACACGATTGATTGTATGGCATGCAGTATCAATGGCTTCAGGCCAGAATTTTCTTGGAGTCTTGTATTCATCTAGCATCGTTCGGGCCATCTCAATGAGTGTTCTGTTCTTGTGTTCGACGATGCCATTCTGCTGTGGCGTGTACGGAGCTGAGCATTCATGTGTGATGCCCAAAGTATCAAGAGATGTATCAAGGCCAGTGTTCTTGAATTCTGTGCCATTGTCACTTCTGATGTGCTTTATCTTGGCGCCATAGTTGTTCATTGCTCGATTGGCGAAGCGTCTGAAGACATCCTGCACTTCAGTCTTGTAGAGGATTATGTGCACCCAAGTATATCTAGAATAATCATCAACAATGACAAAGCCATAGAGACAAGCAGTAGTAGTAAGAGTTGAGTAATGAGTGGGACCGAAAAGATCCATGTGGAGCAGTTCGAAGGGTCGAGTTGTTGTCATGATTGTCTTTGAGGGATGTTTGGCCCTTGTCATCTTTCCTGCTTCACAGGCACCGCATAAGTGATCTTTCTTGAACTTCACGCCCTCGATGCCTATGAGATGTTTCTTCTTTGCAAGGGTGTGGAGGTTCCTCATGCCAGCATGCCCTAGCCTCCGATGCCAGAGCCAGCATTCTGAAGTTTTTGCTAGAAGACATACGGCAATCTGTGGTCCTGCTGAGAAATCTACCACGTACAAATCATCTTTCCGATACCCTTCAAACACTAGAGACTTGTCAGATTCCATTATAACAAGGCAGCGATATTTTCCAAACATTACGATCATGTTCAAATCGCAAAGCATTGACACAAACATTAAGTTGAAGCCAAGGGATTCAACAAGCATGACTTTATCCATGTGTTGATCCTTTGAGATTGCAACTCTACCTAGACCCAATACCTTACTTTTACCAGTGTCAGCAAATGTGATGTGACTCTTGTCGGATGGACGTAAGGTTGAGTCCATAAGAAGGCTTCTTTTGCCAGTCATGTGATTGGTACACCCACTATCAATAATCCATTCTGAAGACGCTGGTGTCGTACTCTACAGTGCAGTTAGGGGGATAGGCTTCACGAAGAGAATTGTGAAGCAAAAACATTTGACGAACCAGTGGGTTATGAAAGCTTAGATCCAGATTAGGACTGATAGGGAGAGTAGCAAGCGATTCAGGAACGAAGTACATAGTAAGACCATTCGGGCATTTGATCTTGCGCCCTACAAGATGTTTAAGGTCCCCAGCAATAGTGTCAGACGATTTTGGTTTTCTGCTGGAGACCCTTCCCTGCAAAAGAGAGTTAAGCTTTCTTAGCCACCCACATCTTCAAGGGTGGCTTAGAAGCAATAAGTCTAAGTGCAGCATCTGAGAACTTTGGCTTTGGAGCCCTAGCAAACAGTTTTGCAGGCGGACAATAGTACTCAAATAAGCAGAATAGCTCTTGGTCTTATGAACAAGGCGGTTTGATGAACCACGCTCATATTCATAGGCCTGAGTATGGTTTCCCTGCAAAACATTTGCGTTAGTGCGACTCAGGTGAGTCCTCTGTCTATATGAAGCCTTTGGGCTGTATGAAGCCTGTGGTCTGGGGTTTGTCTTCTTCACCTGTGGTGTCATGATGACATTCACAGGAAGATTTTCCAAACACTTTTTCGGCACCCAGATCTTCTTCATAGGCGGCCCATTCCTGCAGTTAGTACCAATGTACCTGGCAAACACTTCACCATTCTGATTCTTAAACAGTTTATAGTTTGCATCAAAGGATTCATCAATGACAATGGGGTTAGCACAAGTGAAGCCAGATAGATTGGATGGATCTGCTGAAGGTTCCTTTGCAGCAACCCATGTGGTTTTGGGGTACTGCTCAGGTTTCCAGTAAGAGCCATCAGCATTCATTTTCCTTACGAACCCAACACCCTCTTTCCTCGGGTTTCGGTTCAGGATCTGCCTTTTGAGGACATCACATAGTGTCTAATGCCCTTTAAGACTTTTGTACATCCCTGTTTCAAGCAATGTCTTCAACCTAGCATTCTCATCAGCAATAGTAGTGGTATCCTCAGCAGAGGGGTTAGTTCCCACATCAACAGTTGAAGATATTGCAACAGTAGCAGGAGTAGAACATTCAGCAACAGAAGTAGCATTATCACGCTCAATGAATTTAAGACATGGTGGTTCAAATCCTTCCTGAGCGGAACTGATCTATTTGGCGCGAAGTGACTTGTTTTCCTTTTGAACATCTTCATGAGCCGCTCTCAATTTCTCAAGATCTTGCTTCCTTTGAAGATAATCATAGGAAAGCTTTTCATGAGTTGTTGAGAGCGTTTCATGACGACTTTCAAGTTCCTCATACTTAACGCGAAGATTTTTTATGTCTTCAATTAAGGACTCAGATCGAGTCATTTCAGCGCCTAACAGATCATCGCTTTTGTCTAACAGTTTTTGAATATGTTCCATAGCTTTCTGTTGTTCAGTTGCAATTTTAGCAAGTGTTTTGTAGCTGGGTCTTGAACCACAATCAGAGTCATCTTCACTAGATGTTTGATAGTGAGTAGTGCGTGTGTTTACCTTGGCACCACGTGCCATTAAGCAGTAGGTAGGAGCGGAGTAGTCCTTGTCATTTGCATCGGTGTCGGTGATGAAGTCATTGTATTCAGTGTTGAAGATGGACTTGGCAACGTATGCTGTAGCCAGACTTGCAACGCCAGAATCGGACTCCTCCTCAGACTCCACCTCCGCCTCCTCAGAAGCAGACTCCTCCTCTGAATCCATTTCCTTGCCAACAAACGCACGTGCCTTGCCAGGTGAGCTCTTCTTGTGTGATGAAGACTTTGAGGAAGACTTGGAAGAAGACTTGGAAGAAGACTTTGAGTATTTCTTCTTCTTCTTGTCGTCAGAGTCATATTCCTTGCTTTTCTTCTTCTTTTTGTTCTCATTGTCCCACTACGGACACTCAGAGATGATGTGGCCAGGTTTCTTGCACTTGTGACATGTTTTCTTCTTGTAGTCATGAGCAGAAGCTTCATCATTCCTTGAGCTTGATCGTGAAGACTTTCTGAAACCTTTCTTCTTGGTGAATTTTTGGAACTTCTTCACAAGCATAGCAAGTTCCTTTCCAATGTCTTCAGGATCATCAGAACTGCTGTCAGATTCTTCTTCTGATGAGGAGACAACTTTTGCCTTCAAGGCACGAGTTCGCCCATAGTTTGGACCGTAGATATCTCTTTTCTTAGAAAGCTTAAGCTCATGTGTGTTGAGCCTCTCAAGTATGTCAGACGGATCGAGTGTCTTGAAATCAGGACGTTCTTGAATCATCAGGGCTAGGGTGTCAAACGAACTGTCAAGTGATCTCAGTAGTGTATTGACGACTTCATGCTTGGTGATCTCAGTAGCGCCAAGGGCTTGAAGCTCATTTGTGATGTCAGTGAGTCGATCAAACGTGAGCTGGACATTCTCATTGTCATTTCTCTTGAAGAGGTTGAAGAGGTTGCGAAGGACACTGATTCTCTGATCTCTCTGGGTTGAGACGCCTTCGTTGACCTTGGAGAGCCAGTCCCAAACTAGCTTAGATGTTTCCAAAGCACTCACGCGGCCATACTGTCCTTTGGTCAAATGACCACAGATGATATTCTTGGCAGTAGAGTCCAGTTGAATGAACTTCTTGACATCAGCAGCAGTGACACCTTCCCCAGCCTTGGGAATGCCGTTCTTGACGACATACCATAGTTCGACGTCAATGGCTTCAAGATGCACGCGCATCTTATTCTTCCAGTAAGGATATTCAGTTCCATCGAAGACAGGGCACGCAGCGGAGACTTTAATTATCCCTGCAGTCGACATAGCTAAAACTCCAGGTGGTTAAACCGAATCACATAGAACAAGGGAGTACCTTGCTCTGATACCAATTGAAAGTGCGTTATATCGACTAGAGGGGGGGTGAATAGGCGATTTTTATGAAAGTCTTCAAAACGTGGAAGTTTCGAAGACAAACGATAGAAATAAACCTATTACCATGCAGCGGAAGGTAGACTACACTAGGCAAACCATAGTCAAGTATTCAATGAAGTGAAAGCACAATGACTAATAGCAGCAATGTAGTGAGGATCAGGTAGGAAGATATTATGAAGCCAAACGGAACACGCAGTCACTTAGTGAAGACAAAAGATAGTGCAATCATACAATGACTTCACAAGGACCAACAGTAAGTAAAGGGAAGGGAAGGATGAAACCAGTGACTCGTTAAAGACATTGATTTGTTGGACCAGTTCCAGTTGTGGTGACAACTGTACGTCTGGTTAGGGCGGCTAGGTATTTAAACCTTAGGACACACAGTCCCGGACACCCAGTCCTGAACACGCAGCTCAGGACACCTAGTCCTCACCGTATTCCCCTTGAGCTAAGGTCACACAGACCTCGCCCAATCACTCTGGTAAGTCTTCAAGGTAGACTCCCAAACCTTCACAGACTTCATTCACCGGCAATCCACAATGTCTCTTGGATGCTCAGAATGCGAGGCCTAACCGGCTGGAGGATTCACAGTCCTCAAGTGTAATAAGTCTTCAGATCACACAGACAAGAAGACTTAAGTGATGCCTAACACTCTTTGGCTCTGGGTGATTAGGGCTTTATCCTCGCAAGGAATTCTCTCTCAAAGGCTTCAAGGTGGGTTGCTCTCAAATTACAAAAGCCGTACTCTAACCCTGAGCAGCCAACCGTTTATGGTTGTAGGGGGTGGGCTATTTATAGCCACTAGGAAACCTGACCTGATTTGTCCGAAATGACCCTGGGTCACTAAAGAACTGACACGTGTTCCAACGGTCATATTTCAAACTCACACGGCAACTTTACTTGGGCTACAAGCAAAGCTGACTTGTCCGACTCTGGACAAGATTCGCTCTCATAGTCTTCACTCGAAGATATAGGTTTTGGTTAAGCATCACTTCAGTCATTCTGACTGGTTCTCTTGGACCCCACTTAACAGTATGGTGGTTCCTATGACTCAATAGAGAAGAAAAAGAACTACGAAAGATCTAAGTTTTCGGGCTCCATAGGCTTCATGTGATGTCTTCTCTTGTCATAGTCTTCAATGAGAATATCTTCATATACCACCTTTGACATCAATGTCTTCATACATTTTTAGGGTTCATCTCTGGTAGGAAAACCGAATCAATGAGGGACTTCTACCTGTGTTATCCTTCAATTCTCACAAACACATTAGTCCCTCAACTAAGTTTGTCATCAATACTCCAAAACCAACTAGGGGTGGCACTAGATGCACTTATAGGAGGAGCACCAATGAGGATGATGAACCCCTCCGTGATCGGGTCCCCCTCCGGCAGAGTGCCGGAATAGGGCTCTAGATTGGATCTCGTGGTTTTGGAACTTGTGCGCTAGAATTGTGTTTTGATCTCTCTCCTAGGGTTTTTGTAATATATGAGTATTTATAGAGCTGAGAGGCAGTGGGGAGACCTCCAATGCCCCACAGCCCATCAGGGCGCGCAACGGGCCTCTAGCGTGCCCTAGTGGGTGGTGGACCCCATGGGCCTCCCCCTGGTGCTTCCTTGGCTCCCAAGTTGTCTTCTGGTCCAGAAAATTCTCCAAAAAGTTCCATGGCATTTGAACTTCGTTTTGTACTGATACGTCTCCGTCGTATCTACTTTTCCAAACACTTTTGCCCTTGTTTTGGACTCTAACTTGCATGATTTGAATGGAACTAACCCGGACTGACGCTGTTTTCAGCAGAATTGCCATGGTGTTATTTATGTGCAGAAACAAAAGTTCTCGGAATGACCTGAAACTTTACGAAGACTATTTTTGGAAATAATAAGAAGTCCTGGCAAAAGATCAAGACCAGGGGGCCCACACCCTAGCCACGAGGGTGGGGGTGCGCCTACCCCCTGGGCGCGCCCCCCTACCTCGTGGGCCCCCTGGAGCTCCTCCGACCTCAACTCCAACTCTATATATTCACTTTCGGGGAGAAAAAAATTAGAAAGAAGGATTCATTGCATTTTACGATACAGAGCCGCCGCCAAGCCCTAAAACCTCTCGGGAGGGCTGATCTGGAGTCTGTTTGGGGCTCTAGATAGGGGAATCCGTCGCCATCGCCATCATCAACGTTCCTCCATCACCAATTTCATGATGCTCACCGCCATGCGTGAGTAATTCCATGGTAGGCTTGCTGGACGGTGATGGGTTGGATGAGATTTGTCATGTAATCAAGTTAGTTTTGTTAGGGTTTGATCCCTAGTATCCACTATGTTCTGAGATTGATGTTGCTATGACTTTGCTATGCTTAATGCTTGTCACTAGGGCCCAAGTGCCATGATTTCAGATCTGAACCTATTATGTTTTCATGAATATATGTGAGTTCTTGATCCTATCTTGCAAGTCTATAGTCACCTACTATGTGTTATGATTCGGCAACCCCGAAGTGACAATAATCGGGACCACTCTCGGTGAGGACCGTAGTTTGAGGAGTTCATGTATTCACTATGTGTTAATGCTTTGGCCCGGGACTCTATTAAAAGGAGGCCTTAATATCCCTTAGTTTCCGCTAGGACCCTGCTGCCACGGGAAGGTAGGACAAAAGATGTCATGCAAGTTCTTTTCCATAAGCATGTATGACTATATTCAGAATACATGCCTACATTACATTGATGAATTGGAGCTAGTTCTATGTCACCCTAGGTTATGACTGTTACATGATGAACCACATCCGACATAATTCTCTATCACCGATCCATTGCCTACGAGCTTTCCATATATTGTTCTTCGCTTATTTAATTTTCCGTTGCTATTGTTACAATCACTACAAAATACCAAAAACATTACTTTTGTTATCATTACCTTTTGCTACCGTTACCACTACTATCATATTACTTTGCTACTAAATACTTTGCTACAGATATTAAGTTTCCAGGTGTGGTTGAATTGACAACTCAGCTGCTAATACTTGAGAATATTCTTTGGCTCCCCTTGTGTTGAATCAATAAATTTGGGTTGAATACTCTACCCTCAAAAACTGTTGCGATCCCCTATACTTGTGGGTTATCAAGACTATTTTCTCTCACCGTTGCCAGGCAGCATAGCTCTATTCTTTAAGTCACTTGGGATTTATATCTGCTTATCGTTATGAAGAACTTGAAAGATCCAAGAACCAACATTTATCATACGAGGGGAGGTAAGGAACTTCCATCTAGCTCTGCACTTGATTCACCTTCTGTTTTGAGTAAGCTTGCGACACCTAAACCTGCTTCTACTATTGATTCTGATATGTCGCATGTTATTGATGATGCCACTTCTTCTATGCATGATACTTATGATGAAACTACTTCTATGCTTGATACTACTATGCCACTTGGTGAATTTCTTGATGAACAACTTGCTAGGTCTAGAGAGAATGAAATTATTGAAACTGATAATATTGATGAAAGTGATGATGAAGACTCTCCCCCTAATAAATATGAATTGCCTGTTGTTCCTGAGGGTTATGTTATGGATGAATAAGCTACTTGACTATTTTAGCTTGCAATGATAGATATGATCTAAAGAGGTTATTAGCTAAATGGAAGCAGCAATCCCTTAATGCTAGAATGAAACCTGACCCTGCTTTTGCTACTTCACCTTTCTGTGTTACTGATAAGGATTATGAATTCTCTGTTGATCCTGATATAATTACTTTGGTTGAATCTGATCCTTTTTATGGCTATGAATCTGAAACTGTTGTGGCACATCTTACTAAATTAAATGATATAGCCACCCTGTTCACTAATGATGAGAGAACTCGCTATGTTTATATCCTTAAAATATTTTCGTTCTCATTAAAGGGTGATGCTAAGATATGGTTTAATTCTCTTGATCCTGGTTGTGTGCGTAGTCCCAAGGATATGATTTATTACTTCTCTGCTAAATATTTCCCTGCTCATAAGAAACAAGCTGTCTTAAGGGATATATATATATATATAATTTTGTGCAAATTGAAGAAGAGAGTCTCTGTCGGTGTCAAAACCGGCGGATCTCTGGTAGGGGGTCCCGAACTGTGCGTCTAGGCCGGATGGTAATAGGAGACAAGGGACACGAAGTTTTACCCAGGTTCGGGCCCTCTCGATGGAGGTAAAACCCTACGTCCTGCTTGATTAATATTGATGATATGGGTAGTACAAGAGTAGATCTACCATGAGATCGAGGAGGCTAAACCCTAGAAGCTAGCCTATGGTATGATTGTTGATGTGTACGTTGTCCTGCAGACTAAAACCCTCCGGTTTATATAGACACCGGATAGGGTTAGGGTTACATAGAGTCGGTTATAATGGTAGGAGATCTTCATATCCGTATGGCCAAGCTTGCCTTCCACACCAAGGAAAATCCCTTCCAGACACGGGACGGAGTCTTCAAGCTTGTATCTTCATAGTCCAGGAGTCCAGCTGAAGGTATAGTCTGGCTATCCGAACACCCCCTAATCTAGGACTCCCTCAGTAGCCCCCGAACCAGGCTTCAATGACGATGAGTCCGGCGTGCAGATTGTCTTCGGCATTGCAAGGCGGGTTCTCCTCCAAATTCCATGCACCTGTTTGAATAAAGTCTGATTTCTTGTAGATGTTGCGCTCCTTGGCTTCTACGCCCAATAATGGCCGCTTCCCACGTGTCAAACGAATATGAAAAGTCTGAGTGTTTTTACATTCACACCCCTAGCCGCGTAAATGAGCTGCCCTATTTAAGGGGACAAGGATTTAGATCCAATCCACACCTTCTCCCCTCCGCGAGTGTTCATTAGAGCGCATCCGACAAAGGTCCATTACACCATGGCCAGCCGTCGCAACTCCTCCCCTTGCCCTTCCAGCCCTAAGCCTGGATATTGGGAGAGATGTTCCACCCCGCATAGTGAGCTAGTGACGCTCCAGACCAAGGGATTTCTCCCCCCGGCCTATATGGTCTCGGTTCGAGCCGGTCTTGTCGTCTACAACGGCGGAGAGCAAGCAGAGAATGCCCCTAATCCCTCCAAAGGAGAGCGGGTGTGCCTTGTCCCTTACTTAATAAGGGGGCTCAGATTTCCAATCCACCCATTTCTCTGGGGGCTGCTGGAGTTCTATGGCCTCCAGCTACATCATCTCACGCCTGCCTCAGTATTGCATATCGCGAGCTTTGTAGCCCTCTGTGAGCTGTTCTTGGGTGTTGAAGCTCATTTCGGACTGTGGAAGGAGCTATTTTTCCTCGTGCCCCGTTCCAATAAGGGGTCAATGTATCAAGTGGGCGGAGCCGAAGTGTGGCGCATCGCCGGGACCGGATATCTGTCCGGAACCCCAAAGAAGGCGTCCGAAGACTGGCCCTCGGAATGGTTCTATATAGAAGACGTCCCGCTGCCGGATCCTGTCCGGATCGGCCTCCCTGAATTCAACAGTGCTCCCTTAAAGAAGCGCCTAAGCTGGCGCCCACGGAGCCCTCAGAGGGAAAGTGACAGGAACATCATTGAACTAATGGGCCGAATAACATTGTTAGCCTATCCCGGACTAACCATGATCGGGGTTATGGCTGAATGCATTATGCGGGGGGTGCAGCTGCTTCAGTATAGAAGCCACCCCATGTGGGACTTCAACGGGGAGGACGACGCCACCCGCTACGGTCGTAAGGGGCCGGATTCAGCTGCTGCTCTACTAAAGATCTTGTCCACTTTGTATAAGGGAGAAGAGGAGGAATTTCTCCGCGTCAACCCTCAGGGTGGATTCTCCATGCACAATCCCCCGAGCTGGGTAAGCGGCCGTATTTACTTGTCCATCCGTTTTGTATTCCCATTGTTAAATATTCAGTCTGACGACTTTAACGCAGGAACTGCGCCGGGCTGTTAAGGAAATAAGCAGCCCTCCTCCACAACCCGAGGACCCAGGATGGTCCCTCGACCCGGCCTCTCAAGAGGATCCGTACATGTTTGTGGAGCTGATTGATGGAGTGTTCCATCAATTGAGCGAGGACAACGCCTTGGTGGCCATCACGGCCGATTACCCAGGGCTAATCCTGACGCCCCAGGTACCTGAGATCGAAGTCCCAGTACCCTGAATAGGTGTCCGCCCACTCGTGTTCAGTTTCCTGATTGCAACCGAACTTTGCAAGGGAGGTTTTTAAGGCGGAACGCCGAACCTGTGGCGACAAGCCAACGAGGGGCCGTAGGGCCTCGTGGGCCGAAAAGAAGTGCAGACCGGACCGAGGCATCAGCGCAAAGGTATGGCGTGCCCCCTTATCCCAGGTGTTATACCTTCGAGGCACATTGACACTCGTGCTCTCTTCAGGACAAAGAGACCTTGCCGGACTATACTCGGAGAGACTGCCAATCGCGCCTCCACCAGCCAGGCCCCAAAGCCTGGTCTGGAGGCAGAGGCGAATGCAAGGCGCACGCCAGACGCTCCTCTGACGAAGGATGTGGACGGGTTGTCTGCCACCAACTCTGAGGTGGAGAGTGCCATGAACCACAGGCGTCGCCGGACAATTCTTCGCGACGCTTGTTTCTCCCAAGGGGCGTTAGATGCCTTCAACTCAGGAGATGCGCACCTCCGTGCCGCTCAAAATGGTCTAGCCAGAGCCACAGAGCAATATGTAAAAGACATACGGGTAAGAAAATTTTGGTAATTATATATATAGCAGTAGCCCCCGAGACTTGAAACAGTTAGAATAACTGATTTAAGGATCATTTGATATGCAGGTTCTTACAGAAAAGAATTCCCTACTGTCCAAGGAGCTGGAAGAGTGCAAAGCCCAACTGGAGGCCGCACTAGCCGCGGTAGGGGAGCCTAAGGAGACCCCCTCTGGTAATATACACTTC
Organism: Triticum dicoccoides; assembly: GCF_002162155.2. Classification (NCBI taxonomy): domain Eukaryota; kingdom Viridiplantae; phylum Streptophyta; class Magnoliopsida; order Poales; family Poaceae; genus Triticum; species Triticum dicoccoides. The sequence continues at coordinate 209,422,158 of NC_041392.1, read as the reverse complement.
AAAAGATAAGTATTTTGCGAAGCAAGGCTTTGGTGCGAATCTGACAAATGAAATTGCAGATGGCGCCGGATTGAATCCGAAAAGGCAACACCTCCTACGCCAGCTAAAGGCTGGTGAGAGGGTGCTGATAAAGGTGATGGGGGGGAAGAACGATCTCCAAGATGCCAACACCAAGCTGGGCGTCGAGCTGAAAGATGTTCGTGCCCAGCTGTCAGACTCCGTGAAGGAGAATCAGCGGCTTTGGCGCGGCATATTTAGTAAGTGCTTGAACGAACCTTTTGAAAGAAAGTTCGGTGGGGAAGTCGATCAACAGAGCAATGTCTGTAGGTGTGCTAACATGTCGTCCTGCAGAGGAGATGCCCGGTTCTACGGGTGACCTTCTTCCTGAGCTCTCGCAACTGCTGGATCGAGTTCGGCAGGCGATGCGAGGCGTCGCCCAGGCCCTGTGGCCATCCGTCTCCATGCCCGAAGGTCTTGGAGAGCTTGCGGAGAAGATAAAGGGAGCACGACAGCACTTCCAATTGTGGAAGATATCAACCTGCCATCAAGGCGCTAGGGAGGCCCGGGCCATGGTGAAGACGCGGTACGCAAAGGTTGACCCCAACCACATGGCCGAGGTCGGTCCTGTAGGGCCCGATGGGAAAGAGATCCCTGTAAGCTTAGTATACGGCCAAGTAGAGTTGGCCGCAAAGTATTCCCAGCAGGACTGTAAATTAGACAGCCTATTAGATGGTATTGAAGAGGAATACAACCAGTCAAAATGACTATGTAATTTAATTGACATTTATAATGCCTTCTAGCCGGATTGTAGATAATTTGTCATGGCCGACCTTTTCGCTTCAGCCTCGGGACCTGACGGTCCGGAGTGTGTCCGAATTCCCATGCGGTTATATAGGAACTGGGGAATGCATGGGGACCAGGCGTAGGGGTCATTAGGGCGTGAACAGACAAGTGCCCGACTAGGTATGTTATATTACATGGTTAGTAAGAAACATCTTTCAGGGAGAATAGTTCCGTTAGGGGTTCCTTTCCCTGGGAGGCATGCCCTAAGGTGCATGTCCATGCTGCGAAAAGAAACGCAGGAAAAACATCTGGGGGCGTATATATAAAAATAAAAAAGATCATCTTTAGTTCACCGACCGAATATTCCCTTAAGAATGCTAGCTTTCGGCTTCACCCAGTCTGAGGTACACGTCCGGCTGACCCGGCAGTAACAATCGCAGAGGTGCTCCCTTTACCACCTAGCCGAACAATCGGGAATGTAGGGGTAAGCACAGGAGCCAGGCAACCTAGCTTGGCCAAAACTTAAGTCATATCGATGCATATAATGGTGAATAAAAGGTACATGCGGAAGTGTGACACATGTGTTGGGCATGAAGCCCACATGAATAAGCTTCTATTTAAAGAAGCCCCTAGGTTTAATGAGCGCGGATAGCGCGTCACTTTATGAGCCTTTAGAGGCTATAAGAGAGAGAGAGAGAGAGAAGAAGAAGAGAAATGTAAGACAGAAAATATAAAAAATGGACAGAGGAAGGAGATGAACACAGAGTCCGGCGCTAGGCATAGAATCTTTGGAGACGGGCTGCGTTCCATGGGTTTGGCTCGAGTCGGTTATCTGATGCATCCCGCAGGCGGTACGCTCCACCAGTCAGGACTTGGTCAATTATGAAGGGACCTTCCCACTTGGGCTTGAGTTTGTCCTTTTTCTTGTCCGGTAGTCGTAGAACTAATTCGCCAACATTGTAATTTTTGGCCCGTACTTCTTTGCTTTGGTATCTTCGAGCCTGCTGTTGATAGAATGCGGAACGGGCTTTTGCCACGTCACGCTCCTCCTCCAATGCGTCCAAGCTGTCCTGCCGATCGAGCTCGGCTTCTCTTTCTTCGTACATGTGCACTCGAGGTGAGTCATGAATTATATCGCAAGGCAAAACTGCCTCTGCGTCGTACACCATAAAGAATGGTGTGTATCTGATGGTGCAATTCGGCGTGGTCCGCAGCCCCCAGAGTACGGAGTCGAGCTCCTCTACCCAGTGCGTGTTAGATTCCTTGAGGGACCGCACTAATCTGGGTTTGATGCCGCTCATGATAAGACCATTTGCACGTTCGACCTGGCCGTTAGTTTGTGGGTGATAGACGGAAGCATAATCGAGCTTGATGCCCATGTTTTTGCACTAGAGTTTTACCTCGTTGGCCGTGAAGTTCGTGCCGTTTTCAGTGATAATGCTGTAGGGGATGCCGTAACGGTGTACAACCCCGGATATAAAGTCTATCACCGGTCCGGATTCGGCCGTCTTAACAGGCTTGGCTTCTATCCATTTAGTGAACTTATCCACCATGACCAGTAAGTATTTTTGCTTGTGGGTTCCGCCTTTAAGGGGTCCAACCATGTCAAGCCCCCAGACCGCGAAGGGCCAAGTAATGGGGATGGTTTGGAGGGCGGTGGGTGGCATATGGCTTTGGTTTGCAAAGAGCTAGCAACCGGTGCATCATTGGACTAAGTCCTGAGTGTCTGCCTGGGCCGTCGGCCAATAAAAGTCTGTACGAAAGGCCTTGCTTACAAGGGACCAGGCTGCAACGTGATGACCGCCGAGTCCGGCATGAATTTCAGCCAGGAGATTCCGCCCCTCCTGTTCGGAGATGCACCTTTGAAGGACTCTGGTAGTGCTTTTCTTATGAAGCTCTCCCTCGTGGACTCTGTAGGCTTTGGATCGCTGCACTATGCAGCGTGCCTCATTTTGGTCCTCGGGGAGTTCCTGCCTAGTAAGGTAGGCGAGGAATGATTCTGTCCACGGGGCGATGACGGCCATTATTACGTGGGCTGAAGATGTTCTTTCATTGGCAGAGCCTCCGATTGTGCAAGAATGTTTGGTGTCGGGCAGTGCGGTTGGGTCCGGGCTGTTATTGTTCGGCTCCCCTTCCCATGCTACGGATGGCTTGAACAACCTTTCCAAGAAGATGTTGGGGGAGTACATCGCGTTTTGCGCCGATGCGTGCCAGGACATCTGCCGCCTGATTATTTTCCCAGGTAATATGGTGAAATTCAAGCCCCTCGAACCGAGCTGACATTTTTAGGACGGTGTGGCGGGAAGCTGCCATTTTTGGATCCTTGGCATCAAAGTCTCCATTTATTTGGGATATTGCGAGGTTCGAGTCCCCGTGCACCTTTAGGCGTTGGATGCCCATGGATACTGCCATCCGGAGACCATGTAGAAGGGCCTCATATTCGGCTGCATTGTACATAATCTGTAGTACGTATTGAACTGTGTCTCCTGTGGGGGACGTCAAAATGACGCCAGCCCCCAGTCCGGCCAACATCTTGGAGCCGTCGAAATGCATGATCCAATCTGAATATGTGGCGTACTCTTTAGGTAGTTCGGCCTCCGTCCATTCTGCGACGAAGTTGGCCAAGACTTGTGACTTGATGGCTCGTCGTGGCTTATAAGTTATGTCAAACGGGAGGAGCTCGATGGCCCATTTCGCAATCCGGCCCGTTGCGTCACGGTTCTTTATAATATCGTTAAGTGGTACTTCCGAGGCTACTGTTATTGAACACTCCTGAAAGTAGTGTCGTAGCTTCCGGGATGCCATGAATACTGCGTACGCAATCTTTTGATAATGCGGTACTATGGTTTGCAGGGAGTGAGGACAGTGGATACATAATAGATCGGCTTTTGAAGGGGGAATTTGTGTCCGTCCGCTTCTCGTTCGACGACAAGCACTGCGCTTACAACCTGATGTGTTGCTACAATGTTTAATAGCATTGGTTCGCCAATGTTTGGCGCAGCCAGGACTGGGTTTGTTGCTAGTATGGATTTTATTTCGTCGAGTCTGGCCGTGGCTGCGTCCGTCCATTTGAAGTGTTCGGTGCGCCGAAGGAGGCGGTAAAGGGGTAGGGCCTTTTCTCCCAAGCGGGAGATAAAGCGGCTTAGAGCTGCCACGCATCCGGTTAACTTTTGTATTTGTTTGAGGTCCTTTGGGATATCCAGTTGTGACAGAGCTCGGATCTTGGCTGGATTTGCTTCAATTCCTCTACCGGATTCAATGAAGCCCAAGAGCTTTCCGGCTGGAACACCGAAAACGCATTTTTCCGGGTTGAGCTTGATGTTGTATGTTCGGAGGTTATCAAATGTGAGCCTCAAGTCGTCTACTAGAGATTCAACATGTCTTGTTTTGACGACCACATCATCTACATATGCCTCCACTGTTTTGCCGATCTGGCTTGCTAGACATGTCTGAATCATGCGCTGATATGTTGCGCCGGCGTTTTTGAGCCCGAAGGGCATCATGTTGAAGCAAAATGGCCCGTATGGTGTGATAAATGCCGTTGCGGCTTGGTCTGGTTCTGCCATCTTGATTTGATGGTAGCCAGAATATGCGTTGAGGAAACACAACGAATCGTGTCCTTCGGTGGCATCGATAATTTGATCGATGCGGGGGAGGGGGAAGGGATCCTTTGGGCAAGCCTTGTTAAGGTATTTAAAATCAACACGCAGGCGCCAGGATTTGTCCTTCTTTGGTACCATCACCAGGTTTGCTAGCCAGTCCGGATGTTTTATATCTCTTATGAATCCGGCCTCCAATAGCTTTGCTAGCTCCTCTCCCATGGCCTGTCTCTTAGGTTTGCAAAAACGCCGAAGAGCCTGTTTGACAGATTTGAATCCTGTTTGGATATTTAAGCTGTGCCGTCCAGCCTGTGTGGGATTCCTGGCATGTCTGAAGGGTGCCAGGCGAAAATGTCCTAGTTCTCTCGTAGGAACTCTCGCAATGCGGCGTCGACATCAGGGTTTAACTATGCCCCGATGGAAGCTGTTTTATTGGGGTCCGTTGGATGGACTTGGAATTTGACTATTTCGTCCGCCGGTTTAAAGGAGGTGGACTTGGATCTTTTGTCGAGTACCACATCGTCCCTATTCACTGTAGAGCGCAGCGCAGTCAGCTCCTCAGCCGCTCGGGCTTCGGATAGTGCCTCGAGGGCCAGTGCGGCTGTCTTGTTTTCGGCACGGAGTGCTATGTCCGGATCACTAGCGAGAGTGATGATCCTGTTAGGCCTGGGCATCTTGAGCTTCATGTACCCGTAATGGGGTATTGCTTGGAAGATTGTAAATGCTTCCCGCCCTAGCAGAGCATGATAGCCGCTGCTGAACGGAGCCACCTGGAACATGACCTCTTCGGACCTGTAATTATCCGGCGTGCCGAACACCACATATAGTGTGATTTTTCCTGTAAAGCGCGCTTCCCGACTGGGGATTATTCCTCTAAAGGTTGTGCTGCTTCGCTCAATGCGGTTCCAGTCTATTTCCTTTTTTGAAGAGTCTCCTCGTAAATGAGGTTCAATCCGCTGCCGCCGTCCATGAGTACCTTGGTAAGACGAAAGCCATCCACTATTGGACTGAGGACCAATGCGGCTAGTGCTCGGGCTGTTCAGAATTTAGGTTCATCACTGGCGTTACAGGTATTAGCCGAGTCACTCCATGGGTTTATTGTTGCTACTTGGTAGACTTCGGCAAGGCTGCGGAGTGTCCTTTTTCACATATTATTTGCTGCGAAAGTCTCGAAGACTGTTAATACCGTATTGGTGTCTCTGGGGTGGCTTTCTGTGGCCTCCGGAATTAGGAGATTTTCGCCAATTTTGGCCACCTGCCAGAGTATCCAACATGCTCTGAGGCTGTGAGTTGGTGTGGCGTCCTCTGTACTGTAAATTTTACCGGGTCCATTAAGCCACCCTTTCAGTACGGTTCCATGCCCTGTAGAGGGTTTTTGCTTTTTAGTGCTTGACCTGGGTGACTGGTGATGATGCACCCTTTTATTTCGGACTGGGTTTGTATTCAGGGCCGGATTGTCCCAAAATTTTATTTCGGTTTTCCAGGAGCTTTCCATCGCACAGTACTGTCGTACAATGGACGCCAAGTCAGTGAAGCGTGTAATATCACGGCGACTTATGGCGTTGAGTATTCCCTTGTCCATGCAATTATTGCAGAAGACTGAGATTGCGTCTTCCTCACGGCAGTCCCTTAGCCTGTTCTTAACCAGGAGGAATCTGGCCCAGTAATGATGTACTGTTTCATCGGGTTCTTGCATGATTTTGGATAGATCGCTTATGTTGGGGTGGGTGGGTGGAATTAAATCCGAAGCCTCACCCCATCTAAGGCTTAGAGGCCGAGGAATTTCTGAACTCAAAAATTTGGATTCCTGGATGTTGTCTAATGAATCCAGCCCGTCGCCTGACTCTAAGTTCAGGTCTTGAGTGATATCCTCCCCTCCGCGAGTATCCGGCTTAGAGGGATCGGGAATCCGGACGTAGCAAGTCCTTAAGATAGATGAAGGGTCGCTGCACTGTCCCTCTACCACGGCAACATGATGGGTGACTTGGGGAGAGTTAATCTGGTCGTAATCCGTAGCGACTCCCAGGGCGGCGAAGCGATCCAAGAGCTCGTTTATGGAGGAAAGCTCTATTGGATCTAACTGCTCGGCGAGTTCCGAGTTGACATGAAGATTGTTTTCGATGGCTTGAGAGGACATCGTCGGCGCAGAAGCCGAACAGGCGGTCATAAGAAAGCCACCTAACCGGAGGGTTTGGCCGACAGCCAAAGCTCCCTTAGCAACGGTGCCGTCTTTAAAGATGGGGCGACGCATCCTTCCTGATGGCGACGACACAGAGGAACTCTCAATGAAAGCACCAATGTCGGTGTCAAAACCGGCGGATCTCGGGCAGGGGGTCCCGAACTGTGCGTCTAGGCCGGATGATAGCAGGAGACAAGGGACATGAAGTTTTACCCAGGTTCAGGCCCTCTCGATGGAAGTAAAAACCTACGTCCTGCTTGATTAATATTGATGATATGGGTAGTACAAGAGTAGATCTACCAAGAGATCGAGGAGGCTAAACCCTAGAAGTTGGCCTATGGTATGATTGTTGATGTGTACGTTGTCCTACGGACTAAAACCCTCCGGTTTATATAGACACCGGATAGGGTTAGGGTTACATAGAGTCAGTTACAATGGTAGGAGATCTTCATATCCGTATCGCCAAGCTTGCCTTCCACACCAAGGAAAGTCCCTTCCGGACATGGGACGGAGTCTTCTATCTTGTATCTTCATAGTCCAGGAGTCCGGCTGAAGGTATAGTCCGGCTATCCGAACACCCCCTAATCCAGGACTCCCTCAGTCTCCCACAAGCTTGGGGAGGCTTCTCCAATTACTTAATGCTTTGCCTAATCATCCTCTTAAGAAAAATGAAATACTTGATATCTTTTATAATGGACTAACCGATGCTTCCAGAGACTAATAAACAATATGTTGACTAATGAAAATAATTGGACACTTCCTGAGCCTATTCCTAAACCAACTCCGGAGAAGAGAGGTGTTCTATTTCTCAGTCCTGAAGATATGCAAGAGGCAAAGAAATCCATGAAAGAAAAGGGTATTAAAGATGAAGATGTTAAGAATTTACCTCCTATTGAAGATACACATGGTCTTAATTTACCGCCTGTCAAAGAAATGCATAATTTTAATCCATCTCCTATTGAAGAAATACATGGTCTTGATAACCCGACACAGGTAGTAAAGGTAAATTCTCTCTATAGATATGATAAAGCTGAAATCCCATTTACTAAGTTTGCTAGCCCATGCTTAGATGAGTTTGATAAATTTATGGTTAAGCAAGAAGACTTCAATGCTTATTTTGTTAGAGAATTAAAATGCAGTGCTGATATGCTATTATATGGCTAATGTCAAAGGTGAACTTAAACTTATTAGTAAACATGCTTCTATGGTTACCACTCAAGTAGAACAAGTACTTAAAGCTCAAAATGATTTGCTCAATGAATTGAATAGTAAGAATAATGATTTTGCTGTTAGAGTGGCTACTAGAACTGGTAAAATAACTCAGGAACCTTTGTATCCTAAAGGCCACCCTAAGAGAATTGAGCAAGATTCTCAGAGAAATAATATAGATGCACCTGGTCCTTCTAAAAGGAAGAAAAACAAGAATGATAGGACTTTGCATGCTTCTAGTGAACCTATTACTGAAACACCTGAGAATCCAAATGATATTTCTATTTCTGATGCTGAAACACAATCTGGTAATGAACCTGAAACTAGTGATAATGTTAATGATAATGTTCATGTTGATGCTCAACCTAGCAATGATAATGATATAGAAATTGAACCTGCTGTTGATCTTGATAACTCACAGTCAAAGAATCAACATTATGATAAATAAACTTTGTTGCTAGGAAACATGGTAAAGAAAGAGAACCATGGGTTCAGAAACCCATGCCTTTTCCTCCCAAACCATCCAAGAAAAAGGATGATGAGGATTTTGAGCGCTTTGCTGAAATGATTAGACCTATCTTTTTGCGTATGCGATTAACTGATATGCTTAAAATGAATCCTTATGCTAAGTACATGAAAGAAATTGTCACTAATAAAAGAAAGATACCGGAAGCTGAAATTTCCACCATGCTAGCTAATTACACTTTTAAAGGTGGAATACCAAAGAAACTTGGAGATCTAGGAGTACCCACTATACCATGCTCCATTAAAAGAAACTATGTTAAAACTGCTTTATGTGATCTTGGAGCCGGTGTTAGTGTTATGCCTCTCTCTTTATATCGTAGACTTGATTTGAATAAGTTGACACCTACTGAAATATCTTTGCAAATGGCTGATAAATCAACTGCTAAACCTGTCAGTATTTGTGAGGATGTGCCTGTTGTGGTTGCAAACATTACTGTTTTAACGGACTTTGTTATTCTTGATATTCCCGAGGATGATAGTATGTCTATTATTCTTGGAAGACCCTTTTTGAATACTGTAGGGGCTGTTATTGATTGCAACAAAGGCAATGTCACTTTTCATGTTAATGGTAATGAGCATACGGTACACTTTCCGAGGAAACAACCTCAAGTTCATAGTATCAATTCTATTGGAAAAATTCCATCGATTATTTTTGGAGGTTTTGAATTTCCTCTACCTACTGTCAAGAAGAAATATGATATTCTAATTATTGGGCATATGCATATCTGATACGTCTCCAACGTATCTATAATTTTTGATTGTTCCATGCTATTATATTATCTGTTTTGGATGTTTATGGGCTTTATTAGACACTTTCATATTATTTTTGGGACTAACCTATTAACCCAGAGCCCAGTGCCAGTTTCTGTTTTTTCCTTGTTTTAGAGTATCACAGAAAAGGAAAATCAAACGGAGTCCAATTGACCTGAAACTTCACGGAACTTATTTTTGGAAGGAAAACAACCCGGGAGACTTGGAGTCCACGTCAAGGAAGCTTCGAGGAAGCCACGAGGTAGGGGGGCATGCCCACCCCCTTGGGCAGGCCCTCCACCCTCGTGGGCCCCTCGTGGCTCTCCTGACGTATCTCTTCCGCATATATATATATATATATATATATATATATATATATATATATATATATATATATATATATATCCATATACCCTAAAACAATCGGGGAACATAACAGATCGGGAGTTCCGCCACCAGAAGCCTCCGTAGCCACCGAAAACCAATCTAGACCCATTCCGGCACCCTGCCGGAGGGGGAATCCTTCTCCGGTGGCTATCTTCATCATCCCGGTGCTCTCCATGACGAGGAGGGAGTAGTTCTCCCTTGGGGCTAAGGGTATGTACCACTAGCTATGTGTTTGATCTCTCTCTCTCTCTCTCGTGTTCTTGATTTGGCACGATCTTGATATATCGCGAGATTTGCTATTATAGTTGGATCTTATGTTTATTCTCCCCCTCTACTCTCTTGTAATGGATTGCGTTTCCCCTTTGAAGTTATCTTATCGGATTGAGTCTCTAAAGATTTGAGAACACTTGATGTATGTCTTGTCGTGCGTATCTGTGGTGACAATGGGATATCACGTGATTCACTTGATGTATGTTTTGGTGATCAACTTGCAGGTTCCGCCCATGAACCTATGCATAGGGGTTGGCACACGTTTTCGTCGTGATTCTCTGGTAGAAACTTTGGGGCACTCTTTGAAGTTCTTTGTGTTGGTTGAATAGATGAATCTAAGATTGTGTGATGCATATCGTATAATCATACCCATGAATACTTGAAGTCATATTGGAGTATCTAGGTGACATTAGGGTTTTGGTTGATTTGTGTCTTAAGGTGTAATTCTAGTACGAACTCTAGGGCTGTTTGTGACACTTATAGGAATAGCCCAACGGATTGATTGGAAAGAATAACTTTGAGGTGGTTTCGTACCCTACCATAATCTCTTCGTTTGTTCTCCGCTATTAGTGACTTTGGAGTGACTCTTTGTTGCATGTTTATGGATAGTTATGTGATCCAATTATGTTATTATTGTTGAGAGGACTTGCACTAGTGAAATTATGTACCCTAGGCCTTGTTTCAAAACATTGCAATGCCGTTTACGCTCACTTTTATCATTCATTAATTCGCTGTTTTTATATTTTCAGATTACAAAAACTATTATCTACCACCATATACCACTTGTATCACCATCTCTTCGCCGAACTACTGCACATATACAATTTATCATTGTATTGGGTGTGTTGGGGACACAAGAGACTCTTTGTTATTTGGTTGCAGGGTTGCTTGAGAGAGACCATCTTCATCCTACGCCTCCTACGGATTGATAAACCTTAGGTCATCCACTTGAGGGAAATTTGCTATTGTCCTACAAACCTCTGCACTTGGAGGTCCAACAACGTCTACAAGAAGAAGGTTGTGTAGTAGACATCAAGCTCTTTTCTGGCGCCATTGCCGGGGAGGTGAGTGCTTGAAGGTATATCTTTAGATCTTGCAATCGAATCTTTTTGTTTCTTGTTTTAGCACTAGTTTAGTTTATAAAAGAAAACTACAAAAAAATGGAATTGAGTTTACCTCATATGCTTCATCTTTTTAATATCTTTCATGAGTATGATGGGAAGGAAAATTGTGCTAAAGTGTTAGAAGAAGAATGCATTAGAATGTTTGGCACTAAATATTTGAATGATGAGCATGATTGCAATGTTGTTAGTATGAATTCCTTGAATATCCATGATGCTAATGATATGCAAAGCCACAATCTTGGGGAAGCTATGTTTGATGAAGATGATATTTTTTATGCACCAAGTTTTGATGAGCAAATTTATTATGATGAAAGCATGCCTCCTATTTTTGATGATTATATTGATGAAAGTGTATTTGGAGAGGTCATGACTTTATTTGATGATGAATCCACTATTTCGGAAGAGGTTCCCATTGATTATGAGAACAAAGTTGCTATCTGTGATGATTATTGTGATGACTTGTATGCTATAAAGAATAATGATATCCATGAGACTTGTCATCATAATTTTAGTTTTCAATTGGATTATGCCTCACATGATAATTATTTTGTTGAGTTTGCTCCCACTATTATTCATGAGAAGAATTTTGCTTGTGTGGAGAGTAATAAAATTTCTATGCGTGTAGATCATGAAAAGAATGCTTTATGTGATGGTTATATTGTTGAATTCATTAATTATGCTACTAAAAATTATTATGAGGGAGGAATATATGCTTGTAGGAAATTGGAATAATATCAAGTTTCCTCTCTATGTGCTTAAAGTTATGAAGTTATGCTTGTTTTACATTCCTATGCAAGTTGATTCTTGTTCCCATAAGTTGTTTTCTCACAAAATCCCTATGCATATGAAGTGGATTAGGCTTAAATGTGCTAGTAATATTCTTCATGATGCTATCTTTATGTTTCAATTCTTATCTTTTATGTGAGCATCGTTGAAATCATCATGCCTAGCTAGGGGCGTTAAACGATAGCGCTTGTTGGGAGGCAACCCAATTTTATTTTTGTTCCTTGGCTTTTGCTCCTGTTTAGTAATAAATAATTCATATAGCCTCTGTTTAGATGTGGTTTTATGTTTTAATTAGTGTTTTTTCCAAGTAGAACCTTTGGGAAGACTTGGGGAAAGTCTTTGCGATCATGCTGTAAAAAACAGAAACTTTAGCGCTCACGAGAATTGCTGCCTTTTTTATTGGAGAGTGCTATTTAGTTAATTCTTTTTGAAGATTATTAATAGATAAATTCCTCACGTCCAGAAATTTATTTTAGAATTTTATTTGTTCTAGAAGTATACGTTTGATCCAGATTACTATAGACTGTTCTGTTTTTGACAGATTCTGTTTTTTGATGTGTTGTTTGTTTATTTTTATGAATCTATGAGTAGTATCGGAGGGTATGAACCATAGATAAGTTGGAATACAGTAGATATTACACCAATAAGAATTTATAATGAGTTCACAACAGTACCTAAGTGGTGATTTATTTTCTTATACTAACGGAGCTTACGAGTTTTCTGTTAAGTTTTGGGTAAAGATTCGATGCACTATGGAATAAGGAGTGGCAAGAACCTAAGCTTGGGGATGCCCAAGACACCCCAAGGCAATATTCAAGGACAACCAAGAGCCTAAGCTTGGGGATGCCCCGGAAGACATCCCCTCTTTCGTCTTCTTTCGTTGGCAACTTTACTTGGAGCTATATTTTTATTCACCACATGATATGTGTTTTGCTTGGAGCGTCATGTCATTTTATTTTTATTTGCTTTCTGTTTGAATAAAATAACAAGATCTGAAATTATTAAATGTTAGAGAGTCTTCACATAGTTGCATAATTATTCGTCTACTCATTGATCTTCACTTATATCTTTCGGAGTAGTTTGTCATTTGCTCTAGTGTTTCACTTATATATTTTTAGAGCACGATGGTGGTTTTATTTTATAGAAATAGATGAACTCTCATGCTTCACTTATATTATTTTGAGAGTCCGAAACAGCATGTTAATTTGCTTTGGTTATGAATTTAGTCCTAATATGATGGGCATCCAAGAGGGGTATAATAAAAACTTTCATATAAGTGCATTGAATACTAAGAGAAGTTTGATACTTGATGATTGTATTGAGATATGGAGATAGTGATATCAAAGTTGTGCTAGTTGGGTAGATGTGAATTTGAGGAATACTTGTATTGAAGTTTGCAAGTCCCGTAGCATGCACGTATGGTAAACATTGTGTAACAAATTTGAAACATGAGGTGTTATTTGATTGTCTTCCTTATCAGTGGTGGTCGGGGACGAGCGATGGTATTTTCTTACCAATCTATCCCCCTAGGAGCATGCGCGTAATGCTTGGTTTTTGATGACTTGTAGATTTTTGCAATTAGTATGTGAGTTCTTTATGACTAATGTTGAGTCCATGGATTATACGCACTTTTACCCTTCCATCATTGCTAGCCTCTTCAGTACCGTGCATTGCCCTTTCTCACATTGAGAGTTGGAGCAAATCTCGCCGGTGCATCCAAATCCTGTGATATGATACGCTCTTTCACACATAAACCTCCTTATATCTTCCTCAAAACAGCCACCATACCTACCTATTATGGCATATCCATAGCCATTCCGAGATATATTGCCATGCAACTTTTCCACCATTCCGTTTATCATGACACATTCATCATTATCATATTGCTTTGCATGATCATGTAGTTGACATCATATTTGTGGCAAAGCCACCGTTCATAATTTTTCATACATGTCACTCTTGATCCATTGCTATCCCAGTATACCGCCGGAGGCATTCATATAGAGTCATACTTTGTTCTAGTATCGAGTTGTAACCATTGAGTTGTAAGTAAATAGAAGTGTGATGATCATCATTCATGGAGCATTGTCCCAAAAAAAGGTAAGGCTAAAAAAAGGGGAAAGGCCAAATAAAAAAGGAAAATGCTACTATCCTTTTTCCACACTTGTGCTTCAAAGTAGCACCATGATCTTTATGATGGAGAGTCTCTTGTTTTGTCACTTTCGTATACTAGTGGGAAATTTTCTTTATATAACTTGGATTGTATATTCCAACAATGGGCCTCCTCAAGTGCCCTAGGTCTTCGTGAGCAAGCAAGTTGGATGCACACCCACTTAGTTTCTTTTGTTGAGCTTTCATACATTTATAGCTCTAGTGCATCCGTTGCATGGCAATCCCTACTGCTTTCATTGACATCAATTGATGGGCATCTCCCTAGCCCATTGATTAGCCACGTCGATGTGAGACTTTATCCTTTTTTTTCTTCTCCACATAACCCCCTCATTATATTCTATTCCACCGATAGTGCTATGTCCATGGCTCACGCTCATATATTGCGTGAAAGTTGAAAAAAGTATGAAACAATTGCTTGTCTTGTCATCGGGGTTATGCATGATGAGAGCATTCTTGTGTGACGAAAATGGAGCATGACCAAACTATATGATTTTGTAGGGATGAACTTTCTTTGGCCATGTAATGTTGAGAAGACATGATTGCTTAGTTAGTATGCTTGAAGTATTATTATTTTTATGTCAATATTAAACTTTTGTCTTGAATCTTATGGATCTGAATATTCTTGCCACAATAAAGAGAACTACATGGATAAATATGTTAGGTAGCATTCCACATGAAAAATTCTGTTTTTATCATTTACCTACTCGAGGACGAGCAGGAATTTAGCTTGGGGATGCTGATACGTCTCCAACGTATCTATACTTTTTGATTGTTCCATGCTATTATATTATCTATTTTGGATGTTTATGGGATTTATTAGACACTTGTATATTATTTTTGGGACTAACCTATTAACCCAGAGCCCAGTGCCAGTTTCTGTTTTTTCCTTGTTTTAGAGTATCGCAGAAAAGGAAAATCTAACGGAGTCCAATTGACCTGAAACTTCACGGAACTTATTTTTGGAAGGAAAGCAACCCGGGAGACTTGGAGTCCACGTCACGGAAGCTTCGAGGAAGCCACGAGCTAGGGGGCGCGCTCACCCCCCTGGGCGCGCCCTCCACCCTCGTGGGCCCCTCGTGGCTCTCCTGACGTATCTCTTCCGCCTATATATATATATATCCATATACCCTAAAACGATCGGGGAACACAATAGATCGGGAGTTCCGCCGCCAGAAGCCTCCGTAGCCACCAAAAACCAATCTAGACCCGTTCCGGCACCCTGTCAGAGGGGGAATCCTTCTCTAGTGGCTATCTTCATCATCCCGGTGCTCTCCATGACGAGGATGGAGTAGTTCTCCCTCGGGGCTGAGGGTATCTACCAGTAGCTATGTGTTTGATCTCTCTCTCGTGTTCTTGATTTGGCATGATCTTGATGTATCACGAGCTTTGCTATTATAGTTGGATCTTATGTTTCTTATCCCCCTCTACTCTCTTGTAATGGATTGAGTTTCCCCTTTGAAGTTATCTTGTTGGATTGAGTCTTTAAAGATTTGAGAACACTTGATGTATGTCTTGCCGTGCGTATCTGTGGTGACAATGGGATATCACGTGATTCACTTGATGTATGTTTTCGTGATCAACTTGCGGGTTCCACCCATGAACCTATGCATAGGGGTTGGCACACGTTTTCATCGTGATTCTCTGGTAGAAACTTTGGGGCACTCTTTGAAGTTATTTGTGTTGGTTGAATAGATGAATCTGAGATTGTGTGATGCATATCGTATAATCATACCCACGAATACTTGAGGTGACATTGGAGTATCTAGGTGACATTAGGGTTTTGGTTGATTTGTGTCTTAAGGTGTTATTCTAGTATGAACCCTAGGGCTGTTTGTGACACCTATAGGAATAGCCCAACGGATTGATTGGAAAGAATAACTTTGATGTGGTTTCATACCCTACCATAATCTCTTCGTTTGTTCTCCGCTATTAGTGACTTTGGAGTGACTCTTTGTTGCATGTTGAGGGATAGTTATGTGATCTAATTATGTTATTATTGTTGAAAGGACTTGCACTAGTGAAAGTATGAACCCTAGGCCTTGTTTCTACACATTGCAATATCGTTTACGCTCACTTTTATCATTCATTACCTTGCTGTTTTTGTATTTTCAGATTACAAAAACAATTGTCTACCATCCATATACCACTTGTATCACCATCTCTTCGCCGAACTAGTGCACCTATACAATTTACCATTGTATTGGGTGTGTTGGGGACACAAGAGACTCTTTGTTATTTGGTTGCAGGGTTGCTTGAGAGAGACCATCTTCATCCTACGCCTCCTATGGATTGATAAACCTTAGGTCATCCACTTCGGGGAAATTTGCTACTATCCTACAAACCTCTGCACTTGGAGGCCCAACAATGTCTACAAGAAGAAGGTTGTGTAGTAGACATCAATATCCCGTTGAGGTAACTTAGTGTTATTCAAAATTTCTCCGGTTCCATGTTATTCGGAATGAGTTTGTTAACAAGACCTGATCAACCCTGTTAATGGATTCCTTTTGATGACCATGAGATGGATGAAGTTAGAAAGCACAACCCCCTGTACCCTCCTTTTACTTTCTGTTATTCATATTAAATAAAGTAAAAATAGTATTTTCTGTCTGTTATCTGAATTGTCCGTGCAATATAAAAATACCCCGAAAATATAAGTTCTCCAAATGCCCTGAAATTTAAATATGATTTTTCTGGAATATTTGAGAATATTTGGCACTGAGAACACGGCAGGGGGGCATCCACCTGGCCACGAGGGTGGAGGGTGCGCCCTACCCCCCTGGGCGCGCCCCCCTACCTTGTGGGCCCATGGTGGCCCTCCTCCACTTATTCCTGCACCCACACACTCATTATTCCTCCCACAAACACCATTACCCAGCTCAAGCATGAGTTCTAGCTCATTTTGCTGCGATTTTCTATCTCCTTGCTCACAGCACCTCTCACAAAACTGCTTTGGGGGATTGTTCCTTGGTATGTGACTCCTCCAATGGTCCAATTAGTTTTTGTTATAGTGCTTTATTCATTGCATATTTTTGCTGCCTAGGTGACCCTGTTCTTGAGCTTGCATGTCAAATTTATGTGGTTCCAAGTAGTTTTGATGCATGATATAGGCTCTAGGCACTTGTAGGAGTAGTTGCTATCAATTTTGTTGAGTTTGGTTCAATTTTATTTGAAGTTACTAAAAATTTCAGAATTTTTCAGAAAATAATGAAGAGATTTTTGAGGGGCTCATCGAGCCGAAGCTCGAAGAAAAGCAAAATGAAGAAGCAAAGAAGCCCAAATATAATCTGCCTCGCATCGCGGAGGTTCGGCCGTGTGAATGGCCTTGTGATGATTTCTTGAGAGCAGCCGGGATTTATGATGATTTCTATGATTTGGCCGAGAATGCAGGCCTCACCGCCTTCCTCCACGACCAGCGTGAACAGTGTCTCTTACTCACCAATATCTTTGTGCAAAACTTTCATTTCCATGCTAGGAGCTCACCACCTACGGTGGAGTTTTATTTATATGATGAGCATAAGGAGATGTCACTTCTTGATTTTTGTCGGGTTTGTTTGATCCCTTTCAAGGGCATCATAGAAGAACCACATCGCGGCGATGTGGATGGGTTTATTGATACCATCACTGTAGGGGAAACGAGGAATGTTTCTGATGCACGAACTACTAGCATACACTTTCCTGTTCCACGTTACTTTGCTATATTTGCTAGTAGATGCTTAATTGGGCGGAAACTGTGGAAACCTGAGTGCCCCTGATATTGTTATTTTGTGCCATGCCTTATTTCGTGATGATACATTCAACATGGGTGCTATTATTGCAAAGCGGTTAAATCTTAACCGTAGTAAGGGCCCAGTCTTTGGAGGCATCTTCGCCTCGCGCCTAGCTGCACATTTTAACATACCTATTAGGCATTATGAGAAGGAAGAAAAATTGCTACCTCCTGTTTATTTAGATTATAAGAGTATGGTAGCACACGTTTTTATTGTTAAGAATAGGGGAAATGAGCTCAAATACAAATTGTTCTTTGATAAACATCATCCTGAGACTATTACCCTGCCTGCTCCTTCCTTGTTTGATTTATCTGCAGGCAAGTACCTTGTTCCGTTGGAGGCTATTCATGCCTACCGGAACCCTACATCAGCCACAGAGCCAGAGTCGGAACCACAAGTTGATCCTCCACGACAGTCTAATTACCAGTGGGATCCGGAGATGATTGCCAACCAGTGGCAATCAGAGTCTTCTTCTTCGTAGTATGACCCCAACTATTACTATGGATATCCACCAGGCCAACCGTGGCCATAGACCAACTTAGGCCAAAAGCCTAAGCTTGGGGGAGTACGTATTTCTCACCGACATTACATTTATGTTCACACACTCATTGCTAGATGTCGGTGCTCATACTTTTTCATTGTATCATCCATGCTAGTTTATTTTCTCTTTTTATGCTTTCTTCTTGTGTGCTTAATAAACCTTAAGAAAAACCAAAAAAAATTAGTTGTAGCTTTTAGCTAGTTTTAGTTTCTATGCTTGTAGTAGTAATTAAAAAGAAAACCCAAAAAGATTTCATGTTCTTCTTTTGCTTGTTGGGAGCTTTCCCATGTAAATAGTTTTATTTCTTTTCTTTGGGGGTCGATAGGAGAAGACCATAATTAAATTGTTGAAGTGGCTCTTATATGCATTATTGTTGATCTGACAAAAGAGCCCATATTGCCTTGTCTTCTCCTGTTTATTGAATGCTTGCAGATTCCAGCTTAGTCCAATGCACGTGCACTAGTATTATCCATGTTGTTCAGTCGTGCAAGTGAAAGGCAATTATGACGATACTGAGATGAGAAAAGCTGGTATGAACTCGACCTCTCTTGTTTTTGTAAATATGATTAGTTCATCGTTCCTGATTCAGCCTATTATGAATAAACATGTTTGCAATGACAACTAGAGATCATAGTTTCTTGTGCCATGCTTAATTAGCTAGGAGCTTATAATGGTTTACCTTGCGTGCCAACATGCTATTAAAATGGTTGTGATGTGGTATGATAGGGTGGTATCCTCTTTTGAATGATTTGAGTGGCTTGACTTCGCACATGTTCACGCATGTAGTTGAAACAAAATCAACATAGCCTCTACGATATTTATGTTCATGGTGCATTATATCCTACTCATGCTTGCATTCGGTGTTGATTAATTTTAATGCATGTTCATGTCTGTTGTCGCTCTCTAGTTGGTCGCTTCCCAGTCTTTTTCTAGCCTTCACCTGTACTAAGCGGGAATACTGCTTGTGCATCCAACTCCATAAACCCCAAAGTTATTCCATATGAGTCCACCATACCTACCTATATACGGTATCTACCTGTCGTTCCAAGTAAATTTGTATGTGCCAAACTCTAAACCTTCAAATAAACATTCTATTTTGTATGCTCGAATAGCTCATGAATCAACTAGGGTTGTCCGTATCTTCCATGTTAGGCGGGTTATTCTCAAGAGGAGTGGACTCCGCTCCTCACTCACGAGAAAATGGCTGGTCATCGGGATGCCCAGGCCCATGCTTTATGCAAACTAAATCAAAATAATTGCAAACAAAACTCCCCCTCGGACTCTTGTTAGTTGGAGGCACTCGTTGTTTCGAGCAAGCCATGGATTGATGCTTGTTGGTGGAGGGGGAGTATAAACTTTACCATTCTGTTTGGGAACCGCCTATAATGTGTGTAGCATGGAAGATATCGCCATATCTTGGTTGTTATGTTGACAATGAAAGTATACCGCTCAAAATATTATTCATCTCTATTTCAAAATCGAGCTCTGGCACCTCTACAAATCCTTGCTTCCCTCTGCGAAGGGACTATCTATTTACTTTTATGTTGAGTCATCATCCTCTTATTAAAAAGCACCAATTGGAGAGCACCTCTGTCATTTTCATTCATTACTGTTAGTTTACATTGAGTATGACTTGACTGGATCTCTTTTACCATGAATTACAATGTCTAGTCAGTCCTTGATCTTTAAAGGTGCTCTGCATTTATGTTTTGTGGTCTCAGAAAGGGCTAGCGAGATACCATCTTGTTCTATCATATTATGATTGTTTTGAGAAAGTGTTGTCATCCGAGATTTATTATTATTGCTCTCTAGTTGATTATGCCATTGATATGAGTAAACATGAGACCTATGCGTTATTGTGAATATGGTTAGTTTATAATCTTTGCTGAAAACTTGAATGTTGGCTTTACATATTTACAACGACAAGAGCAAACCAAGTTTGTAAAAGTTTTTCTTTATAACTTTCAGTTTGTCAACTGAATTGCTTGAGGACAAGCAAAGGTTTAAGCTTGGGGGAGTTGATACATTTCCGTCGTATCTACTTTTCCAAACACTTTTGCCCTTGTTTTGGACTCTAACTTGCATGATTTGAATGGAACTAACCCGGACTTACGCTGTTTTCAGCAGAATTTCCATGGTGTTATTTATGTGTAGAAACAAAAGTTCTTGGAATGACCTGAAACTTTATGGAGACTATTTTTGGAAATAATAAAAAAATCCTGGCAAAAGATCAAGACCAGGGAGCCCACACCCTAGCCACGAGGGTGGGGGGCGCCCCCTACCTCGTGGCCCCCCCTGGAGCTCCTCCAACCTCAACTCCAACTCTATATATTTAGTTTCGGGGAGAAAAAAATCAGAAAGAAGGATTCATCGTGTTTTACGATACGTAGCCGCCGCCAAGCCCTAAAACCTCTTGGGAGGGATGATCTGGAGTTCGTTCGGGGCTCCAGAGAGGGGAATACATCGCCATCGTCATCATCAACCTTCCTCCATCACCAATTTCATGATGCTCACCGCCGTGCATGAGTAATTCCGTCGTAGGCTTGCTGGACGGTGATGGGTTGGATGAGATTTATCATGTAATCGAGTTAGTTTTGTTAGGGTTTGATCCCTAGTATCCACTATGTTCTGAGATTGATGTTGCTATGACTTTGCTATGCATAATGCTTGTCACTAGGGCCCGCGTGCCATGATTTCAGATCTGAACCTATTATGTTTTCATGAATATATGTGAGTTCTTGATCCTATCTTGCAAGTCTATAGTCACCTACTATGTGTTATGATCCGACAACCCCGAAGTGACAATAATCGGGACCACTCCCGGTGATGACCGTAGTTTGAGGAGTTCATGTATTCACTATGTGTTAATGCTTTGGTCTGGTACTCTATTAAAAGGAGGCCTTAACATCCCTGAGTTTCCGCTAGGACCCCGCTACCACGGGAGGGTAGGACAAAAGATGTCATGCAAGTTCTTTTCCATAAGCACGTATGACTATATTCGGAATACATGCCTACATTACATTGATGAATTGGAGCTAGTTCTGTGTCACCCTAGGTCATGACTGTTACATTATGAACCACATCCGGCATAATTCTCTATCACCGATCCATTGCCTACGAGCTTTCCATATATTGTTCTTCTCTTATTTACTTTTCCGTTGCTATTGTTACAATCACTACAAAATACAAAAAACATTACTTTTTTTATCATTACCTTTTACTACCGTTACCACTACTATCATATTACTTTGCTACTAAATACTTTGCTGCAGATATTAAGTTTCCAGGTGTGGTTGAATTGACAACTCATCTGCTAATACTTGAGAATATTCTTTGTCTCCCCTTGTGTCGAATCAATAGATTTGGGTTGAATACTCTACCCTCAAAAACTGTTGCGATCCCCTATACTTGTGGGTTATCAGGTACTGATATTCTGTGATGTAAAAAACAGCAACTGGTACTAGGCACTATGTCAATAGGTTAGTCCCAAAAATGATATAAAGTTGCTATAAAATGAATGTAAAACATCCAAGAGTGATAATATAAAAGCATGGAACAATAAAAACTTATCGATATGTTGGAGACATACCAGCATGTCCGTTGTTCTCACTTGCGTTCACATTGAAGGGTGATCCTTTAGCGGCTGTCGCCAGATGGGTGGTGGTGGGAGAAATTTTTTTGCACTGATCCGATCTGACATTTGTCCCAATGGTGGTTTCTTCGAGAGTCGATCTAACATCGATACAAGGTTCTCACATTGGGCTAGATGTGTTATCTGGTTCCCGGTTTGGGTCCTTTGGGCTCAACTTCCAAGCTTGATCCGACGAGGTGTAGTTTTTGTTCCACGCCCGATATGACATTGGTGTTTGGATGCATGTGATCTGCTGCTCCTTGATCTGATATGATATCTTCAGCAGGGAGACAACAGTGTGTGACGGTGCAAAATACCGCCAGATCCCTCGGCAGGGGTCTAAGCGCAGCTGGAAGTCATAGATTGGTGGTCACACACAGGGTTTATCCAGGTTCAGGCCTCTATAGAGTAATACCCTACATCCTGCTTGCTTTCGTTATTCATGGTGGAGGTATACCTTGTGGGAGGAGTTACAATGGTTTTTTTGTTGCTACTGAGATTTTGTCTATGAGAGATTGGATGCCCTAGGGGTTTGCCCAACCTCTCTTTATATAGATAGGGAGGTCTAGGGCTTACAAGATAGCAGATGCGATCTAGGGTGCCTCCACCCTTGTCTTGGAGCCCACAAAGATCTCTAGTGCTCCATTAAGGCTTCTTCATTTGCCCTGGGCTTAGTGCCCCCCTGTAGACTCCAAGGCCGGGCTCCATTGAGAATGCCACCCCCGGTGTAGGGCACCGCCATTTGCCCCCGAGCATGACAGAGGTCGCAGAGGAGGTCCACGAGATCTTCGACGGGTTGTTCTATTCCTCCGAGTTTTGCCTCGGCCTTCTCTTGCTGGGTGGCCAGATATTAGATGGGCGCATTCGCGCTGCCCTGCAGGAGGCTGCACGCCAGACTTACGCTCCATCCTAGAGCAAGGTTGAAGTTTGCCAGGAAGGCTCTTAGAGTGTATTACATTAACATTAGGGGGTAACAATGATGCTGCAATGATTTTTGCGTCGGCTCCTAGTAAAAAAGGAAATCGGTGAAAGAGGGAAACACTTATGTGGCTTGTGTGACCCGACGCTTTCGTTTCGGGAGACGATAAGAGGAGAGAAAGTGGAGGGTTTTCAGTATCACCCCACTTGCTCATCTCAACTCCTCCCCCCCGCCACCTAGTTTCATTTGACGTGCCGCCAACACTTGTTCACCCACTGCGTGTTTCACCGTCCTCATCTCCTCCGGTGCTGATGGCCAGAACAAGGAGCGTGAAGGGGGAGCAAGCTCCCCACTAGAAGGCTTCGTCAAGTGCCGTCGGCAAGAAGCGGAAGCGGATATCTTACAAGGAGGGAGAGTAGACAGTGC
This sequence comes from Triticum dicoccoides, assembly GCF_002162155.2. Classification (NCBI taxonomy): domain Eukaryota; kingdom Viridiplantae; phylum Streptophyta; class Magnoliopsida; order Poales; family Poaceae; genus Triticum; species Triticum dicoccoides. The sequence goes on along the minus strand of NC_041392.1, from coordinate 209,399,090 downwards.
GGGCCGCTCCCAAGTTTATGGGTAAGTGGTTCCCCTCCATCGCCATGGAAGGGGAGGTCCGGGCATACAAGGGCCAGCTCATAATGCCAACGGATCCGAGGATCTGGCTCCCGACCGGAGAAGTTCCACCGGAGCCCTGTAATGGTGAGTACATCCCGTGCCTGGGGTACTTTGGGAGAGGGCTCGGATTCCCGATCCATAGCTTCATGCGTGGCCTCCTGTAGTTCTTTGGCTACCAGCTGCAACACAATCTACCCAACGATGTGCTTCATATCACCAACTTCATCACTTTATGTTAGTGCTACATCAGAATAGCTCCTTACTTCAAGTTGTTCCACCATTTCTTTTGGTTTACGTCTAGTTGAACGAGGGCGTGATCTATGACCTCGGGGGCGCATCCTGCAGTTCTGACCCTCCACATTCTTTTCCTCTGGTCTCCCAAAATATGTTCAGGAATGGCACAAGTACTGGTTCTATGTGGAAGGTTTTGGGGATGATTTGCAAGCCTTTGTGAACAAGACCCTGAAGAAGCTTGAAGGTTGTGGGTTCCGCTAACCAAGTTGTGCCAGAGGCCAAGGCTCTGGCGGAGTCTAAGCGTCCACTTGAAGAAGGGCGGGTTGACCAGAGGCCACATTGTGCAGGCCTGCGTGGCATGACGTGTCTTGTCGCTATAGGGCCGGGCTCTCCCTCTGTCCCAATATGCTAGATCGAAGGACCTCGCGCGGGTCTCCTAGGAGGAGCTGGGCCGGAGGACATCAACACACACCTTGGCTTCTTGGTGGGGCCCAAGACCTTCACGAAGTCAAAGAAGAAGGTTGTCAAGCCTTTTTCGACTGACCCCCTACCGAGCAATGTAAGTATTCTTTGTGGCTCTGTCTTTGTTTGAGGTTGGGGCATTTCATCATTGTAACGCCCCGAGACTGATGTGCCAGGTGTCCTCCAGTTATTCGCCGTCGTTGCCATGTCATTTGCTTGCGTGTTGCATCTTGTCATGTCATCATGTGCATTGCATCATCATGTTTTCAAAACTTGCATTCGTCCGGGTTCTCCGAGTTCTCTCTGTTGTCCATTCTGAGCCCAACCACACTTGCACGCGCCCGCGGCATGTCCGAAATAGTATTTTATAAGTGGCCGGAAAATGTTCTCGGAATGGGATGAGATTTGACCTGTGGTCTTATTATAGTGTAGATAGACCGCCTGTTAAGTTTCATCGCATTCGAAGTTCGTTTGATAGCCCAACCGTTAAACTATAGCGGCAATATAGCCGGTCAAACGTCGGATGTTTTCGGTCTCCGGAAACAGTTGTCGGGCTGCACTCCTCTCCTCTCATCTCAGTCCAACCCATTTTTCACAACCCACTTGCAGCCACCTAGTTCCAGCCTACCTCTCCTCACGTCCGGAACCGCCTGATCGCGATCGGAGGGTCCAAAAACCCCCCCTAAACCCCCTAACCCTAGAACCTGCCCTATATAAACCTCCTCCCTTCCATTTTGGGCAGCTACCTACCCCTCCTCCTAAATTTCCGTGCCCCAATCATCCTCCAGCCGCCTCCCACCTCCTCTCCTTGAAATCCGTGCGTGCCCTCTCCACCGCCGCCACTTGTCACGCCCCCATCGGCCAGCCCGCCGCCGGCGACGCGCGCAGCCAATCATACGCTGCCACGTCGCGCCCAGCGCCTCCACCAGCCCCACGGCCCGCCTGGCCCAACCGAGGCCCGCCCGGGCCAGATCCCCTTCGCTCGCAGCCGCCAAGGCTGTTCCTCCTCGATCCGACCTGGATCGGGAGGGAGCCGGAGCGCTGCTCTTCCCCGCCGCGCCGGCGAGTCCGCCTGCCTGCGGCCGTCGTCGGAGCCGTCGGTCGCTGCCGCCCCAGGTCATCAATGCCGCCGCCCGGCCCTTGATTTCCGTGCTCCTTCCTCTCCTCACCAGCTCTCTCCCTCCCTCTGTTTCCACAGGAAACGCCACCGCCTCCATGAACGGGCTCCACCTCGCCGGATCCCGCATCCCCGAGTGCCGCCGGCCACCTCCGTCACCGGATCTGGGATCCCCTTCGCCGGATCCATCCATTCCCGACCTCACCGGAGTTCTTCCATCCACGCCGCCGTCTTCTTCGCAGAGCCAGGGACGAGCTCGCCCGCTCGCAGCGCCTCCCCATGTGGGCCCCATCTCCAGCGCCACCGGCCTCGTGGGCTTCCCCACGGCGCAGATCCCGCCGACCCGATGCACCACCGACCTGGGCCGAGCCCAGCTAGGTGAGCCCCGGCCCACCTCCTGTTTGCTCCTGTGCAGGCTAGTTTGGGCCAGATTCAGCCCGTTGATGTTTTTTTTCAGGATCTGTGATTTTGTCTATTTGTCCAGAGTTTGCCAGTTTTACAGAAAAGACCTTCAACTTCATGCATATAATAACTCACAATTGGTGCATCGGTTTAAAATGAATTATACATGAAAGTTGCTTAGAATTTTGTGTAGATAAATAATATCCAACTTTCATCTATGTTTAAAATGCTTAAAATGTTGTTTGGTTAAATTTGCTCCTATGCCATGTTAAAATGATTTAATTCATAACTAATTAACCGTAGCTCCGAATCTAACAAACTTTATATGTAATTGGGGTAGAATTTTGCCTAGTTTAACATGGTGACCTTTATTTGCATGTTAAACAACTCTAAAATTGTGTTTAGGGAAGAACAGTTCCAAATCTAAAATATGCTATGGGGATTTACCGGAATTGTTGTTCGTTGCTTCCGGCCTGATTTAAACTTGACTAGATAGGTAGTTTTACTTTGCTTCACTCTCTTGCCATGCTAACAACATTTAATATTGTTGGGTACATAAACGAGAGAGAACTAAATAAGTCATGTGGTGTTTTCTTCAATATGAAACTCGTTGCATATTTGAGCTCCACTTAATTTGTAGGATTGCTTGTGCACTTTGCCATCCCATGCCTCATTAAACCGGACATGCATCATACTTGTTTGCGTATCATGCCATGTTTATGTGGTGGTTGTTTACTAGGTTGTTTGCTCTTTTCCGGTGTTTGCTTCTTTGGGTTGGTTCCGGTAACGTCGCGTTTGTGAGGACCTGTTCATCTATGTCCGTTTGACTCCTTCATGGACTCGTTCTTCTTCCTCGCGGGATTTCAGGCAAGATGATCATACCCTCGAAATCACTTCTATCTTTGCTTGCTAGATGCTCGCTCTTTTGCTATGCCTATGCTGCGATACCTACCACTTGCTTGTCATGCCTCCCATATTGTTGAACCAAGCCTCTAACCCACCTTGTCCTAGCAAACCGTTGATTGGCTATGTTACCGCTTTGCTCAGCCCCTCTTATAGCGTTGATAGTTGCAGGTGAAGATTGGAGATGTCGTTCCTTGTTGGAACCTTTATTTACTTGTTGGGATATCACAATAAATCTTATTTAATTAATGCATCTATATACTTGGTAAAGGGTGGAAGGCTCGGCCTTATGTCTGGTGTTTTGTTCCACTCTTGCCGCCCTAGTTTCCGTCATATCGGTGTTATGTTCCCGGATTTTGCGTTCCTCACGCGGTTGGGCTGTAATGGGAACCCCTTGACAGTTCACCTTAAGTAAAGCTCTTCCAGCAATGCCCAACATCGGTTTTACCATTTGTCACCTAGCCTTTTCTTTTCCCTTGGGAGTCGCGCTCCTGAGGGTCATCATTATTTACCCCCCCCCCCCGGGGCCAGTGCTCCTCTGAGTGTTGGTCCAAGTTGTCAGCCGCTGGTGGCCACCAGGGGCAACTCTGGGCTGGCCTACCGGAAGTTTGGACGATCTGGTGTGCCCTGAGAAAGAGATATGTGCAGCTCCTATCGGGATTTGTCGGCACATTCGGGCGGTGTTGCTGGTTTAGTTTTACCCTGTCGAAATGTCTTGTTGTACCGGGATACCGAGTCTGATTGGAACGTCTCGGGTGGAGGTCTATTCCTTCGTTGACCGTGAGAGCTTGTCATGGGCTAAGTTGGGACACCCTGCAGGGATTTGAACTTTTCGAAAACCATGCCCGTGGTTATGGGCAGATGGGAATTTGTTAACGTCCGGTTGTAGAAAACCTGAAGTTGACCTCAATTAAAATGAATCAGCTGTGTGTGTAACCGTGATGGTCTCTTTCCGGCGGAGTCCGGGAAGTGAACACAGTGTTGGAGTTATGCTTGACGTAGGTTGCTATAGGATCACTTCTTGATCATACTTTTATCGACCGTGCTTTGCCTTCTCTTCTCGCTCTCTTTTGCGTATGTTAGCCACCATATATGCTAGTCGCTTGCTGCAGCTCCACCTCATACCTTTTACCTTACCCATAAACTTAAATAGTCTTGATCGCGAGGGTGCGAGATTGCCGAGTCCCCGTGGCTCACAGATACTTCCAAAACCAGCTTGCAGGTGCCGATGAGTCCGTGCAGATGACGCAACCAAGCTCAGGAGGAGCTCGATGCAGATCTTGTCCTTTGTGGTGTTTCATTCTAGTTGATCAGTAGTGGAGCCCAGTTGGGGTCGATCGGGGACCTTTTGTTGCATTTGGGGTTCTTCTTTTATTTTGGTTCCGTAGTCGGACCTTGATTGCATTTGGATGTTGTAATGCTTTATTCATATAATTGGGTGAAGTGGCGATTGTAAGCCATCTAGGTATCTTTTTCCCTTATTATATTACATGGGTTGTGTGAAGATTACCTCACTGCGACATATGCCTTCAATGCGATTATGCCTCTAAGTCGTGCCTCGACACGTGGGAGATATAGTCGCATCGAGGGTGTCACAAGTTGGTATCAGAGCCTTCCCCGACCTTAGGAGCCCCATTGCTTGATCGTTTTAGCAGCCGTGTTGTGTCTAGAAAAATGTTTTGAGTCATTTAGGAATTATATATCGAAGAGTTTAGGAATTCTTTTTACTCCCCAGTCCCTTCGTCGCTCTGGTAAGGCTTCCTGACATAGAGTTTTGACTCTTCTCTTCTCAAATTTTCACTAAAAAAATTTTAGGATCACGCGGGTATCTTGGAATCGTTTCGATGGTTTTATGACGAGAACATTGTCTTGGTGCCTCCTGTCAGGGGTTTTGTGCAAGTGTCCCGGGGAGTTGAGCTCTGAGGTGTTGTCGTCATAATTTTATCGTTGCAGTTCTGGAATACCTGAGTTTAGTACGCCGACATCGAAAATCTCTTTTATGTAGTTCGTTGGTGAGATAACCTCGACGCCACCTAGTACTAGGGCGGGAGTTCGGGAGTATCACCATAACTCGTATAACGGATGCTTTTCGAAGGTTGAGGTAGATGATTTCCGAAGGTTTCTTGGTTATGTGTTGAAGGATGGATACAGCTGGATGTAGGATTTGCTAGATTTGGGTGAGATATTATGCTTCCCCTGTATCCCCAACACCTGATTGCATAACCGGAAAATTTCGGGAGTTTCATAGGTGGGAATTCAAGTAGCTCTTAGGATATCTTTCCGACAGATGTATGATATGAAATTGGGGTTCGACGTCTAGTGGTCCGCCTATTCACGGTCGGTTTTACAGTGGTCTCGTTGTGTCTTAAAGAGTCCTTGGCTATGCCGACTCGGGGACGCTTCGTATGTCATGTGCACTGCCTTGCACATGATGGTGATGTACGATCGAGCCCGTGTAGGACCCACCACGAAAACTTCGGACGAAATCTCTATCATATGTTTGTTCCGGCTCCCTTTGTTTTTGTATTGAGTTGTGGTATTCGAGTTGCTTCAAAGTCAAATGATGATTCCATACCTTCCCCAAATGGTGTTCTCATATTCCTATGTGAATACTAATCCTTTTTGATCATCGAGTTTCTCATTTCAATTTCTTTTCAACCGGTGTGTCTCTCCTCAAGTGGATCCGATCATTTCAACATCTGCAAGATCAAGTATCAGCTCTCTCAACGGCGTTCATTTCATCCATCTCCAAGTTGTCTTTCTTTTTCCCACCCTCCCTCCCTTTTTGTTTCTTCGAGGACCCAGATTTCTTCATCGGGTATCCATTCAATTCATGTGAAGTCACTCCATTCTTTTTCGTCAATATTCTTACCCGGTGGTTCTCAAGGAGATGTTCTACTAGTTCGTCATTCTTCATTCTTTTCTTCTCCGGTGGAACCAATTCAAGCTTTCGGTGTTGATCATATCTTTTTCCTTGTTTAAAATATCTTCTCATGCCGGTGCACCTCATATTCATTCACTTCTTACCATTTAATTGTTCCGGAGTGCTCAAGATATCTCAGAAGATTCGTGTTTTCCACTCTGCATTCATTCAAGATCTTTCGAGGTTGTTATCTCATTCAAGCCATTTAATTCAACCGGTGTTTTCTCTCTCAAATCGTTCAACGGTGTTTCTTTTTAGTGGGCCCTAACCCACAGGTCTTTTCCCAGGATCTTACCTGACTCTTCTTATTTTTTCCGGAGCTATCCTCAAATCTTCTTTTCGAAGTTTGACGTAAGAATGATTTATCATCAGTCAAATGCCTCCCTCCAAGATCTGTTGAATTCTTTTCATCGTTGGCTCAATCTCTTCACTTTTGATTCTTTCGGAGTGCCTAAACGATTCTTGATGGTGTTTATCATCGTCATTCTCATATTTTGAAGACCGAAGAAGAGTTTCTCTTTAATCTTGCTCCTTTCTCTTCAAGATTCGTGGTTCTAGCGATATGAACCTCTCATAGTTGTTTTCGATTGTCAGAATTCTTTTCACTCATCTGGAGTAATTCAGAGTATTTTTCTGTCAGATTATCCGGAGCCCATCATCTAAGATTGATTCAGTCCAGCTTTCAGCTCGCATACCCTAAATCATACCGGTGCTTCGTTCAAGTGATCTTTAATCGGCTCGTGATCTCGTCGTTCTCATGTATCTAAATCCTCTCAAGCATCTTCGTGTATTTGCTAATTCTAACCGATGATTCATCCCTTTACTTCGTTTATTTTAATTCTAACGGTGGTTCGTTCAAGAGTTCTCTTACTTATTAATTCATCTGTTGTTTCGATTCCACCGGTGTTTCGTTGAAGACCTTCTCAAGTTGGCGCGATATCTATCTTAATCCTTTCTTCGAGAATAAGTAGTATGCCAAATCCGTTGTTTGTCATCAATTTTAAATTGGTGAAGGATACGCATAATGTAATTCTTATTCTTGTTTCATCGAGTTTATTCAATTCTTGTTTTCTGGAGTGGTTCGTCATACTTATTCTTATTTCAAGTGCTCATTTTTTTTCTTTCCCGGAGTTCCAAGCTCTCGCAATTATGTAATCACGGAGATCTATCTAAATCTGTACAAGGTTCCACCTTGTGTTTTCAACTACCCTTTCTTTCCGTTTGATCATCCTTTTGTTACTGGAGTTCTTCATGAAGGTTCCACTTGTTGGTTCATAGAGGATTTATTTCCTTTTCGAAGTGTCCATCGAGATTCTTTTCAAAGGAGCTCAAGCTTTCTTCATCTTGCTATCCAGAGTACAATTTCTTTCTACCGTATCTTTGGAGGTGGTTTTACATCATTCTTGATAATTTGAGTTCATGATTCACATGTTATTAAGAATGAGGTATGTTAAATCCATCAATCTCTTCTTTGGAGTTATCTGGGGGTATATTTCACCTAAAACCTTCCCTAAGGATTGTTGCTATTTATGGTGCTTATAAAGGACCCAAGTTCTTCTTTATCCTCCCGGTGAAATAAGTTTCTCGTCTCCTCCTTCATATCAATCCAATTCTTCTTCCCGTGAGTGGCAGGTTGTCATCTCATAATTTGAGATGTATTTCATAAGACCATATCAAGATTATTCTTTTCGTTGTTGGTTTTCAACAACTCCATTCTAGCATTTGTCGTATCCGTGCTCTCTCAAGATCTTGTTTCCCTTCGTTCCGGAGTCATTGTGATGTTGCTCTTTTCAACCCATCATCTCGTTTGTCAAAGATCATGTTCTTTTCGTGCTTATCCATTTAACCGGAGTGTCGTGTCCTCTGCTCAAGTTCTTTTCATCTTATCTAGTCTTGTATCACTTTTCAACCGGAGTGTTGTTCGAATTTGGTCTTCCTTGATCCCCTTCCTTAACCGGTGTGTTTTCAATATATATCTTCCCTTCAACCTCAAGGTTTTTCGCAAATGTTCTTTGTCCCTCTTTGTTAACGGAGTGTTTTAGACCTAGCTCACCTTCGTTGTATTCTTTTCTCGAATTTGTTCAACCTTTTCAAGGTTATTTGGTCTCACTCGTTTGTCAAAGAATCAACTTAGTGTTACCTATTCTCTTTCTCTTCCGTTTTCCTCCGGTGCCATTCTAGATCTCGGGACGAGATCCTCTCGTAGTGGTGGAGTGTTGTAACACCCCGAGACCGATGTGCCAGGTGTCCTCCAGTTATTCGCCGTCGTTGCCATGTCATTTGCTTGCGTGTTGCATCTTGTCATGTCATCATGTGCATTGCATCATCACGTTTTCAAAACTTGCATTCGTCCGGGTTCTCCGAGTTCTCTCTGTTGTCCGTTCTGAGCCCAACCACACTTGCACGCGCCCGCGGCATGTCCGAAATAGTATTTTATAAGTGGCCGGAAAATGTTCTCGGAATGGGATGAGATTTGACGTGTGGTCTTATTATAGTCTAGATAGACCGCCTGTTATGTTTCATCGCATTCGAAGTTCGTTTGATAGCCCAACCGTTAAACTATAGCGGCAATATAGCCGGTCAAATGTCGGATGTTTTCGGTCTCCGGAAACAGTTGCCGCGCTGCACTCCTCTCCTCTCATCTCAGTCCAACCCATTTTTCACAACCCACTTGCAGCCACCTAGTTCCAGCCTACCTCTCCTCACGTCCGGAACCGCCTGATCGCGATCGGAGGGTCCAAAAACCCCCCTAAACCCCCCAACCCTAGAACCTGCCCTATATAAACCTCATCCCCTTCCATTTTGGGCAGCTACCTACCCCTCCTCCTAAATTTCCGTGCCCCAATCATCCTCCAGCCGCCTCCCACCTCCTCTCCTTGAAATCCGTGCGTGCCCTCTCCACCGCCGCCACTTGTCGCGCCCCCATCGGCCAGCCCGCCGCCGGCGACGCGCGCAGCCAATCATACGCTGCCACGTCGCGCCCAGCGCCTCCACCAGCCCCACGGCCCGCCTGGCCCAACCGAGGCCTGCCCGGGCCAGATCCCCTTCGCTCGCAGCCGCCAAGGCTGTTCCTCCTTGATCCGACCTGGATCGGGAGGGAGCCGGAGCGCTGCTCTTCCCCGCCGCGTCGGCGAGTCCGCCTGCCTGCGGCCGTCGTCGGAGCCGTCGGTCGCTGCCGCCCCAGGTCATCAATGCCGCCGCCCGGCCCTCGATTTCCGTTCTCCTTCCTCTCCTCACCAGCTCTCTCCCTCCCTCTGTTTCCACAGGAAACGCCGCCGCCTCCATGAACGGGCTCCACCTCGCCGGATCCCGCATCCCCGAGTGCCGCCGGCCACCTCCGTCACCGGATCTGGGATCCCCTTCGCCGGATCCATCCATTCCTGACCTCGCCGGAGTTCTTCCATCCACGCCGCCGTCTTCTTCGCAGAGCTAGGGACGAGCTCGCCCGCTCGCAGCACCTCCCCATGTGGGCCCCATCTCCAGCGCCACCGGCCTCGTGGGCTTCCCCACGGCGTAGATCCCGCCGACCCGATGCACCACCGACCTGGGCCGAGCCCAGCTAGGTGAGCCCCGGACCACCTCCTGTTTGCTCCTATGCAGCCTAGTTCGGGCCAGATTCAGCCCGTTGATGTTTTTTTTTCAGGATCTGTGATTTTGTCTATTTGTCCAGAGTTTGCCAGTTTTACAGAAAAGACCTTCAACTTCATGCATATAATAACTCACAATTGGTGCATCGGTTTAAAATGAATTATACATGAAAGTTGCTTAGAATTTTGTGTAGATAAATAATATCCAACTTTCATCTATGTTTAAAATGCTTAAAATGTTGTTTGGTTAAATTTGCTCCTATGCCATGTTAAAATGATTTAATTCATAACTAATTAACCGTAGCTCCGAATCTAACAAACTTTATATGTAATTGGGGTAGAATTTTGCCTAGTTTAACATGGTGACCTTTATTTGCATGTAAACCAACTCTAAAATTGTGTTTAGGGCAGAACAGTTCCAATTCTAAAATATGCTATGGGGATTTACCGGAATTGTTGTTCGTTGCTTCCGGCCTCATTTAAACTTGACTAGATAGGTAGTTTTACTTTGCTTCACTCTCTTGCCATGCTAACAACATTTAATATTGTTGGGTACATAAACGAGAGAGAACTAAATAAGTCATGTGGTGTTTTCTTCAATATGCAACTCGTTGCATATTTGAGCTCCACTTAATTTGTAGGATTGTTTGTGCACTTTGCCATGCCATGCCTCATTAAACCGGACATGCATCATACTTGTTTGCGTATCATGCCATGTTTATGTGGTGGTTGTTTACTAGGTTGTTTGCTCTTTTCCGGTGTTTGCTTCTTCGGGTTGGTTCCGGTAACGTCGCGTTTGTGAGGACCCGTTCGTCTATGTACGTTTGACTCCTTCATGGACTCGTTCTTCTTCCTTGCGGGATTTCAGGCAAGATGATCATACCCTCGAAATCACTTATATCTCTGCTTGCTAGATGCTCGCTCTTTTGCTATGCCTATGCTGCGATACCTACCACTTGCTTGTCATGCCTCCCATATTGTTGAACCAAGCCTCTAACCCACCTTATCCTAGCAAATCGTTGATTGGCTATGTTACCGCTTTGCTCAGCCCCTCTTATAGCGTTGATAGTTGCAGGTGAAGATTGGAGATGTCGTTCCTTGTTGGAACCTTTATTCACTTGTTGGAATATCACAATAAATCTTATTTAATTAATGCATCTATATACTTGGTAAAGGGTGGAAGGCTCGGCCTTATGCCTGGTGTTTTGTTCCACTCTTGTCGCCCTAGTTTCCGTCATATCAGTGTTATGTTCCCGGATTTTGCGTTCCTCACGCGGTTGGGCTATAATGGGAACCCCTTGACAGTTCGCCTTAAGTAAAGCTCTTCCAGCAATGCCCAACATTGGTTTTACCATTTGTCACCTAGCCTTTTCTTTTCCCTTGGGAGTCGCGCTCCTGAGGGTCATCATTATTTACCCCCCCGGGCCAGTGCTCCTCTGAGTGTTGGTCCAACTTGTCAGCCGCCGGTGGCCACCAGCGGCAACTCTGGGCTGGCCTACTGGAAGTTTGGACGATCCGGTGTGCCCTGAGAAAGAGATATGTGCAGCTCCTATCGGGATTTGTCGGCACATTCGGGCGGTGTTGCTGGTTTAGTTTTACCCTGTCGAAATGTCTTGTTGTACCGGGATACCGAGTCTGATCGGAACGTCTCGGGTGGAGGTCTATTCCTTTGTTGACTGTGAGAGCTTGTCATGTGCTAAGTTGGGACACCCTGCAGGGATTTGAACTTTCGAAAGCCGTGCCCGCGGTTATGGGCAGATGGGAAATTGTTAACGTCCGGTTGTAGAAAACCTGAAGTTGACCTTAATTAAAATGAATCAACCGTGTGTGTAACCGTGATGGTCTCTTTCCGGCGGAGTCCGGGAAGTGAACACGGTGTTGGAGTTATGCTTGACGTAGGTTGCTATAGGATCACTTCTTGATCATACTTTTATCGACCGTGCTTTGCCTTCTCTTCGCGCTCTCTTTTGTGTATGTTAGCCACCATATATGCTAGTCGCTTGCTGCAGCTCCACCTCATACCTTTTACCTTACCCATAAACTTAAATAGTCTTGATCGCGAGGGTGCGAGATTGCTGAGTCCCCGTGGCTCACAGATACTTCCAAAACCAGCTTGCAGGTGCCGATGAGTCTGTGCAGATGACGCAAACAAGCTCAGGAGGAGCTCGATGCAGATCTTGTCCTTTGTGGTGTTTCGTTCTAGTTGATCAGTAGTGGAGCCCAGTTGGGGTCGATCGGGGACCTTTTGTCGCATTTGGGGTTCTTCTTTTATTTTGGTTCCGTAGTCGGACCTTGATTGCATTTGGATGTTGTAATGCTTTATTCATGTAATTGGGTGAAGTGGCGATTGTAAGCCATCTAGGTATCTTTTTCCCTTATTATATTACATGGGTTGTGTGAAGATTACCTCACTTGCGACATATGCCTTCAATGCGATTATGCCTCTAAGTCGTGCCTCGACACGTGGGAGATATAGTCGCATCGAGGGTGTTACAATCATGCCATCCTTCGTCTTTGTTGAAAAGGGGTTCACCGCCTTCCTGACGTTCCGCTCGGATCCCCCACTATCAGGGCAACAAGTCAGCACCGCTCTGGCCGCCCTGATGACGGTAGGTCCTCTCAAGCCTGCACAAGCAAAGGGAGGGTCCACTAAGAAGAAGAAAGGGCCCCTCATAGAGGCCTCTGTCTATGCAAACGAGGAAGAGATCGACGAGCAGGAGGGCGACGAGGGTGCGACCTCCTTACCAACTGACCATGGTAGCGCCGAGGTCGAAGACGACGATGATGATGATGATGAAGACGATAATGGTGACGCCACGGATGACGACGACGATGATGATGCAGGAGATGCCAAAGAGGTCGGGGATGATGAGGTTGGCACTGATGTGCTGGAGGAGGCCACTCATACTTCTCCAACGTATCTATAATTTATGAAGTATTCATGCCATGTTTATTATAATTTTATATGGTTTTGGTGCACTTTTATATAACTTTTATATGATTTCCATGGACTAACATATTGACCTATTGCCCAATGCTATTTGTTGTTTTTGGTTTTTCAGAAAATCCCTATCAAATGAAGTCCAAATGCAACAAAACTTTTTGACGATTTTTTGCAACAAAAGAGACCCCCGAAGCTTCATGGGAGGATGACATGGCTTGAATCTGCGTCGGTATTTCCCCAAAGAGGAAGGGATGATGCAGCACATCTATGGTAAGTATTTCCCTCAGTTATGAAACCAAGGTTATCAATCCAGTAGGAGAACCAAGCAACACTATGTAAATGGTACATGCGACAAAGAACAAATACTTGCAAGCCAACACGAAAGAGGGGTCGTCAATCCCTCCACGATAAATAGATAGATTAAATTGTATGAGAATGGATAAATAGATCTAGCAAAAACACAAAATAAAATAAGTAAAGAAAAAGTGCAGCAAGGTATTTTTGGGTTTTTGGAATAATAGATCTAAAAACAATATGATAAAAGATAGACCCGAGGGCCGTAGATTTCACTAGTGGCTTTTCTCAAGAAAATAGCATACAGTAGGTAAAAAAATTACTGTTGGGCAATTGATAGAAGAGCAAATAATTATGATGATATCCAAGGCAATGATCATGTATATAGGCATCACGTCCAAGATTAGTAGACAGACTCCTGCCTGTTGATACGTCCATTTTGCATCATGTTTTCTTACTGAGATTTATGATGTTTTCATGCATAATAATACTTTTTGGAGTAATTCTAATGCCTTTTCTCACATAATATGGAAGGTACACACAAAGAGGGAGAATTCTGGCAGCTGGAAATCTGGACCTGGAAAAGCTATGCCAGGATACCTATGCCGCACAACTCCAAACAAGCTGAAACTTTATGGAGATTGTTTATGGAATATATGAGGAATATTGGAGCCAATAAGTACGAGAGGGGGACCACCAGGTGGGCACAACCAACTTGGGCCTGCCAGGGAGCCCGGGCGCACCCTGGTGGGTTGTGCTCACCCAGGCCCACCTCTGGTGCCAATCTTCTGGTATATAAGTCATTTTCACCTAGAAAAAAATAAGGGGAGGACTTTCGGGACAGAGTGCCACCGTCTCGAGGCGGAACTTGGGCAGGAGCACTTTTGCACTCCCACGGAGCGATTCCGCTGGGGGAACTTCCCTCCCTGAGGGGGAAATCATGGTCATCATTATCACCAACAATTGTCCCATCTTGGGGAGGGCAATCTCCATCAACATGTTCAACAACACCATATCCTCTCAAACCCTAGTTTATCTCTTGTGTTCAATCTTGTTACCGGGACTATGGATTGGTGCTTGTGGGTGACTAGTAGTGTTGATTACATCTTGTAGTTGATTACTATATGGTTTATTTGATGGAAGATTATATGTTCAGATCCATTATGCTATTTAATACCCCTCTGATCTTGATCATGTTTATAACTTGTGAGTAGTTACTTTTGTTCTTGAGGTCACAGGAGAAATCATGTTGCAAGTAATCATGTGAACTTGATATGTGTTCGATATTTCGATAGTATATATGTTGTGATTCCCTTAGTGGTATCATGTGGACATCGACTACATGACACTTCACCATATTTGGGCCTAAGGGAATGCATTGTGGAGTAGTTATTAGATGATGGGTTGCGAGAGTGATAGAAGCTTAAACCCTAGTTTATGCACTATTCCATAAGGGACCGATTGGGTCCAACAGTTTAATGCTATGGTTAGGATTTATCCTTAATACCTTTCTCGTAGTTGCGGATTCTTGCGAGGGGGTTAATCATAAGTAAGAGGTTTGTTCAAGTAAGAACAACACCTATGCACCGGTCCACCCACATATCAAATTATCAAAGTAGCGAACACAAATCGAATCAACATGATGAAAGTGACTAGATGGAATTCCCGTGTACCCTCAAGAACGCTTTGCTTACTATAAGAGACCGTTTTGGCCTGTCCTTTGCCTCAAAAGGAATGGGCTACCTTGCTGCACTTTTGTTACTATTATCCTTACTTGCTTGTTACAAAATATCTTGCTATCAAACTACTATGTTACTTACAATTTCAGCACTTGCAGACATTACCTTGCTAAAAACCATTTGTCATTTCCTTCTACTCCTCGTTGGGTTTGACACTCTTACTTATCGAAAAGAGCTGCAATAAATGTTTCTCATAACACTCGTTGGTATGCTGACTATGCTAATTACATTGCTGCTAAATATTTACCAGCTAGCTTTACATATCAACAAAAGAAAAAAATTCTTCTGTGATTTATGACATTACTTTTGGGATGACCCACATCTTTATAAAGGAGTAGATGGTATTATAGCATGAACAGGGACAAATCCTACGGTAATGTCACTCTGAAGCTTATGGAGCGCATCATGCGGGAGACAGAACTACTCACAAGGTATTGCAATTTGGATTTCATTGGCCTACTCTTTTCAAGGATGCCCGTAAGTTCATCTTATCTTGTGATGAATGTCAAAGAATAGGTAATATCGGTAAGCATCAAGAAATGCCTATGAATTATTCACTTGCTGTTGAACCATTTGTTGTTTGGGATTTGATTACATGGGACCTTTTCCTTCCTCTAATAGGTACACACATATTTTGGTTGCTATTGATTATGTTAGTAAGTGGGTAGAAGCTATTCCAACTAGTAGTGCTGATCACAACACCTCTATTAAAATGCTCAGGGAAGTTATTTTCCCAAGGTTTGGGGTCCCTAGATATTTAATGACTGATGGTGGTTCACACTTTATTCCTGGTGCTTTCCGTAAAATGCATGCCACGTATGATGTTAACCATATAATTGCATCACCTTATCATCATCAATCTAGTGGTCAAGTTGAACTTAGCAATAGAGAAATAAAATTAATTTGCAAAAGACTGTCAATAGGTCCAGGAAGAATTGGTCTAAGAAATTAGATGATGCACTTTGGGCTTATAGAATAGCATATAAAAATCCTATGGGTATGTCTACTTATAAAATGGTTTATAGAAAAGCTTTTCATTTGCCTCTTGGGTTAGAACATAAAGCATATTGGGCAATTAAAGAACTCAACTATGATTTCAAACTTGCTGGTGAAAAGAGGTTGTTTGATATTAGCTCTTTAGATGAATGGGGAACCCAAGCTTATGAAAATGCCAAGTTATTTAAAGAAAAAGTTAAAAGATGGCATGATAAAAGAATCCAAAAGCATGAGTTCAAAGTAGGAGAATATGTTCTTTTGTACATCTCCCGTTTCAGATTCTTTGCAGGAAAACTCCTCTCCAAATGGGAAGGACCCTATGTTATCGAGGAGGTTTATCGGTCCGGAGTTATCAAAATAAATAATGCTGAAGGTACTAACCCGAAGGTTGTTAATGGGCAACGAATAAAACATTATATCTCAGGTATTCCCATTAATGTTGAAAGTAATATTATCCAAACTATGACAGCGGAAGAACACATAAAAGAGTCCTTCTGGAACACTCCGGAATCGTTAAAAAGAGGAGGTACGTGATACAGTAAGTAAACGGAGAAGAAGACGTAGGGGTGGGCACAACATACTAGGGCGCTCCTGGCTTGCCAGGCGCACCCAGGTGGGTTGTGCCCACCTCGGGTACCTTCCAGACTCCGTTTTTCTATAGTTTGCTTGTCTCCCAAGATAAAAATCTTTATATACCCCCGAACCTATTGACTACAGTATCGCGAAGAAATCTTCTGTTTTCTTTTCCTTGCTATTTTCGGACAGATTCAGCTAGGCCAGCATCATGTCTTCCTCACCCTCCAACAACGGAGAAGAAGATGTAGGGGTGGTTCAGGAGGATCTAAGGAGAGAGGGGTCTGAAGAGGTTGCTATGGAGGAGGATGAGGAAAATCCTTTTGTGGTTCACTCTCCGGTTTCCGAGAGAGGCACATTGGTCGGCATATCTACTCATCTGAATCCTCATCAAGCTATGGGATCATAAAATAATCAAGAGAGCCTCGAAGTGCAAGAAGAAAACCCACCAAGAAGGCCTTTACATAGGTTACATCGTAACAATTTTCACAATTTGATTCACAATTATGGGTTCAAGAATACTCCTTGTAGGCACATACCGTCCAATTGGGACATATCTCGCCCAAGAGAAAACAGTGCAGGAACAAACCCCTGGGGCCCGGAAAACAAGCACATAATGGTTGAGGTGAAGAAAAACAGTGAGTTACTTCATCAAGCCCTTCAGGAGATTCAAGGTTTGAAGGATCTATTCATGATTATATTGGAGAATACCACTACTTCATCACCACCACCTTCTTCATCACCAAAAGAAAATTGAGTATCAGGTATGGGCACTCCCCTTGGATCCTGCCAAGCTTAGGGGAGGTGCCCCGGTATCGTATCACCCCCACTACCTTTTTCCTTTACTTATTTTAGTTCGACCCTGTTGGATTTCAAGTTCCGGCAGACCCTTGAGGTTCGAACACTGGGGTGCGCGCGGAGATCTCTCCCCTACCGATCTACGCCCAATCCCCTCGCATGATTTGAGCTGGAAACAACGAACAATACAAGGGACACAAGGTTTATACTGGTTCGGGCCACCGTTGTGGTGTAATACCCTACTCCAGTGTGTGGTGTGGTGGATTGCCTCAGGGGCTGATGAGGATCCGTACAAAGGAAGAAAAGCCTCGCGAGAGGTGTTCTTGAGCTGGGGCGATGAACTCCTAGGGTGAGTTCAGTCGCCTCTCTTTCTCTCTGCTAGGGTTCTACCAGATTTCTAGCCATCCCTCTACCTGTGGTGGCTAGCTCTATTTATTGAGGCCCTGTGCCTCTCCCCGAATAATGAGCGGGAAGGGCGCCAACAATTGGCCATTTTGAAGGGGAACAGGTACTACAAGTTATCCTGACCAAAGGTGGTCTTCGGCTGCCAAAAGTACTGGTGATGACGCTGTCTTGGGCTCCACGGTGACCTCCGTCCTGCCGCTTTGCTGGTGTTGGTCTAGTTGCACCGGATTGGCAACCTTTGCCTGATGCCTTGGCATGTGCTTGCCCCCTTTGCACCAAAGGGGAAACAAGGACACTGCGCAGGCTGGCGCCCGCCTGGCGCCCGCCTGGTCTCGATCGTCATGGCTTGCGTCACGGGTTCTTGGCGAGGTACCCCCGCCTTGATCTCTCTGCCTCCTCGCGAGCCTGCCTGATGGGGCTGCCTCTGAGGAAGCTTCATGTTGTCCGCCCCGCGAGGCTTGGCCTCTCGCGAGGGTCTTGAGCTTATGCTAATGAAGATGGGCCGCACTGGGCCCCCACTTGAGCCACGCCGCAGGCCGTAGGCAGGCAAGTCCGGGGACCCCCGTTCCCAGAACACCGACAGTAGCCCCCGGGCCCAAGGCACGCCCGGGCTTGGCCTAGCAGAAAAGCGAAGGGGCGAGCGCAAAGCGCCGTGGGCCCCAAAAGCATGCGGCCTTGGGCGTCGTGTGGCAATTGATTGGACGTGGGCGACTGCGCTTCCCCATGATGCCTCAGCAACTGCATGACTTGACAAGTCCGTGCATGCAGAGAAACCGGTCATGATTACCTGCGATCGTGGTGCTCGGCGGTAGGCCTCCTCCGATTATAAGTATGGGGCTGTGCGAGCCCCTTCAGTCCATCCTTTGCTGCCGCTCCTTTCCTTCTCCTTCCTCGCTGTTGCTTCTCCTTATGCTAATGGCACCAATTCGCCGGTTCTCTGCAGAAGAGAAGGGAAAGGCCCCCCGAGAGGGTTCGGACCCACTTCCGCCGAAGAAACGGCTGGTCCTCCGCCGCCGAGATGAGGGTGCTCAGCAGGAGGCACCGAGGCGCTGGTACGAGCGGCTGCCGCCTGGGTATCTGCTACCCTTGCACGCCCGCGTCGTAGGTCCTGCGGGAGAAGGTGTCGAGCAAGACCGACGATGCCGCCGTCGACGCCGGCGAGTCACAGTGGTGCGTGTCGTTCCTCCTGGAGTCCACGCCGAACGCTCCTCTCGCGAGCTCGTGCTCCACGCCGCCATGCCTCCAAGCTCTTGGGTTCGCCTCCCTCCTTAATTCGCCGTTGAGATGCCGCCGAGCAGGGCTCTGGAGCTCAGGCTGTAGCATGCATACTGCAGCACCCTTGCGACCGGAGCGGAGGTCGCGGTCGTCGCTCCGGGCAAGGTCTTCATGACTCGGGGCTGGGGCGAGATCGCCCGTGTCTGCCGGACGGTAGTTGCCCTCGTAATTCATCTTGAATACGAAGGCGCCTCCCTGATGTTCTTCAAGGTCTTCGATGCTGAAAGACGCCGACAGGAGTGCTGCCCCAGGGAGAGCGGTAGGGGCGACGAACCGGCAAGGACCTGGCCTGCCCATCGGCCCTCCAGCAGCTCCTTAGGCAGCAGCGGAGGAGCCGGGGAATTCAGCGGCTCCCCCAAGCTCCTCGCGACTCCGGAGACGAGCGACGACAGCTACGAGCCCCCGAGCTCGCGCGGTGCTCGGAGCAGGGCAGCTGCGTCCAGCCGCCGACGCCACTGATCTGGATGGGGTTGGCATCGATGTTGGGCAGCCCACTGTTGATGATGGCGTCCCTTGTGGTGGTGCGGGCGATTAGTGTTCCTTAGGATTAGAACTCTTGTTCCCTGCGAGGAATCGAAGCAACACCCCGTGGGGGTATGTAAGGCGTCTGCCATGTCTTTTATGAATATTATATCCTTAATATGAATCAATGCGAGGTGCTTGTCCTGTCTCAGCTCGGCTCCCCCTTTCTATCCTTGCGAGGACTTGGCGCTCTACGCTGATAGGTCCCAGTCCCCAGGCAGGCTTCAGCCGTCGCTGGTATGCCAGGTCGCGATGCCGTGGTCAAGGCCAGGAGGTGAGCGGCCCGAGGTCCGGTAAGAGCCCCTGAGTCGCGATGCTCGGGAGGTCCCCTTTAGCGCTCAAGCAGCCCTCGCTGGGCGAGAAAGGAAGGTAACATCACCGTGACAGAGCCGCACTGGGTGAGGGTTTTGCGTTGCGTTGGTCCAACTCTTGTAAGGGTGTGACTTATTTCTCGAGTTAGGCGTAGTTCCTTGATGAAGCGCCTGGCCCGGGCGGTGGCAGCTGAGGCACTGCTGGGTTAGGTCCTCGTGAGATTCTTCCCACTCCCCCGCACTTTCCTTAATGCTCTACGTCCTCAGATCCCGGCCCTCGAGCGAGCTCAGCCGCCGCTGGTATGATAGGTCGCGATGCCGTGTGTCAAGGCCAGGGGGTGAGGGCTGGAGAGCCAGTAGGAGCCCATGAGTCGCTATGCTCAGGCACCCCCCTTTTAACGTGCAAGCGGTCCGTGCCGGAGAGAGGGAGAGACAGCTCGCGATGTCCCTAGCATTGCTCCTGAAGTAGGTCCTGCACACCAGTCATAAAGGGAAACAAGACCTGTTGTTACGGTTGCCAGCCAACCTTTGGTCACTCCGGGGGAGTGATTGGGGCACTGAGGGCCTGGTGAGGTGGCACCTTGCGGGGCTGTCGCGGCCAGAGCTCGACCACTCAGATTTTTCGGCGTTGCAGGGACGGACCCGTGCGCAGATGCCGTGCCAGAGCAAGTGGCTCCATAGGTAGGCGTCAATCGAGTAGGCGATTAGGTTGGGTATGTTAAGCACGCAGGAGGAAATTCATTTTAAGTAGACGCAGGAAAAGCAAACGCTGTAGGGCCAGGCCCGAGCAGCTCGGGGATGATGCAGCCCGAGGGGCGCCCCCGACAAGGTAAGTAAAGAGCATAAGTAAAACGGATACATGCTGCAGGGATGGACCCACACGACCTGGGAATGATGCGGCCCTGTGGGCGCTCCCAGCAAAAGTGGAACTTAGAAAGATGTCACCTGGTGCCGTTGAAGATGGAGTGATGTTGAAGAAGTAGGCGATGCGCGATGAAGACGTCGACCCTCACGAGCCCCCAGGCCCAGGGACCTCGGGAGGCTCCGAGGGCACAGGTGGGTCTCCGAGAGCCATCTCCATCTCTGCCAGGACCACACGATTCCTGACCTCCTGAACCTCCAGAATGCTCCTCAGCAAGCGCTGATGAGCGGCGACTGCGTTTGGCAGGCCGAAAGGCATGTGAACGTAGCTGTGAGGTGGAGCCTCGCAGCGCCCCACACGCGAAGGTCGGAGGCGCTCCTAAGACGCGGCTTGGTTGAGCCCTGGCACGTCGACGCAGACGCACAGCCCACCATCCTCACCTGGATGTGGGGCCATGGCGGGCGAGAGGCGGCTGCCACGCATGACTCTCGACTCCTGCAGCTCCTGAGTGTTGCTTGTGATGAACTCCTGAGGGTTTGGTCTTCCTTGCCTTGTACCTTCCTAAGGGAAACATGCCTAGAAGCACCCTTCCAAGTGGTGCCCGAGCGCCTCCCTCGCAACCTTGTCAAAGTCGGTGGCTCTCCAAGAAAGAGCCCCTGAGCCGTGCCTAAGGAGAGCGTCGGGCGCGCTTTCCTATGCGAGAGAGGGTGGCGCTCCTTGATTGGGCGCAGATCCTGATCCAACACCTCCGGAGGCGCCTGCCTCCTGATGGCTTGGGCCAGGCGAAGCCTTCTTCTTCTTGGGGGTCGCCTCGGGAAGTCTTCCGTTTCCGCGGTCTGGGTCTTCGATTGCTGCGGCTTGGAACGCACGCTCAAGCGAGCACACTGCGTCCCTTTCTTCACAGGGTGCGGTGATGACTCCACCGCTTCCAGGCATCTTGAGGACATTGTATCCATGGTGAGTCACTGCCATGAACTTGGCCAGGGCTAGGTACCCGAGGATGGCATTGTATGGCAGACAGATGTGGGCGATGTCGAAGTCGATGAGCTCGGTGCGGTAGTTGTTGTGCTGCCCGAAGGTGTCTGGAAGGCGAACCTGCCCTATCGGAACAGTGGAACCATCAGTGACTCCTGAGAAGGGCTTGGTTGGCTGAAGCTGATCGTACGACACTTGGAGATTGTCGAACGTCTCGACGGATAGGACGTTGAGTCCTGCTCCGCCGCAATGAGGGTCCTGATGACCTGCACGTTGCTGATGACTGGGGAGCAAAGCATAGGGAGGACTCCGGCCGTTGCCACGCACTTGAGCTGATCCGCTGAGCTGAACATGATAGCGCACGCGGACCACCTGAGAGGGCGCGTGGCCTCAAACTTGTGGAGGACTGCATTCACCTCGCGAGCAAACTGCTTGACGATGCGCTGTGAGGCTGGGGCCTGCACGCCACCCAAGATGCAAGTGATTGCACGTGGCTCCTGGAAGCCCCCAGCCCCCTCGTCCTGATGTTGGTCTTCGATCCTCCTTGGCGGTGGCAGCAGAGGAGGAAGGCCTGCGTTGCCGCGCGGGCGATCCTCACGAGGCTGATCTCTCCAGCCTCCCCCACGAGGCTGGTCCTCCTGGTGATCCTCGCGAGGTCGGTCTCGCCACCCTTGGCGAGGGCCACGGTCTTCCCATTATCCGCCACCTCTTCCTCCTCCTCCTCGGCCATAGCCCCTGTCGTTGCTCTCGGGGCGTCGGCCGACACGTCCATCTCTTACAGCCCTGAGCTCTTGGCATTCGTTGGTGTTGTGGGTGTGGAGGTCGTGGTACACGCAGTACCGGCTGCCTTTGGATGACTCAGGCTGATCACTGCCTGCTTGGTGTCTGGCTCCACTGCAAGCACGGCAGCCCCCTTGCGCTTCACATCCTTGGCCTTGGGCTTCTTCTCTTCTGGGTCGGCAGCCGGGAGCTCGAGGAGGGAAAGGCGCCCTTCCTCAGCCCTAGCGCACTTGGTCGCCAAGTTGAACAGCTCCAGGGATGTGCACAGGTCTTCATGGGTTGCTAGCTCCTCCTTCATCTTGACGTCGCGTACGCCATCGGAGAAGGCTGAGATGATGGCTTCTTCAGTCACCTTGGGGATCTTGAGGCGAGCGTTGTTGAAGCACTGGATGTATTTCTGCAGGGTTTCCCCTTGCTGCTGCTTGATACAGCACTGATTGCTCACGACCGAGGGCCGGTCGCGAGTGCCCTGGAAGTTGGCGATGAAGCGAGTGCACATCTCATCCCAGGAGGAGATTGTACCAGGAGCCAGGATCAGGAGCCAGGTGCGGGCCCCGTCCTTGAGCGATATGGGGAACCAGTTCGCCATGACCCTCTCGTCTCTGTTGCGGCTTTGATGCATAGCTCGTAAAGTTGCAGGAACTCCGCAGGGTCCGCCGTGCCATCGTAGCGAGGGGGCAGGTTAGGCTTGAACTTGCCTGGCCATGCGACGCCGCATAGCTCGGGGGTGAGAGCACTGCAGCCTGCTGTGGCCACCGGTGCCTTTTGCTGGTACTGGGTTTGCTCATGGGGATTACCGCGCGCCGCAGCTTGGAGCAGCGCGGGGTCTTGGCGTGGAGGTGCAGGGACGCGATCTTGGTGCGCCGGCGCTGGGAGCGCGTAGGCACCTTCTTGGGGACGAGGAATCTCTTGGCAGCTCCTTTCTTGCTGCGCAGGCGCCGGACGCGGAGGGTCTCGCCCCGGGGTTGCGCGCCTTGGAGCCAGGGCGCCTCCTTGGGGAGGAGGTGGTGGAGGCACCTCCTGATCCTCGCCTCCTGCGCAGAATGGAGGGCGAGGCAGCGAGAGGGACGGCAAGGGGGAGCCCCTTGCGGCTCTGACGAGCTCGGTGATGCGGGCAAGCCAGTCTTCATAGAGGTCGTCGACGGGGCGGTAGTGCAAGAGTTCTCTTGCCAGGAGTAGCGCGGCGTGCACGTCCATGGGGGCGCGACGGGCGTGGGATGACAAAGCGGCTGGAGTTAGCGACGATGTGGCGGTGCGGCCCTCCCGCCACACCGAAGGATGCTGGGAGGAGGCTTTCTGCTCGTTCCCCGCTAGGGCGGTGGCGGCGGTGGCGGCAGGCGACGCGGAACGGCGAGGATGTCCGTCGACGGGCGCAGTCTGGGCGACGTGGGTGGCGAGAGCAGCCCGGCGCTCGGCGCGAGCCCGACGAGCGTCAGCCATGGACACGACGGAAGATCACACGCGAACAGCGGAAGAAAGATTCCGGCGCACCCCTACCTGGCACACCAAATGTTGGATTTCAGGTTCCGGCAGACCCTTGATGTTCAAACACTGGGGTGCGCACGGAGATCTCTCCCCTACCAATCTACGCCCAATCTCCTCGCGTGATTTGAGCTGGAAACAACAAAAAACACAAGGGACACAAGGTTTATACTGGTTCGGGTCACCGTTGTGGTGTAATACCCTACTCCAGTGTGTGGTGTGGTGGATTGCCTCAGGGGCTGATGAGGATTAGTACAAAGGAAGAACAGCCTCGCGAGAGGTGTTCTTGAGCTGGGGCGATGAACTGCTAGGGTGAGTTCAGTCGCCTCTCTTTCTCTTTGCTAGGGTTCTACCAGATTTCCAGCCGTCCCTCTACTCTGTGGTGGCTAGCTCTATTTATAGAGGCCCTGGGCCTCTCCCCAAATAATGAGCGGGAAGGGCGCCAACAATTGGCCATTTTGAAGGGGAACAGGTAGTACAAGTTATCCTGACCAAAGGTGGTCTTCGGCTGCCAAAAGTACTCGTGATGACGCCGCCTTGGGCTCCACGGTGACCTCCATCCTGCCGCTCTGCTAGTCTTGGTCTCGTTGCACCGGAATTGCAACCTTTGCCTGATGCCTTGGCCTGTGCTTGCCCCCTTTGCACCAAAGGGGAAACAAGGACAGTGCGCAGGCCGGCGCCCGCCTGGTCTCGATCATCATGGCTTGCGTCATGGGTTCCTCGCAAGGTACCCCCGCCTTGATATCTCTGCCTCCTCGCGAGCCTGCCTGATGGGGCTGCCTCTGAGGAAGCTTCCTGTCGTCCGCCCCGCGAGGCTTGGCCCCTCGCTAGGGTCTTGAGCTTGTGCTGATGAAGATGGGCCGCACTGGGCCCCCACTTGAGCCACGCCGCAGGCTGCAGGCAGGCAAGTCTGGGGACCCCCGTTCCCAGAACGCCGGCAGATCCATAGTTATATTTTGCTTTAGATGAATAAAAGTTTAGTTCGATCCTTTCTTTTCGAGAGTTTGCTTAGTGATCTATCCTTGTAATCGTGTGCGAGTTATATAATAAAGTTTAGTTTGAGTTTTTGCTTTCTTTGCTTTCATGTACCAATAAAAGAAAGTAAATAAATTTAAAAGATCATATGCTAATCTTATGGTAGGTGATGACACCACAGAAGGAAAAGTATAAGTAGAAAATTTTATTGGAGATTGACAAACATAACATTGGTCAATGATGCAACTCATGAAAGAATTAATAAGGGAAGAGAGATTCACATATAAATACACTATCTTGGAAATCTTTTGTGATTGTGAGGCCCCATCAAAATACTATATGCGAAAATTGTTGACGTTGGAAAAGGAAGACAACTTAATGGTTTATGTTTGTTCATATTCACATAGAAGTTATATTGTCATAGATCCTTCAACATGTGGTGCTTGCCCCGGACCTTTGCCAGCCAAAAATTCCGCACTAAGTATAGATACTACTTGTGCATCCAAGAACCCTTAAACCCAAATCTTATTTTCAAGTGTCCACCATACCTACCTAAGGATTGAGTCAGATACTTCAAGTAAGTTGTCATTGGTGAAATAAGGCAATAGAAATTGCTTCTAAAAGTGTGAGATCATTAAGTGTAAGAGAAAATTGAGCGTTGTACGAACTTTTGATGGCGAAGAATAAAAGCGGCAGACTGCATAATAAAGGTTGCCATCACAAGGGGTAATACAACGTGACATTCTTTTGCACTAAGGGGTTGAGCATACAAAAAAATAAGCGCATGGCAACCTCTGCTTCCCTCTATGAAGGGCCTATCTTTTACCTTTATGTATTTACTTTTATGAAAAGATTCAAAGGTTTTCTCTCTATACTTTTTATTTTTCTCCTTTGGCAAGCATCATGTGGTGAGGGAAGATCTAGGCACATATGTCCAGATTAATATGGGTGGCATAAGTTACTATTGTTGACATCACCCTTGAGGTGAACACATTGTGAGGAAAAAGTATAAGCCCCTATCTTTCTATGTGTCTGGTTGAAATGTTTTGCTCATGTGTATGCGGTGAGTGTTAGCAATCATAGAAGACTATATGATGGTTGAGTATGTGGACTTGCCTAAAGTCTTTGATACGTGACCCTTCCTGAAAAGATGATGAATTATGGTTGCAAAGTTGACTGGGAACATAGTTTGTTGGTTTCCAATAGAGTTTATGCTTTATACTTCGATAGTGTGATGAATTGTTACTTATTCATGAAAAGTTCTATGATAACAGTCTGATGTTTAAATTTGGTGTTGTTATAATAATTCACATGATGCTCCTATGTTCGTATTTTGTTTTTACCGACACCTCTCTCTCTAAGCATGTGGACATGTTTTTTGATTTTGGTTTTCGCTTGAGGACAAGCGATGGCTAAGCTTGGGGGAGTTGATACGTCCATTTTTCATCATGTTTTCTTACTGATATTTATGATGTTTTCATGCATAATAATGCTTTTTAAGTAATTCTAATGCTTTTTCCCTTATAATATGAAAGGTACATACAAAGAGGGAGATTCCGGCAGCTGGAAATCTGGACCTGGAAAAGCTACATCGGGCTACCTATTCTACACAACTCCAGACAAGCTGAAACTTTACTGAGTTTTTTATGGAATATATGAGTAATATTGGAGCCAATAAGTGCCAGAGGGGCCCCACCAGGTGGGCACAACCCACCTGGGCATGCTAGGGAGCCCAGGCGCGCCCTGGTGGGTTGTGCTCACCTAGGCCCACCTCCGGTGCCAATCTTCTGGTATATAAGTCATTTTGACCTAGAAAAAAATAATGGGGGGGGGGGGGACTTTCGGGATGGAGCACCACCGTCTCGAGGCGGAACTTGGGCAGGAGCACTTTTTCCCTCCGGCGGAGTGATTCTGCCCGGCGAACTTCCCTCCCAGAGGGGGAAATCATTTTCATCATCATCACCAACAACTGTCCCATCATGGGGAGGGCAATCTCTATCAACATCTTCAACAACACCATCTCCTCTCAAACCCTAGTTCATCTCTTGTGTTAAATCTTGTTATCGGAACTATAGATTGGTGCTTGTGGGTGACTAGTAGTGTTGATAACATCTTGTAGTTGATTACTATATGGTTTATTTGTTGGAAGATTATATGTTCATATCCATTATGCTATTTAATACCCCTCTGATCTTGAGCATGTTTATCACTTGTGAGTAGTTACTTTTGTTCTTGAGGTCACGGGAGAAATCATGTTGCAAGTAATCATGTGACCTTGATACGTGTTCGATATTTTGATAGTATGTATGTTGTGATTCCTTTAGTGGTGTCATGTGAACGTCGAATACATGACACTTCATCATATTTGGGCCTAAGGGCATGCATTGTGGAGTAGTTATTAGATGATGGGTTGCGAGAGTGATAGAAGCTTAAACCCTTGTTTATGCGCTATTCCATAAGGGACCGATTGGATCCAAAAGTTTAATGCTATGGTTAGTATCTATCCTTAATATTTTTCTCATAGTTGCGGATTCTTGTGAGGGGGTTAATCGTAAGTAGGACGTTTGTTCAAGTTAGAACAACACCTAAGCACCGGTCCACCCACATATCAAATTATCAAAGTAGCGAACACGAATCGAATCAACATGATGAAAGTGACTAGATGAAATTCTCATGTACCCTCAGGAACGCTTTGCTTACTATAAGAGACCGTTTTGGCCTGTCCTTTGCCTCAAAAGGATTGGTCTACCTTGCTGCAATTTTGTTACTATTATCATTACTTGCTCGTTACAAAATATCTTGCTATCAAACTACTTTGTTACTTACAATTTCAGCACTTGCAGACATTACCTTGCTGAAAACCATTTGTCATTTCCTTCTACTCCTCGTTGGGTTCAACACTCTTACTTATCGAAAAGAGCTACAATTGATAACCTATACTTGTTGGTCGTCACCTTCATCTACTACTATTACTCCACACATCGACCCCTATCCAGCATGCATCTAGTGTATTAAGTTCATGGAGAAATAGAGTAATGCAATAAGAACAATGACATGATGTAGACAAGATCTATTCATGTAGGAATAGACTCCATATTTTATCCTTAATCGCAATGATACATGTGCCTCGCTACCCCATCTGTCACTAGGTGAGGACACTGCAAGATCGAACCCATCACAAAGCACCTCTTCCCATTGCAAGAAAAATCAATCTAGTTGGCCAAACCAAACCAAAGTTTCAGAGAAGAAATATGAGGCTATAACAATCATGCATATAAGAGATTAAAGAAACTAAACTAATATTCATAGATAGATCTGATCATAAACTCGCACTTCATCGGGTCCCAAAAAACACACCGCAAAAAGTCATTACATCAAATAGAACTCCAAAAACATCGAGGAGAACATTGTATTTAGAATCAAAAAGGAGAGAAGAAGCCATCTAGCTACTACCTACGGACCCTTAGGCCT
>NC_041392.1:209350426-209370564 GCF_002162155.2 Triticum dicoccoides | reverse complement strand
ATCGTGTTACCCTCCGGCAGAGTGCTAGAATAGGGCTCTAGATTGGACCTCGTGGTTTCTAAACTTGCAGCGGCTGGAATTGTGTTTCATTCGCTCCCCTAGGGTTTCTGGAATATCTGAGTATTTATAGAGCTGAGAGGCGGTGGAGGAGACCTCCATGGGCCCCACCACCCATCAGGGCGTGTCAGGGACCTCTAGCGCGCCCAGGTGGGGGTGGGCCCCATGGGCCTCCCCTCTGGTGCTTCCTTCGCTCCCAAGTTGTCTTCTGGTCCAAAAAAACTCTAAAAAAAATTGATGGCATTTGGACTTCGTTTGGTACTGATATTCTGCAAAGTAAAAAACAAGCAAAAAACAACAACTAGCACTAGGCATTATGTCAATAGGTTAGTCCCAAAAAATGATATAAAGTTGCTATAAAATGAATGTAAAACATCCAAGAATGATAGTATAACATTATAGAACAATAAAAAAATATAGATACATTGGAGATGTATCAGAGGACAAGAAGAGCCACGAGGCCCCCACAAGCCACCAGGGCGTGCCTAGGGGGTGGCTCGTGGGCCCATCTTAGCTCCTTTTTGCGCGATTCCAACTCTAGAAATTCTTATAAATAGGGAACCGCCCCCTAGAAAAAATCCTAGAATTTTGACTCTACCGCTGCAAGCCTTTGTACCTTCGAAATACCATTTGGAGCCCTATTCCGGCACCCTGTCGGAGGGGGAAATCATCACCGAAGGCCATCTTCATCATCCTGGTGGTCTCCATGACGAGGAGGGAGTAGTTCACCCTTGAGGCTAGGGGTATGTACAAGTAGTTATGTGTTTGGTCTCTCTCTCTCTCTCTCTCTCTCGTGTTCTTGGTTTGGCATGATCTTGATGTGCCGTGAGCTTTGTTAATATAGTTGGATCATATGGTGTTTCTCCCTCTCTATCTTGTTGTGATGAATTGATTTTTTACCTTTGAGCTTTCACTATTATCAGATTGAATACTTTTATGGATTTGAGAACACTTGATGTATGTCTTGCAAATGAATATCCATGGTGACAATGGGGTATTATATTGATTCACTTGATGTATGTTTTGGCACTCAACTCGCAGATTCCCGAGGTGACATTGGGGTAATCTATGCATAGGGGTTGATGCATGTTTTCATCCTACTTTCTTCGATAGAAATCTTGGGGAACTCTTTGAAGTTCTTTGTGTTGGATTGAATATTATGAATCTAAAGTTGTTTGATGCATATCGAATAATCACTCATCGATACTTGTGGTGACATTGGAGTATCTAGATGACATTAGAGATGGTTGATGTGTATCATATGGTGTTATTTTAGTATGAACTCTAGGGCTGTTTGTAACACTTATAGGAATGGATCAATAGATTGACCAGAAAGGATAACTTTGAGGTGGTTTCGTACCCTACAAGAAATTTCATCTTATGTTCTCCGCTAGATAACAAATTTGGAGTGATTTTTGTCACGCGTCGAGGGGTTGTTATATGATTCAATGATGTTGGCACTGTTGAGAGACTGCACTAGTGAAAGCATGAACCGTAGGCCTTGTTTTTAAGCATTGCAATACCGTTGTGCTCCGTTTTATCACTTGTTACTTTGTTGTTTTTGTATTTTCAGATTATGAAAACTAATATCTACTATCCATACTACACTTGTATCACCATCTCTTCACTGAACTAGTGCACCTATACAATTTACCATTGTATTTGGTGTGTTGGGGACACAAGAGATTTCTTGTATTTGATTGCAGGGTTGTTTGAGAGAGACCATCTTCATTCTATGCCTCCTACGGATTGATAAACCTTAGGTCATCCAATTGAGGGCAAATTGCTACTATCCTACAAAACTCTAGTCTTGGAGGCCCAACATGAGTCTACAAGAATAAGTTGTGTAGTAGACATCAAGCTCTTTACTAGCGTCGTTGCCGAGGAGGTGAGTGTTTGTAGATATATCTTTATATCTTGCAATTGAATCTTTTAGTTTCTTTTTTTATCACTAGTTTGGTTTATAAAAGAAAAATGCACAAAAAATGTAAGTGAGGTTGCCTCATATTGTTCATCTTTATAAAGTGTTTCTTGAAAATGATGGATCGGAAAATTGTGTCAAAGTGTTAGAAGAAGAATTCAATAAAATGTTTGGCATAAAATCCAGGAATGATACGCATGATTGCAATGTTGCTAGTATGAATTCTTTGAATATCCATGATTTCAGTGATATGCAAAGCCATAAGCTTGGTGATGCTATGTTTGACGAAGATGATATTTTTAGTCCCCCAAGTTTTGTGCAAATTTGTTATGATGATTGCATGCCTCCTATTTATGATGATTGCAATATTTATGAAAGTGGGTTTGGAAGAGTCAACTTTAGATAATAATTATTCCACTATTTTGGAGGGCATTGAATCATATTACAACGATAAAAGTGGATTAGGAGAGGTCATATCTTTATTTAGTAATGATTCCACTATTCCGGGATAGGTTTCAATTTATTATTATGAGAACAAAGTTGCTATCTATGATGATTATTGTGATGGCATGTATGCTATAAAGAATAATGCTAAGCATGAAATTTGTCATCATGATTTTAGTGCTGAAATTGATTATGTCAATCAAGTATCTCATGATAGTTATTTTGTTGAGTTTTCTCCCACTACCATTGATGAGAATAAATTTGCATATGTGGAGAGAAATAAAATTTCTATGCTTATGGATCATGAAAAGAATGCATTATGTGATAGCTATATTGTTGAATTCATTCATGATGCTACTGAAAATTATTATGAGAGAGGAACATATGCTTTTACATATCTCAATAATATCAAGTTTCCTCTCTATGTGTTGAAAATCTCGAAGTTATGCTTATTTTTCCTTCCTATGCTAGTTGATTCTTGCTCCCATAAGTTTTTTGCTCAAAAATCTCTATGCATAGGAAGTGTGTTAGGCTTAAATGTGCTTTGCATGTGATTTATGATGCTCCTGTTATGTTTCAATTCTTTACTTTTATGTGAGCATAATTGAAACCATCATGCCTAGCTAAAAAGTCATTAAAGAAAAGCACTTGTTGGGAGACAACCCTACACTTATACCTATTGTTTTTGTGTGTTCACATGATTAACATACTGTATTAATCTTGTTTTATAGATTTTGTTTCAATAAAGTGCCAAGTATAGCCTTTGGGATAGTGTGGATGATAATTGAATTGATTCTATGCAAAAAAGAAACTTCTGCGCCCAGTTCTGGAATTACCATAATTCACTAGGATGTGATAAAATTCTGAAATTTGTACACATGATTGATATACAGATTTCCTATGTTGTCCTAATTTTTTAGAATTTTTGGATTCATAGAAGTATGGTGATTATTCAGGTCATTTCATACTATTCTCTTTTTGACAGAGCATGCAACACGACACTTGGGAGCTAATGCATGGTCATTTTTACTAGTTTCATTCAAGACTCGGTCCATCAAATAATGATGAGCCAACCCTTGGGGGCTACACTGTTTGCAGCTATATATCTAGAACATTCAAAGACACGGTTCAAGTCCCAGGTTGCTGCAGGCGAGACAACCCGGCACTTGGGGCCACACTAGTTGAAGTTTTATAAGTATAAGACAATTACAAGTCCTAGGTTGCTGCAGGCAAGACAACCTGGCACTTGGGGGCTACACTGGTGGAAGTTTTATGAGCATAGGACAATTACAAGTCCCAGGTTGTTGCAGTAGGACAACCCGACACTTGGGCGCTACACAGTCAAAATATTTTTCTATGCAAAGCACCAAGCCATCACGAAGTGATAAACTTGGAGCTTGGGGGCTACAGGTAATATTAAGATAAAGGAGGAACGCCTTCCAGCGGGGTTTGATATTCATGTTGGAAGTTTGAAATTTTTATCTTCTCTAAGCTATTCATGGAAGACCCGGAAAACAGAAGCATCAAAAGCCGGCTCAGCATTAGACTGGTTTTTATTCAAAACATTTTTCATCAAGCCGAAGCATCAAAAGTCATCTCAACATTAGATAGATTTCTTATTTCCAATATTTTTATCGAGCCGGAGCCCTTGAAGCTGACTCAAATTAGTTATTTTCCCCAATATTTGACCAGCGTCAACAAGTTGGTTCTGAAGCCGGCCTATTGATATAACAAAGAGACTCAAACTTTCCAGGAGCTGGTTCTTTGAGTAAGACATTCATTTAAGTGTGCCAGTCCCTTAACATATTAATTATTCTTATTTCAGGAGCTTAGCATGAATAAATTCAAGCTAACCTAGGGGCTAATGTCGGGGGAATTACCCGCGGCTAGACCCAACAGCCCAAGTATAAACCCTCCAAATACTAGAAAGACCAGCACCGGGTTATCAAGGGAAAAACTTGAGCCGGCTCACTATGAGCTAGGATCCTTCAAGGAACCCGGCTAGGAATACCAAGACCTAGCAAGGGCAGCAAGACCTGGCAAGGGGAGCAAGACCCGGAGGAGGAAGCAAGACCCGATGGAGGACAAACTAGGCCTAGGTTGATTTGTGCGGAAGAGAATATGGGTGCCTTCATGGAAGTAGAATGTGGCCCAACATGGGAGTTGTCCAACAGTCCGGGTTTAGACTGTTCGAATAAGACCCAGACTAATATCTGAGTTCTGATAGAAAATAGACTAGTTCTAGTCCTACTAGGACTCTACATATAAGCCGACCCCTTCAACTTATGTAAGGAGGGGCAAGACACCCCAAGAAGGGGAGGGGCAGGATAGTCAGATAAGTTTTAGACAAGATCAAAGTAGAAGTTCTTGAGACAAGAGGTAGCAAAACAACACCATTGTAATCGAGATCATCATCATCATGAATAGAAATCAAGCATGATGTAGGCTTTTACCTCCACTGGGAGGGACCGAAATTGGTTAAAACATGTGTCTCTCAATTTTGACCAACCCCGTTCAAGCTACCACCTAGTTGCGATGGCCTCACTACTTAGTTCTCCCGCGAGGAAATCTGCCATGACAAAATCACAACACGGGCAGGCTCGTCATGTAGATGTGGCGGTTGCCAGGCTCTTCAAGGCCACTGTGGTTGTTGGAAACCCAGGCAGCGAGCTTCCTGGGACGCCCGTGTTGACTTGCTGCTGGGATGTTGCAAGGGGGTCGGTCGGTGTCTGCATCGTGACAGCCAATGGGCTTGACATGAGCAGGCGGTAGGTGGAGAGCCCTGTTGGTATCTACAACAGGTGCTACGCTTGTGGTTGGTTCTGTCATCATGACTTCATGGAGGAAGATTGTGGCCAGAGCTTCTAGCTGAGACATCTCCTGGCGGGAGGTGTCCTGGGTCTCTAACCCTAAGGAGACTCTGATTCACCCCACATGTCAGAATAGGTGACCTTGTTAATGGGTTGAAGGCTGGTGTTTTCGTCCTCGTTCGTGAGGCAGAGCCGTTCTCCATCGCTACTCTCGCCGTTCGAGGCCGAGATGCTGTCAACTAGATTGGTTCCATTGCTTGTGGCAATGTTGGTGATGATGTAGTCCTCTGGTGTGTGGGTGATGTGACAGTTGCCACAGAACATTGTGACAAGTTGTGTAGTCAGTGCGAGCTCCTCAAGTACGCATAGTCAGTATGCCCCATTAAATACACCAACCAGGGTTGCGGCATAGGCCTCCTTGATTGGTGGCCGACCCCACGAGTTGTTGCTGAAGATGCATGAGCACCTGGATGGGTCTGTGGGTTGATGTTGACCGAGCCTGCCCCATCAGCGGTAAACGCGAGGGAGCCGAAAGTCAAGCTCTCCCCTGGTGAGCGGCCATCGGAGGTAGAAGAAGATCTGATCCAAGATCGATCTCTAGCCGACGCCGCTCGTGCCTAGCACGCCAACTGACAGTGCAAAATACCGTTAGATCCCTCGGTAGGGGTCCAAGTGTAGTTGGAAGTCTTAGATCGGTGGTCGCATAGAGGGTTCATCTAGGTTCGGGCCTCCGTAGAGTAATACCCTTCATCTTGCTTTCTTTTGTTATTCATAATTCAAGGATACCTCATACGAGGGGTTACAATGGTGTTTGTTGTTGCTATTGAGAGTTTGTCTATCAGAGATTGGATGCCCTAGGGGGTTGGCCGACCTCCCTTTATATAGACAAGGAGTTAGAGGGCTTACATGATAGCAGATGTGATTTTGGGCACCGCCACCCTTGTCTTGGAGGGCACGAAGATCTCTGGTGCTTCCTTAGGGCTTCATTTTCCCTGGGCTTAGTGGGCCCCTGTAGACTCCAAGGCCAGGCTCCCTTAAGAATGCCACCCCTATCCAGAGCACTGTTAGATCAAGAGACAAAATTCTTGATAAGGGTAGAAATGCATATCAGATTCGCTAAACAAAGTGATAAGATACCATCAACTGAATTGAAGAGAATCCAAGATATAAGTTGGCTTACACTAGCCACAAGCTATAACATGAATATCTCAATACATCAGTACATAGCAATCATCCTACAGAAGAGCAGGATCCGACGATGGATGAAATCAAATGAATGAAGAATGACGCCCACCCTGCTAATCCCAGGCTGCCAACCAGGCACCCATCCTATGATCATCAAAGAAGAAGAACTCCAAACAAGCGTCACTCTCACGTCAACTCATCGCTTTACCTGTACCTACACTTGTTGTTGTAGTAATCAGTGAGACTTTTGGGACTCATCAATCTCATTACCATGGGTATCAAAACTAACAATACTTTAGTGTGTATGGAATGGTTAAGTGGTGAGACTGCATCAAGCACTAAGCATTTGTATCTGGCTAACTTATGAGTACAAGAGTAAGAAGAGTAAACTACGCATAAACGGTTGTGAACTAGTAATGATCAAGAAGTGATTGATACTGCCATGTTGCATCAAGTTTTCCTACTATTATTTATTATGTTTTGGGTCATTATTTCACTTTATGATGATATTATAATGCCTTTTCTCTCTTATTTTGCAATTTTTAATTTTGAGTGCTTGTTTCATGATCTATCTATCTATGTAATCGAGTGTGAGAGTTATATAACAAAGAGTAGTTTGAGTTGTGAGGCTGCACCTTTTTGTTTCAATGTTAGGTATGACAAGAATAAAAGGTCATACACTAATCCCATGGGGAGTAATGACTTCACACAAAATAAGTATAGTTGATAAAATTTGTTGGGAGTTAACAAACATAACATTGGTCATTGATGCAATTCATGAAAAGTAATAAAGGAAGAGAGGTCTCAGATATAAATATACTATCTTGGACATCTTTTATGATTGTGAGCCCCCATCAAATATTCTATGCTTGATCAAATAGTTGATGTGGGGCAAGGAAGACAACGTAATGAGTTATGTTTGCTTATATTCATATAGAAATACATTGTCATGGATCCTCTAACATGTGGTGCTTGCTTATAATCTTTTGCTAGCCAAAATGCATACTAAGTAGAGATACTACTTGTGCATCCAAAAACCCTTGAACCTAGTTTCTTGTCATGATAGTCCACCATATCTACCTATGGATTGAATAAGATCCTTCAAGTAAGTTGTCATCAGTGCATAAAGCAATAAAAATTGCTCCTAAATATGTATGATATTTTATTGTAAGGGAAAATAAGCTTTGTACGATCTTGTAATGGAAAATAAATAAAAGCGACGGACTACATAATACAAGTAGATACCACAAGGGGCAATATAAAGTGATGTTCCTTTCCATTAAGAGCTTGTACATCCAAATAAAATGTGAATGACAATCTCTGCTTCCCTCTGCGAAGGGCCTATCTTTTACTGTTCAGTATTTACTTTTATGCAAGAGTCAATAATGTTCATTCCTATTCCATTCTTGTTTATTCTCCACTTGGCAAGCATCATGCGGTAGGGAAATATCTAGGCATATATATCCAGTTAGATGTAGGTAATCATGAGTTATTATTGTTGACATTATCCTCGAGGTAAATAAGTTGGAAGGTGAAAACTACAAACCCCCATCTTCCTATGTGTTTGGCTAAAACTTTTGCTCCATAAATATACTGTGAGTGTCAGCAATCATAGAAGACTAAACGATAGTTGAGTATGTGAACTTGCTAAATAGTGCTCTTACATAGACTCTTTCTGAAAATATGATAAGCTGCAATTGCTTCAATGATTGAGATCATAGTTTGTTAGTTTTGAATGAAGTTTATGGTTCATACTTTAGCTTCTGAATGAAATTTTACTTTATCATGAGAAGTTTTATAATGATATATTCTTGTTTTGATAATTATCATGATGTTTTCATGTTCGTATTTTGTTTTATCGACACCTCTCTCTCTCTAAACATGTGGTCATGATTATCGAGTTTAGCTTTCCCTTGAGGACAAGCAAGGTCTAAGCTTGGGGGAGTTGATAAGTCCATTTTGCATCATGTCTCCCTATTGTTACTTATTATGTTTTGGGTCATTATTTCACTTTATGGTGATATTCTAATGCCTCTTCTCTCTTATTTTCCAAGTTTCACATGAAGAAGGCAACTGCCGGCAGCTGGAATTCTAGACCCGGAAAGCTACGAAGGAGATAGATATTCTCCACAACTCCAAATGACCTAAAAATTTACGGAGAATTATTTTGGAATATTTTAAAAAATATTGGCGGAAGAATACCAGGAGGGGCCCCACTAGAGAGCCATAAGCTTCGGGGCGCGCCCTCCTCCCTAGGGTGCGCCCTATGAGCTCGTGGGCACACCAGCAGGCCTCCGGCGCCCATCTTCTGCTATATGAGGCTAATTGCCCTAGAAAAAATAGATCAAGAGAAGACTTTCAGGACAAAGCGCCGCCATCTCGAGGCGGAACCTGGGCAGGAGCACTTTTGCTCTCCGGTGAAGAGATTCTTTCGGGGAAACTTCCCTCCAGGAGGAGGAAATCGATGTCGTCGACATCACCAATGATCCTCTCATTGTGGGAGGACCACTCAACATCTTCACCAGCACCATCTCCTCTCAAATCCTCGTTCATTTGTTGTATTCAATCTTTGTCTCAAAATCTCAGATTGGTACCTGTGGGTTGCTAGTAGTGTTGATTACATCTTGTAGTTGATGCTAGTTGGTTTATTTGGTGGAAGATTAAATGTTCAGATCCTTAAGCATATTCAATACACCTCTAGTCTTGAGCATGAATATGATTTGTGAGTAGTTACTTTTGTTCTTGAGGACATGGTAGAAGTCTTGTTATAAGTACTCATGTGAAGTTGTTATTTGTTAGATATTTTAATGATACGTATGTTGTTCTTCCTTTAGTGGTGTCATGTGAACGTCGACTACATGACACTTCACCATATACACTGGGGAGTAATAAGTAGATGATGGGTTGCGAGAGTGACAGAAGTTTAAACCCTAGTTTATGCGTTATTCCATAAGGGGCTGATTTGGATCCATATGTTTCGTGCTATGGTTAGATTTATCTTAATTCTTCTTTCATAGTTTCGGATGCTTGTGAGAGGGGTTAATTATAAGAGGGTTTCCTATTCAAGTAGAATAACACCCTACCACTGATCCACCCACATATCAAATTATCAAAGTAGCAACGCGCATCAACTAAACATGATGAACATGACTAGATGACAATTTCCATGTGTGATGGACAACACTTTGATTTATATGAGATAACTTTCTGGCTTGTCCTTTGCTATAAAACGGATTGGGCCACCTTTCTGCACCTTTCTTACTATTGCTACTTGTTACTTGTACAAATTGCCTTACTACCAAACTATCTGTTACCGCTACTTTTAGTACTTACAAACAATACCTTGCTGAAAACCGCTTGTCATTTCCTTCTGCTCATCGTTGGGTTCGACACTCTTCCTTCTCGAAAGGACTACAATTGATCCCCTATACTTGTGGGTCATCAGTGATCCTAAACACCTACTTACGGACATAACTCCACCGTGTTCTCTACCTTAACTCCATCAAAAAGAGACAATCATGGTTACTCACTCGGTTGGTGTATTTTAATTTGATTTAGTTTGATGTTACCTACAACCGGATATTATAAATTTTGAAGTCACCACATAACCAAGGGCATGGCTTTCGGAAGATTTTACCCTGCATTGGTGCTCCAACTTGTCCAATTACAAAATTAGTCACAAACTACTTTGAAAGACCTATATCACGACGCATCATCAGAATCCCAGTGGAGAAGACATTCGTGAAAGGTAAAACAAGTCCAGCAAGACCACCTGGTGTGTCGTCACCCCGATTGGAGCCGCGTGTATTTCATAGTCAGGACGCAACCGTTTATGCTAAGTGGACGATAGCCAAATACCACGAGTTGCCCCGAGGCGGCACCGCCGACTGCTAGGTGTTTTGTTTTCCAACACCATCAGCACTAGCCCACCTACTTATGTGGAATTAAGAATCCACTGGTAGGGCTAACTCCCTATGCATGAAATTATTATAATAATTATGTTGGCAAATGTTAAAACCAATGTTGGGCCTTGCTGGAAGAGTTTTATTCAAAGAAAAATTATTAAGGGGCCCCCATAAACCCCAAATGTGTTAGGAGCGCTGATCAAGGAACATAACACCGGTATCATGAAAACTAGGGCGGCAAGAGTGGAACAAAACACCAAGCAAGAGACCGAGGCTTCCACCCTTTACCAAGTGTATAGATGCATTAATTAAATAAGTAAGATATTGTGATATCCAATGACATCCATGTCCCACATGGAACAAAATGCACCTGCAACTAGCAATGCTATAAGAGGGGCTGGGCAAAGCGGTAACCTGGCCAATCAACGATTTGCTAGGACACTGGAGGTTAGAGGCTTATCATGGCAATTGGGAGGCTAACAAACAAGTGGTACACAGCGAGACCAAACGATAGCATCAAGACAACTAGCAAAGCAAAGCTAGTAATGATATCCAAGGTAATGATCATCTTGCCTGGAATCCCGCTAGGAAGAAGATCGAATCCGTGAAGTAGTCAAACAAGTGTAGTCGAATGGATCCTCGCCACTCCAAAACATTATCGAAACTAGCCAGAGAAACAAACTAGAAAGAACAAATGACACAGTAAACAAACATCTCATTACAGTGGCATGATTCACAATCAAGTATGATGCATGTCCAATTTAATGAGTCATGGCATGGAAAGAGTGCAACAAACAATAGTACACATTAAATGAAGCTCAATATGCAATGAGTTGCATATTGATGAAACTCCACGTTCGATTATTTAGTTCCATCTTGTTTATGTACTCATCAAGTTTAAATGTTTTTAAACA
Source organism: Triticum dicoccoides (assembly GCF_002162155.2). Taxonomy (NCBI): domain Eukaryota; kingdom Viridiplantae; phylum Streptophyta; class Magnoliopsida; order Poales; family Poaceae; genus Triticum; species Triticum dicoccoides. The sequence continues at coordinate 209,359,328 of NC_041392.1, read as the reverse complement.
TGGCAAGAGGGAAACAAAAACACATTTGGTCTGAGAAAGGTCAACGGAGACAAAAGGAGGAGCGCAACTGCGAGTGGTTATGAGTTGTAGAAAAACACTCAGATAAATCTAGTACGACCGCAATGGACTGCCGATGCAATGGAGATGATCCCACGATGAATGCAACAAACAAACAATTATCACAACTAGTAATAATTATTATGTGAAAGAAACTAGAGTAGTGATCTCGGACAGTCATAGTGTGTCCCCATCGTCGGTTGTGACACCCCGACAATGAGTTGAGATCTCGATCCAACCTAGATGGTTGTTTGAATCAGCGAGAGGTTGTTTCGACATCGAGGTTGCACCAATGCTACCCTGATCGTCAGTGATGAGCGCCATTGCTCCACCTCGACTACCTAGAGGGGCCTGTATGGGCCACCAATGATGGAGTCAAATCGAGCATATCTCATGTAGGGGGTCCTGAATAGGTAGCCTAGGAGGAAGGGTAACATGGACACATGATTTACCTAGGTTCGGGCTCGCTCTAAGAGATAATACCCTAAGTCCTGCATTGACTCTATCGATTTCGAGGGAGTACAACTTACATGTTAATCTACCACAAGATCGTGTGTGTATGGGGTGTCCTCTACGATCCCTACCCCTCGGCTTATATAGGTATTGGGGGTGTCTAGGGTTTACACAAAGGTCGGTTACATCTAGGGTATTCATGGGTAGACAACCTCTATGTTGGGGAACGTACTATTTCAAAAAAATTCCTACAATCACGCAAGATCTATCTAGTAGAAGCATAGCAACGAATGGGGAGAGTGTGTCCACATACCCTCGTAGACCGAAAGCGGAAGCGTTTAGTAATGTGGTTGATGTAGTTGAACATCTTCGCGATCCAAGCGATCCAAGTACTGAACGCATGACACCTCCGCGATCTGCACACGTTCAGCTCGGTGACGTCCCTCGAACGCTTGATCTAGTTGAGGCTGAGGGAGAGTTTCATCAGCACGACGACATGGTGATGATGATGGTGAAATTACCGATGCAAGGCTTGGCCTAAGCACTATGACAATATGACCAAGTGGAAAAATTAATGTTGAGGGGGGCACCGCACACAGCTAAGACAAATCTTGGAGAGCCTTTGGGGTGCCCCCTGACCACGTATATAAAGGAGGGGGGAAGAGGAGCCCAGCCTAGGAGGGGCGCGCCTATAGGGGGAGTCCAACTAGGATTCCCAATCCTAGTTGGAGTCCCCTTCCTTTTCCAAGAGGGGAGAGAGGGAAGGAGTAGGAAAGGGAGAAGGAAAGAGAGGGGAGGGGGGCGCCGCCCCTCCCAATTCCAATTCAGACTTGCCATGGGGGGCGGGGGCGCGACCACCCCTTGAGGCCCTTCTCTCCTTTGCCGTATGGCCCATTAAGGCCCACTACTTCAGCCGGTGAATTCCCGGAACTCTCTGGTACTCCGAAAAATACCCGAATTACTCGGAACCTTTCCGATGTCCGAATATAGCCTTCCAATATATTGATCTTTACGTCTCGACCATTTCGAGACTCCTCGTCAAGTCCATGATCTCATCCATGACTACGAAAAACCTTCGGTACATCAAATCACATAACTCATAATACAAATCGTCATCGAACGTTAAGCATGCGGACCCTATGGGTTCGAGAGCTATGTAGACCTGACCAGGACACATCGCTGGTCAATAACCAATAGCTGAACCTGGATGCTCATATTGGCTCCTACACATTCTATTGTAGCGATCCGACCTCAAACGGTCAGATCTCTATGTATAAGTGTCATCCCTAGATCGATAATGCTGACACACACAGTACTTGAAGGATTTATAACACAGTACAATAACACACTTATTACATCGAATGTCTCAAAGAGAGTACTTATTACAATAATATGGCTGAAGGCCATCTAAATATGATAACAACGGAAGCTTTAGAGGTAAAATGAGTCCATCAACTCCAACGACATAGCTGAGTGCACGATAACGACCTAGAGCACCTTACACTTCGTCTAAAAACTCTACAACATAATACGTTGCAGCCTGTGTAGGTCAGCACATGGAATATGCTGGCAAGATAACACTATAGAGAAATGAACAAGTAATAGCCATAACTATATGCATATATGGCTGGTGGAGGCTCTATGTTTATCATTTTGCAAGAAGCTAGTTTTTCCCTACAACAAAGGAATATAGTTTATTTAACTACAAAGTTTGTTGGAAACATTGAGAATGGTAACCCCATCTCAATCCTAAATTAATAAACATTAACCCAACAAGTTAATTAAGTAAAGTGATGAGATCAACATAGTAATTCAAGCACCAGATACTCAAGATGTCCATAACTGGGGACATGGCTAACCATGATTAGTTTATACACTCTGCAGAGGTTTGTGCACTTTTCCCCGCAAGACTAGATCTCCTCCGTTTAGTTTCGCGCACTGCATGATGTTTGAGAAGCGGATGACCGAGACACAGTCTTTCTGAAGAGGTCCCCTTAACCGATAGATAGTCCGGTACACCTACAATCCCCTACATCTGCTAGCCCATCATGGAAAGGATTCCCACAACTTACTCAACTATGCTAGAGCCCATAAATGGCTTGTGGCTGCACATGGAAGTTTCCAGCGTGAATAACATAATGATCCCTTTGAGCCTGGGTGGCGAACCATAGGAAAAATCACACGGATACCCCAGGATTCTCCTTTGGACATCACTGGATTTCCCCAGGTGCCCACAAACCAATCCACCCAGATGTGTGTTAAATTATCCACCTTATGTAAACCCTTAGTTCATAACACTCACAACTGTCATGAATCACTCAAACTAAACCATGTCTACGAGCATAGCATAGCAATGTATAATAAGCGTAACATAGTAACTCCCAAGGTTCGAATAAAAGGGCAATAGGTACTACCTCAACAACTACCTCCCAAAACCGACATGTTAAACAGATCCTACTCATTCAATATTTGAGGATTTAGACTAACATATAAAAACATGGTAATAAGGGATATGATCAAAGTGTTACATGCCTTGCTGACGATTTGAAAACCCTAGTGACTCGTAGTAGCACCCTTCACACTTTGGAAACTCTATCGTGCACAAACAATAGCATACATAAGCAACCGAGCATGATGCAAGGTAAAACTCAAATTAAAAGATCCAAACTGAAAGTTCAACTGAAGAGCTTCGATTTGCAAAAGGAATCAACCAAATCGAAGCTACGACACTCAAACTACGATCAAAAGAAGTTCGAAGTTAAATCTGCTTGCAACCAAATTTTAACTTGTCAAAAGCATGTTCAAGTTGATTATCTGGAAAGAGGGGAACAAGACGAAGATTTTGGTGTTGGTTTCACTGGATTTGGACAAGCGAGCAAAAAGTTGCAAGGGTTTGAAGATCAGGGACTAAACTGTGATAAAAATAATCGCGGATAGATCCCTAGCCAAAAATAAAATAAAAGAAAAACCCTAACGGATGAACGTTTGCTATGAAACCCTAATGAATGAAAACGTTCACTACAGAGTAATAACGAACGAACGTCTGCAATTTAGATCCAACCGGAAAAACCGAAAGAAAACCCTAACTTCTAAAAAAACGGAATATAAACTGGTTCGGGTTTTTACCGGTTAACCGGAGAAAATCACCAGCGGCAACGACGGGATCCGGCGCGGCTCCGGCGAACGACGGCTTGGGCGGTGGGCAGGGCGGCGGTGCGACGACGAGGCGGCGGAGGGCGGCGGTGGCGCAGCAGCAACAACGGCGCCGAGCGGATTGTGGTGGCGGTGGGCTCAGCGGCGGCTGTGGTCGGGGTGGGGTGAGGACTCGGCAGGGTGGCGGCGTTATTTCAAGGCGAGGGGGGCTTCCTTGTGGGAGGGGGCGCGGCGGCGCGTGTCCGAGCCAGACACGGCAGCGGCGGCGCTCGGGACTACTGTCCCGAGTCGGAGAGGGAGGCGGCGTGGCGCAGCGGGCCGGCCTACTCGGCTGGGCCTTCGGCCCAGTCTGGCGGGAAACTTTTTTTAAATAAAATTTCGCGGGAAGAAAAATCCTATTAAATTTTTTTCTTTCTAAAAATACGAGAAGCAATTTTCACCGTTTAAACCTATTATTTAGAACAAAGTGAACATTTTTCTGGCCTAAAAATGCATATTTTTCTAAATTCAAATAAAATAGCAAATAATATCCAAATAAAAATTTAATTTGATTTTAAATTTTCTTCCTTCCTTTTGAAGAAGTCACATTATCTTCTCTCTTTTATATTTAATATTTGAAATTATTGGAGAGAAAAATATTAAAATCAAATTGATCCTCTTTTCAAATTTGATAAAATTCAAATATGAAAATTTATGAAATCCCCAACTCTCTCCTTGGGTCCTTGAGTTGCTTAAGATTCTAGGATCACAACCAAATATGCAAATAAAATATGATATGCATAGGATGTTCTATATATAACATCCAAATTGAAAATTTGGGATGTTATAAACCTACCCCCCTTAAGACGAATCTCGCCCTCGAGATTCAGGTTGGCTAGAAAATAGGTGCGGGTGGTCTTTCCGTAGATCTTCTTCTCTTTCCCAGGTGGCTTCATCCGCGGTATGGTGGCTCCACTGAACTTTGCAAAACTTGATAACCTTGCTGCGTGTAACTCGGCTGGCAAACTCGAGAATCTTAACGGGTTTCTCCTCATAGGTCAGATCAATCTCCAACTGAATCGCTTCCAGGGGCACTGTATCTCTTAGAGGAATATCGGCCATCTCAGCATGCCACTTCTTCAACTGGGATACGTGAAACACATCATGATCTCCTGACAATCCTTTGGGTAACTCCAACTTGTAGGCAACTTCTCCCATACGTTCCAGAACTCAGTATGGTCCTACAAATCTCGGGGCTAACTTTCCCTTAACTCCAAATCGTTGAACTCCTTGGAGTGGTGACACACGAAGATATGCTCTTTCTCCAATCTCGTAGATTACCTCCTTGCGTTTTGTATCGGCATAACTCTTCTGCCTGGACTGAGCTACCTTCAGTCTATCTCGGATCAACTTAACCTTCTCTTCAGACTCTTTGATCAAATCTGGTCCAAACAACTAATGGTCTCCAACTTCATCCCACATTAACGGTGTCCTGCATCTCCTTCCATACAAGGATTCAAAAGGTGCCATCTTCAAACTAGCCTGATAACTGTTGTTGTAGGAGAACTCTGCGTAAGGCAAATTATCATCCCAACTAGATCCATAATCTAGTGCACAAGCTATCAACATGTCCTCCAGAATCTGATTGACTCTCTTCGTCTGTCCATCTGTCTGCGGATGAAAGGTTGTACTGAACTCTAGCCTAGTCCCCAAAGTTTGGTGCAACTGATTCCAAAACTTCGAGGTAAACTATGTCCCTCTATCTGATACGATGGTCCTCGGAACTCCATGCAGACATAAAATCCTGGTCATATATATCTTGGCCAACTTCGTGCTTGTATAGGTGGTTTTCACGGGGATAAAGTGAGCCACTTTTGTCAAGCGATCTACTACTACCCAGATTGAGTCATATCCTGATTTGGTCCTGGGTAATCCAGTGATGAAATCCATGCCAAGTTTATCCCACTTCCAATCGGGTATCGTCATAGGCTGTAATAATTTGGCTGGCTTCTAATGTTCTACCTTCACTCTCTGACATACATCACATACTGCTACATACTTCACAATATCCTTCTTCATACCTGTCCACCAGAAATGTTCCTTCAAATGCAAATATATCTTGGTGTTTCCAGGGTGAATCGAGTATGGCCAGTCATGAGCTTCCTAAAGTATTACCTTCCTGATCTCCGCACTATTGGGCACATATACACGATCCTCAAACCATAAAGTCACGTGCTCATCCCCACGAAAACCGTTGGCTTTTCCTTTGCTCATCTTCTCCTTTATCTCAGAGATTTCCTTATCATCGTTATGGGCTTCTCGAATCTTTCCCAGTAGTGTGGAATGAACCCCCATTGTTGTAACAAAACCTCCTGGAACTATCTCCGAATGAAGTTCCTTGAGATCGTCAACTAACTCCTGTGGTAATCCTCTGCTTATGAGGGTATTGGCACAACTCTTGCGGCTCAAAGCGTTTGCTACAACATTGGCCTTTCATGGATGATAATGCAGCTTCATATCATAATCCTCTATTAGCTCCAACCATCTCCTCTGCTTGAGATTCAACTCCTTTTGTGTGAAAATGTACTTTAAACTCTTGTGAAACCGTGTACACATCACATCTATTTCCAATCAGAAAATGTCTTCAGGTCTTGAGCGCATGCACTACGGCTGCTAACTCCAAATCATGGATGGCATAATTCAACTCATGAGGTCGAAGCTGCCGTGAGGCATATGAAGCAACTCTTCCATCTTGCATAAGTAAACCTCCAAGTCCTAAGCGAGAAGCATCGCAATACACTTGGAAATCTTTGCGTATATCTGGAAGAATCAGTACTGTGGCTATACCAAACGTTTCTTCAACTCCTGAAAACTGGCCTCACAGTCCTTGGTCCATTTGAACTTGGTGTCCTTCTTCAACAACTCCTTCATGGGTTTTGCAATCTTGGAAAAATTCTCAATGAATCCCTGATAATATCATGCGAGTCCCAGAAAACTGCGGATCTCTCCAACTGAGGTGGGTGCCAACCACTCAGTGACAGACTGAACCTTGGTAGGGTCTACGGCTATACCTTCTCCTGATATAACATGTCCAAGAAATCCAACTTCCATCAATCAAAACTCACACTTGCTGAACTTGGCATACAACTGATGTTCCCTGAGCTTCTCGAGAACTAAACACAAGTGTACCTTCTGTTCCCCTTCATCCTTCGAGTACACCAAAATATCATCAATTGACACCACAACAAACTTATCCAAAAACTACATGAACACCTTGTTCATCATACTCATAAAATAGGCAGGGGCGTTATTCAATCCAAATGACATGACCGTGTACTCATATAGTCCGTACCTTGTGGTAAAAGCTGTCTTAGGTATATCATGTTCTCGGATCTTCAACTGGTGGTATCCTGATCGAAGATCGATCTTGGAGAATACTTTAGCTCCTTGCAACTGGTCAAAGATATCATTGATCATCGGTAGTGGGTACTTGTTCTTGATCGTCACTTCATTTAACGCCCGATAATCAACAACCATTCTCAAAGATCCATCCTTCTTCTCAACTAAGAGCACTCGGGCTCCCCACGATGATGAGCTTGGTCGGATATATCCTTTCTCCGGTAACTCCTTAATCTACTTCTTAATTTCCTCCAGATCATTTGCGGGCATCCGATACGGTCTCTTCGATATTGGTCCAGTGCCTGCCAACAACTTTATCAAAAACTTTATGTCTCGATCTGGCAGCATGCCTGGTAATTCCTCTGGAAATACATCCAGGCAATCCTTCACAATAGGCACTTCTTCCTGAACAACTCCCGAGAGAGAGTTCACTTGGGTCCTTCTTGGCGCATGCCTAGACACATACTTGATCCTTTTTCCCTCCGGAGTGGTTAGTAGAATTGACTTACTGGGGCAATCGATATTTCCTCCATATATGGATAGCCAATCCATGCCTAATATCACATCCAATCCTTCTGACTCCAAAATTATCAGGTCTGAGGGGAAAACATCCCTACCTATGGTCAATGGCACCTGAAAACATCCACTGCTTGCCATATACTCCGCTCTAGGTGAGCTTACAAACATAGGTGTCTTAAGAACTTTGGTGGGCAACTTATACTTATCCACAAATCCCCTTGATATGTATGAATGCGATGCACCAGTATCAAAAAGAACTATTGCAGTAAATGACTTAATAAAAAACATACTTATAACTACATCTGGCTGTTCTTCAACCTCCATCACGTTAACGTGGTTCACTTGTCCTCTGGTGAAAGGGTTGGGCTTCTTTCCAGAGTTTCCATTTCCATTGCCATTCTTCAACTCTGAGCAATTTTTGGTGCAGTCCAGTCTTCCTGCACTTGTAACAGGTCACATGACTCAGGTCCTTCTTAGCGGGGGTTACTGGGTTAGAACGGTTCTGTCCATTGCTTCCTCCATTCCCATTCCCATTCTTAGGCCCAATGTGGTTATGTGAGCTTCCTAAATTGTGAGTATGGCCTCCATGGTTATGGGTGTAACCTTCGGAGTTAAGGGTAAAGCGAGGCTTCTGCTGAGCTCCAGAATTGTACTTCCCCTGTCCATACTTCTGTTTGCGGCTCTCTGTCTGCTGCTGTTTGCTTTCAATCATAAGGGCACTGTCTACCAACTCCTGGTAGTTAGTAAATGTTACCACCATCAACTGCATACTCATCTCATCATTCAACCCTTCCATAAAATTCTCCTGCTTCGTGGCATCTGTGGCCACATCATCCGGGGCATAGCAAGCTAACTTGCTAAACTCATCCACGTACTGCCCCACAGTACGATTTCCCTGGCGTAAGTTGCGAAACTCACGCTTCTTCATGTTCATCGCTCCAGTTGAGACATGGGCGGTATGGAAAGCTTGCTGAAACTGATCCCATGTGACATTAGCTATCGGTGTAATTCTCCCACCATGAGGCTACGGGTCCATCCAATTGATGTGCGGTAAAGCGCACCTTCTCAGCATCTATGCAACCTGTGGTGGTCAGCTCCCTTCCAATCCCGCAAAGCCAGTCATAGCAACAATCGGCTCAGTGCTACTGGAAAACACCGACGGATTCAACCTTAGAAAACAGGCTAAGTTGTCAACTAGAGGTGGTGGCGGTGGGTTGTTGTTGTTGTTGTTGTTGTTGTTGTTGTTGTGTTGTTGTTGTTGTTGTTGTTGTTGTTGTTGTTGTTGTTGTTGTTGTTGTTGTTGTTGTTGTTGTTGTTGTTGTCGTTGTTGTTGTTGTTGTTG
>NC_041392.1:209335675-209350122 GCF_002162155.2 Triticum dicoccoides | reverse complement strand
GTTGTTGTTGCTGCTGCTGTTGTTGTGGTCGTCATCGTCGTCGTCGTCGTCGTTGTTGTTGTTGTTGTTGTTGTTGTCGTTGTTGCCTTGGTTCTGGACTGGTAGCTGCATCAAGGCATTCTGCTGCTGGATCAACTGGGTGAGCTTTGGTGGAAAGACAAATCTGGGTTCATGTCTCGGAGGCATTCGATAGGTTTATAGGGGAGAGATTAGAATAGAGTGAGGTCTAGAGAGAAATCACTACCCATATGCACATGAGACAAACACATTCATATCACACCACTCAATTCAAGCAAGGGCATACAATCGATCTAGCTACCATTACAAAACACTCGGACTACTACTATATACATGGGGGAATACTATTGATAATATGGTGGTCGACTAGAAATTTTGACCGGAAGAAGACTCCATGATATCTGCTCCAGCTTTGTCTTCATAACCATCATCACTGTCGGGATCGGAGTCACTGTCGTTGATGATGATGTAGTCTTCCGGATGGTCATCCTCTCCTGGTGCAGTGTCTCCCATGAATACTCCTAGCTTCTTCTTCAGGTCTTCATTCTTCTCCAGTAGTACCGCAATTTCCTCTTCATATCCATCGCATGTAGCCTTGAGTTCCTCTTCTAGCTCCATGTTCCTGGTCATCACTTTCTTCAGGTCTATCATGCTGGGGCACATCTAGTTCTCCTGACGACGAATGTGTTGGTTTAACTCCTGGATGTAGACTGCAATGGACTTGTCCCTCCTAGTGTAGATCATCTCCCATTGCTCATCTCGGCGTCCACATATCTGGTAGATGGTGTCCTTAAGATCCTTGTGGTATACTTCGTCGATGCGTCCCATGGCAATGTGAGTTGCATGCTCTTTCCTAGTCTCCAGGTTGGTGCGTCAAAGGAAAACTCTATGGGCTCGATAACTGGGGTGAAAGTTCTTCCTGGAACATGTACTCAATTGTCCAACGCTCTTCTTCAGGTAGAGTGGCGGTGTAGGTCCCAATGAAGCTCGGCATTCTGATGTTCAGGTATCTAGTGGCTTCCTTCAAGTGTCGTCCAAAAGGCGTGTCTTCATCAGGTTGAGCAAACTTGTTCCTTGGGTCCTCCATCTATAGAGTAGAAAGTGGAGAAGAGTCAGAAATGAGTAGAGAAGAGTGTCCTATGGCTTATCTTAGTGGTCACGTCTTACAGTCAGTGTGTGCTCTGATACCATCTTGTAGCGATCCGAACGGTCAAATCTCTGTGTATAAGTGTCATCCCTAAATCGGTAATGCCGACACACACAGTACTTGAAGGATTTATAACAGAGTGCAATCACACACTTATTACATTGAATGTCTCAAAGAGAGTACTTATTACAATAATATGGTTGAAGGCCATCTAAACACGATAACAACGTAAGCTTAAGAGGTAAAATGAGTCCATCAACTCCAATGGCATAGCTGAGTGCACTACAACGACCTAGCGCTCCTTACTCTTCGTCTAAAAACTCTACAACATAATACATTGCAGCATGTGTAGGTCAGCACATGGAATATGCTCGCAAGATAACACTATAGAGCAATGAACAAGTAACAACTATAACTATATGCATATATGGCTGGTGGAGGCTCTATGGTTATCATTTTGCGAAAAGCTAGTTTTTCCCTACAACAAAGGATTATATTTTATTTAACTACAAAGTTTTTTAGAAACATTGAGAATGGTAACTCCATCTCAATCCCAAATTAATAAACATTAACCCAACAAGTTAATTAAGTAGAATGATGAGATCAACATAGTAATTCAAGCACCAGATACTCAAGATATCCATAACCGGGGATACGGCTAACCATGATTAGTTTATACACTCTACAGAGGTTTGCGTACTTTTCCCCACAAGACTCGATCTCCTCCGTTGAATTTCTCGCACAACATGTTGTTTGAGAAACGGATGACCGAGACACAGTCTTTTCGAAGAGGTCCCCTTAACCGATAGATAGGCCGGTACACCTACTATCCCCTACATCTGCTAGCCCACCATGGAAAGGATTCCCACAACTTACTCAACTATGCCAGAGCCCACAATGGCTTGTGGCTGCACACGGAAGTTTCCAGCGTGAATAACATAATGATCCCTTTGAGCCTGGGTGGGGAACCATAGGAAAAATCACACACATACCCCGAGATTCTCCTTTGGACAACACTGCATTTCCCTAGGTGCCCACAAACCAATCCACCCAGATGTGTGTTAAAGTAGCCACCTTATGTAAACCCTTAGTTCATAATAATACTCACAACTGTCATGAATCACTCAAACCAAACCACGTCTACGAGCATAGCATAGCAATGTATAATAAGCGTAACATAGTAACTCCCAAGGTTTGAATTTGGGCAATAGGTACTACCTCAACAACTACTTCCCAAAACCGACATGTTAAACAGATCCTACTCATGCAATGTTTGAGGATTTAGACTAATGCATAACAACTGGGTAATAAGGGATATGATCAAAGTGTTACTTGCCTTGCTGATGATCTGAAAACCCTAGTGACTCGTAGTAGCACGCTTCGCACTCCGGAAACTCTATCGTGAACAAACAATAGCATACATAAGCAATCGAGCATGATGCAAGGTAAAACTCAAATGAAAAGATCCAAACTAAAAGTTCAACTGAAGAGCTTCGATTTGCAAAAAGAATCAACGAAATCGGAGCTACGAAACTCAAACTACGATAAAAAAGTTCAAAGTCAAATCTGCTTGCAACCAAATTTTAACTTGTCAAAATCATGTTCAAGTTGGTTATCTAGAAAGAGGGGAACAAGATGAAGATTTTGGTGTTGGTTTCACTGGATTTGGACAAGCGACCAAAAAATTGCGAGGGTTTGAAGATCAACGACTAAACTGTGATAAAAATTAATCGCGAATAGATCCCTGGCCGAAAGTAAAATAAAACAAAAACCCTAACGGACGAACGTTCGCTATGAAACGCTAATGAACGAAAACATTCGCTATAGAGTAATAACGGACGAATGTCCGCAATTTATATCCAACCGGAAAAACCGAAAGAAAACCCTAACTTTTAAAAAAACCGGAAGATAAATCGGTTTTGGTTTTTACCGGTTAACCTGAGAAAATCGCCGGCGGCAACGACGGGATCCGGCGCGGCTCCGGCAAACGACGGCTTGAGCGGTGGCACGGGGTTGTAGGCAGGACGGCGGTGCGGCGACGAGGCGGCGGAGGGCGATGGCTTGCGGGCGACGACGCAGCAGCGGCGCCGGCGAGCGGCTTGCGGCAGCGGGCTCAGCGATGGCTGCGGTCGGGGTGGGGTGAGGAGGCGGCGGGGTGGCAGCGCTATTTAAAGGCGAGGGGCGGCTTCCTTGCGAGAGGGGGCGCGGCGGTGGTGCTCGGGACTCCTGTCCCGAGTCAGAGAGGGAGGCGACGCGGCGCTGCGGGCCGGCTTGCTCGGCTGGGCCTTCGGCCCACTCGGGCGGGAAACTTTTTTTAAATAAAATTTCGCCCGAAGAAAAAGTCCTATTAAAAAATATGAAATAAAATTCTAAAAATACCAGAAACAAATTTCACCGTCTAAACCTATTATTTAGAACAAAGTGAACATTGTTTTGGCCTAAAAATGCAATTTTCAAAAATGCATATTTTTCTAAATTAAAATAAAATAGCAAATAAAATCCAAATAAATTTTAATTTGGTTTTAAATTTTCTTCTTCAATATTCCTTTCTTTTGAAGAAGTCATATTATCTTCTCTCTTTTATTTTTAACATTTGAAATTATTGGAGAGAAAAATATTAAAATCAAATTGATCCTCTTTTCAAATTTGATAAAATTCAAATATGAAAATTTATGAAATCCCCAACTCTCTCCTTGGGTCCTTGAGTTTCTTAAGATTTCTAGGATCACAACCAAATATGCAAATTAAATATGATATGCATATGATGTCCTATGTATAACATCCAAATTGAAAATTTGGGATGTTACATCTACGTTGCTCCCTTTGTCATCGGTATGTTACTTGCTTGAGATTCGATCGTCGGTATCTGCATACCTAGTTCAATCTCGTTACAGGCAAGTCTCTTTACTCGTTCCATAATGTATCATTCCGTAACTAACTCTTTAGTCACATTGCTTGCAAGGCTTATAGTGATGAGCATTACCGAGAGGGCCCAGAGATACCTCTCCGACAATCAGAGTGACAAATCCTAATCTCGATCTATGCCAACTCAACAAACACCATTGGAGACACTTGTAGAGCATCTTTATTGTCACCCAGTTACGTTGTGACGTTTGATAGCACACTAAGTGTTCCTCTGGTATTCGGGAGTTGCATAATCTCATAGTCATAGGAACATGTATAAGTCATGAAGAAACCAATAGCAATAAACTAAACGATCATTGTGCTAAGCTAACGCATGGGTCAAGTCAATCACATCATTCTCTAATGATGTGTTCCCGTTCATCAAATGACAACTCAAGTCTATGGTTAGGAAACTTAACCATCTTTTGATTAACAAGCTAGTCAAGTAGAGGCATACTAGTGACACTCTGTTTGTCTATGTATTCACACATGTACTAAGTTTCCGGTTAATAAAATTCTAGCATGAATAATAAACATTTATCATGATATAAGTAAATATAAATAACAACTTTATTATTGCCTCTAGGGCATATTTCCTTCAGTCTCCCACTTGCACTAGAGTCAATAATCTAGATTACATAGTAATGATTCTAACACCCATGGAGTCTTGGTGCTGATCATGTTTTGCTCATGAGAGAGGCTTAGTCAACGGGTCTGCAACATTCAGATCCGCATGTATCTTGCAAATCTCTATGTCTCCCTCCTTGACTTGATCGCGGATGGAATTGAAGCGTCTCTTGATGTGCTTGGTTCTCTTGTGAAATCTAGATTCCTTTGCCGAGGCAATTGCACCAGTATTGTCACAAAAGATTTTTATTGGACCCGATGCACTAGGTATGACACCTAGATCGGATATGAACTCCTTCATACAGACTCCTTCATTTCCTGCTTCCGAAGCAGCTATGTACTCTGCTTCACACGTAGATCCCGCCACGACTCTCTGCTTGGAACTGCACCAACTGACAGATCCACCATTCAATAAAAATACGTATCCGGTTTGTGACTTAAGAGTCATCCGGATTAGTGTCAAAGCTTGCATCGATGTAACCGTTTACAGCAAAATCTTTGTCACCCCCATAACCGAGAAACATAACCTTAGTCCTTTTCAGGTATTTCAGGATGTTCTTGACCACTGTCCAGTGATCCACTCATGGATTACTTTGGTACCTCCCCGCTAAAATAATAGCAAGGCACAGATCAGGTCTGGTAACAGCATTGCGTACATGATAGAACCTATGGTTGAAGCATAGGGAATGACTTTCATTTTCTCTCTATCTTCTGCAGTGGTCGGGCATTGAGTCTGACTCAACTTCACACCTTGTAACACAGGAAAGAACCATTTCTTTGCTTGATCCATTTTGAACTTCTTCAAAACTTTATCAAGGTATGTGCTTTGTGAAAGTCCAATTAAGCGTGTTGATCTATCTATATAGAACTTGATGCCCAATATATAAGTAGCTTCACCGAGGTTTTTCATTGAAAAATTCTTATTCAAATATCCTTTTATGCTATTCAGAAATTTAGTATCATTTCCGATTAACAATATGTCATCCACATATAATATCAGAAATGCTACAGAGCTCACACTCACTTTCTTGTAAATACAAGATTCTCCAAAAGTCTGTATAAAACCATATGCTTTGATCACACTATCAAAGCGTATATTCCAACTCCGAGATGCTTGCACCAGTCCATAAATGGATCGCTGGAGCTTACACACTTTGTTAGCACCTTTTGGATTGACAAAACCTTCTGGTTGCATCATATACAACTCTTCTTTAAGATATCCATTAAGGAATGTTGTTTTGACATCCATTTGCCAAATTTCATAATCATAAAATGCGGCAATTGCTAACATGATTCGGACAGACTTAAGCATCGCTACGGGTGAGAAGGTCTCATCGTAGTCAACTCCTTGAACTTGTCGACCTTTCGCAACAAGTCAAGCTTTGTAGACAGTAACATTACCGTCAGGGTCAGTATTCTTCTCGATGATCCATTTATTCTCTATGGCTTGCCGATCATCGGGCAATTCAACCAAAGTCCATACTTTGTTCTCATACATGGATCCCATCTTAGATTTCATGGCCTCAAGCCATTTTGCGGAATATGGGCTCATCATCGCTTCCTCATAGTTTATAGGTTCGTCATGGTCAAGTAACATGACTTCCAGAATAGGATTATCGTACCACTCTGGTGCAGATCTTACTCTGGTTGACCTACGAGGTTCGGTAGTAACTTGATCAGAAGTTTCATGATCATCATCATTAGCTTCCTCACTAATTGGTGTAGGAATCACTGGAACTGATTTCTGTGATGAACTACTTTCCAATAAGGGAGCAGGTACAATTACCTCATCAAGTTCTACTTTCCTCCCACTCACTTCTTTTGAGAGAAACTCCTTCTCTAGAAAGGATCCATTCTTAGCAACGAATATCTTGCCTTCGGATCTGTGATAGAAGGTGTACCCAACAATCTCTTTTGGGTATCCCATGAAGACACATTTCTCTAATTTCGATTCGAGCTTATTAGGTTGAAGCTTTTTCACATAAGCATCGCAGCCCCAAACTTTAAGAAACGACAGCTTAGGTTTCTTGCCAAACCACATTTCATACAGTGTCGTCTCAACGGATTTAGATGGTGCCCTATTAATCGTGAATGCAGCTGTCTCTAATGCATAACCCCAAAATGATAGTGGTAAATCGGTAAGAGACATCATAGATCACACCATATCTAATAAAGTGCGGTTATGACGTTCGGACACACCTTTACGCTGTGGTGTTCTAGGTGGTGTGAGTTGCGAAACCATTCGACATTGTTTCAAATGAAGACCAAACTCGTAACTCAAATATTTGCCTCCGCGATCAGATCGTAGAAACTTTATTTTCTTGTTACGATGATTTTCCACTTCACTCTGAAATTCTTTGAACTTTTCAAATGTTTCAGACTTATGTTTCATTAAGTAGATATACCCATATCTGCTCAAATCATCTGTGAAGGTCAGAAAATAACGATACCCGCTGTGAGCCTCAACACTCATTGGATCGCATACATCAGTATGTATTATTTCCAATAAGTCAGTTGCTCACTCCATTGTTCTGGAGAACGGAGTCTTAGTCATCTTGCCCATGAGGCATGGTTCATAAGCATCAAGTGATTCATAATCAAGTGATTCCAAAAGCCCATCAGCATGGAGTTTCTTCATGTGCTTTACACCAATATGACCTAAATGGTAGTGCCACAAATAAGTTGCACTATCATTATTAAACTTATATCTTTTGGCTTCAATACTATGAATATGTGTATCACTACTATCAAGATTTAGTAAAAATAGACCACTCATCAAGGGTGCATGACCATAAAAGATATTACTCATATAAATAGAACAACCATTATTCTCTGATTTAAATGAATGACTGCCTCGCATCAAACAAGATCTAGATATAATGTTCATGCTTAACGCTGGCACCAAATAACAATTATTCAAGTCTAAAACTAATCCTGAAGGTAGATGTAGAGGTAGCGTGCCGATGGCGATCACATCGACTATGGAACCATTTCCCACGCGCATCGTCACCTCATCCATAGCCAATCTTCGCCTAATCCGTAGCCCCTGTTTCGAGTTGCAAATATTAGCAACATAACGAGTATCAAATACCCAGGCGCTACTATGAGGATTAGTAAGGTACACATCAATAACATGTATATCAAATATACCTTTCACTTTGCCATCCTTCTTATCCGCCAAATACTTGAGGTAGTTTCGCTTCCAGTGACCAGTCCCTTTGAAGTAGAAGAACTCAGTCTCAGGCTTAGGTCCAGACTTGGGCTTCTTCACTTGAGCAGCAACTTGCTTGTTGTTCTTCTTGAAGTTCCCCTTCTTCCTTTTGCCCTTCTTCTTGAAACTGGTGGTCTTGTTGACCATCAACACTTGATACTCCTTCTTGATTTCTACCTCCACAACCTTTAGCATTGCGAAGATCTCGGGAATTGTCTTATCCATCCCTTGCATATTATAGTTCATCACAAAGCTCTTGTAGCTTGGTGGAAGTGATTGAAGAACTCTGTCAATGACACTATCATCAGGAAGATTAACTCCCAGCTAAGTCAAGTGGTTGTGGTACCCAGACATTCTGAGTATTTGTTCACTGACAGAACTATTCTCCTCCATTTTGCAGCTGTAGAACTTATCGGAGACTTCATATCTCTCAATCCGGGCATTTGCTTGAAATATTAACTTCAACTCCTAGAACATCTCATATGCTCCATGACGTTCAAAATGTCGTTGAAGTCCCAGTTCTAAGCCGTAAAGCATGGCACACTGAACTATCAAGTAGTCATCAGCTTTGCTTTGCCAGACATTCTTAACGTCGTTAGCAGCATCTACAACAGGCTTGTCACCCAGCGGTGCTTCCAGGACATAATTCTTCTATGCAGCAATGAGGATAATCCTCTAGTTACGGACCCAGTCCGTGTAATTGCTACCATCATCTTTCAACTTAGCTTTCTCTAGGAACGCATTAAAATTCAAGGAAACGGTAGCAC
This sequence comes from Triticum dicoccoides, assembly GCF_002162155.2. Lineage (NCBI taxonomy): Eukaryota > Viridiplantae > Streptophyta > Magnoliopsida > Poales > Poaceae > Triticum > Triticum dicoccoides. The sequence goes on along the minus strand of NC_041392.1, from coordinate 209,341,448 downwards.
GGGCCATTGATCTACAACAACATAGATATGCAAAAACTATCAGGTACTAAGTTCATGATAAATTGAAGTTCAAATAATTATATTACTTAAGAACTCCCACTTAGATAGACATCCCTCTAGTCATCTAAATGATCACGTGATCCATATCAACTAAACCATGTCCCATCATCACGTGAGATGAAGTAGTTTTCAATGGTGAACATCACTATGTTGATCATATCTACTATATGATTCACGTTCGACCTTTTGGTCTCAGTGTTCCGAGGCCATATCTGCATATGCTAGGCTCGTCAAGTTTAACCCGAGTATTCTGCACGTGCAAAACTGGCTTGCACCTGTTGTATGTGAACATAGAGCTTATCACATCCGATGATCACGTGTTGTCTCGGCACGATGAACTGTAGCAACGGTGCATACTCAGGGAGAACACTTGCACCTTGAAATTTAGTGAGGGGTCTTCTTATAATGCTACCTCCGTACTAAGCAAAATAAGATGCATAAAGGATACACATCACATGCAATCAAAATATGTGACATGATATGGCCATCATCATCTTGTGCCTTTGATCTCCATCTCCAAAGCACCGTCATGATCTCCATCGTCACCGTCTTGACACCTTGATCTCTATCGTAGCATCGTTGTCATTTCGCCAACTATTACTTCTACGACTATTGCTACCACTTAGTGATAAAGTAAAGCAATTACATGTCGGTTGCATTTCATACAATAAAGCGACAACCATATGGCTCCTGCCAATTGCCGATAACAGTGTTACAAAACATTATCATCTCATAAAACAATTTATATAATCACGTCTTGACCATATCACATCACAACATGCCCTACAAAAACAAGTTAGACGTCATCTACATTGTTGTTGCAAGTTTTGCGTGGCTGCTACGGGCTTCTAGCAAGAACCATTCTTAACTACGCATCAAAACCACAACATAGTATAGTGATTTATTTTTGATCTTCAGAAAGAACCCTGTTCATTGAAACCGATTCAACTAAAGTTGGAGAAACAGACACCCACTAGCCACCTGTGTGTGAAGCACGTTGATAGAACCAGTCTCGCGTAAGCGTACGCGTAATGTCGGTCTGAGCCGCTTCATCCAACAATACCCCTGAATCAAGAATCAACTAGTGACGGCAAGAAATATGTATATACCCACGCCCACAACTTCTTTGTGTTCTACTCGTGCATATAACATCTACCCATAGACCTGGCTTGGATGCCACTTTGGGAAATGTAGTATTTCAAAAAAAATCCTACGATCACGCAAGATCTGTCTAGGAGAAGCATAGCAATGAGCAGGGAGAGTGTGTCCACGTACCCTCGTAGATCGAAAGTGGAAGCGTTTAGTAATGCTGTTGATGTAGTCGAACGTCTTTACGATCCAACCGAACCAAGTACCGGACGCACGTCACCTCCGCGATCTGCACACATTCAGCTCGGTGGCGTCCCTCGAACTCTTGATCCAGTTGAGGCCGAGGGAGAGTTTCATTAGCACGACAGCGTGGTGATGGTGATGATGAAGTTACCGACGTAGTGCTTCGCCTAAGCACTATGATAATATGACCGAGGTGGAAAACTATGGAGGGGGGCACCGCGCACGGCTAAGAAAAATCTTGGAGTGCCTTTGAGGTGCCCCCTGCCCATGTATATAAAGGAGGGGGGCAGAGGAGGCCAGCCTAGGAGGGGCGCGCCTATAGGGGGAGTCCAACTATGATTCCCAATCCTAGTTGGAGTCCCCTTCCTTTTCCAAGAGCGGAGAGAGGGAAGGAGTAGGAGAGGGAGAAGGAAAGAGAGGGGGCGTCGCCCCCTCCCTAGTCCAATTCAGACTTGCCATGGGGGGCGCACGACCACCCCTTGAGGCCCTTCTCTCCTTTCACGTATGGCCCATTAAGGCCCACTACTTCCCCCGGAGAATTCCCGTAACTCTCCGGTACTCTGAAAAATACCCGAATCACTCAGAACCTTTCCGATGTCTGAATATAGCCTTCCAATATATCGATCTTTACGTCTCAACCATTTCAAGACTCCTCGTCATGTCCGTGATATCATATGGGACTACGAACAACCTTCGGTACATCAATCACATAACTCACAATACAAATTGTCATCAAACTTTAAGCGTGCGGACCCTACGGGTTCGAGAACTATGTAGACATGACCGAGACACATCTCTGGTCAATAACGAATTGCGGAACCTAGATGCTCGTATTGGCTCCTACATATTCTACGAAGATCTTTATCGGTCAAACCGCATAACAACATACGTTGTTCCCTTTGTCATCGGTATGTTACTTGCCCGAGATTCGATCGTTGGTATCCTCATATCTAGTTCAATTCATAAACGGCAAGTATCTTTACTCATTCCGTAATGTATCATCCCGTAACTAACTCTTTAGTCACGTTGCTTGCAAGGCTTATAGTGATGAGCATTACCGAGAGAGCCCAGAGATACCTCTCCGACAATCGGAGTGACAAATCCTAATCTCGATCTATGCCAACTCAACAAACACCATTGGAGACACCTATAGAGCATCTTTATAGTCACCCAGTTACGTTGTGACGTTTGATAGAGCACTAAGTGTTTCTCTGGTATACGGGAGTTGCATAATCTCATAGTCATAGGAACATGTATAAGTCATGAAGAAAGCAATAGCAATAAACTAAACGATCATAGTGCTAAGCTAACGAATGGGTCAAGTCAATCACATCACTCTCTAATGATGTGATCCCGTTCATCAAATGACAACTCATGTCTATGGTTTGGAAACTTAACCATCTTTTGATTAACGAGCTAGTCAAGTAGAGGCATACTAGTGACACTTTGTTTGTCTATGAATTCACACATGTACTAAGTTTCCGGTTAATACAATTCTAGCATGAATAATAAACATTTATCATGATATAAGGAAATATAAATAACAACTTTATTATTGCCTCTAGGGCATATTTCCTTCACTCTAAGTCTTGGAGTAGGCGCCAGGTCTTCGGAAACATCCCATCTTGGCATTGTGGGCTTCGACAATGCAACCCACCAATAAATCATCATGGGGATCATCGGCCCGGCCTCCTGGACGGGAGATGATGTGGCAAGCATCCCCTAGTCCAGGACACCATCATGTGTGTCTCATTACTTAGCAAGATGTGCCTTGAGATATCGATCAAATCCTATTTGCTCTTTCCTATGGACGAACCATGATGTTGTTTGCTTATGGTGTCGATCTAAGTTGGCTTTGGAAGTCATTAACCTCTCCTTTGGGAGGCTTCAATCTTTATTATGTAAGAAATGTTAGTTATAAGTAAACACCTTCCTTTGGAGGGCCCAAGTTAGCTAAAAAAATAGTGACGATGTGGGAGTATCTGTCTGATGCATGTTGAGTATGCTTTTGCATTGTTAGATTGATGCACCTATTTGTGTCATGACCATGAGCGCATTCAACACATGTGTCTTCCTTTCTAAAACTTATGTTCTATTGTTCTCGTTTCCTTACTTCATCTCCAGCCAAATTTGTTCTTCTAGGATTGTGATTATGGTCTAGGGGGGGGGGGTGCATAAAGAATTATAAGACTAACCTTTTAGGCTTTCTACTTCTAGTTGCCTAGAGCGACCTAAAATTGAAAGTCTACAAAAAATTATAGAGAGCATGGAAGCAAAATTTTCAAGAAAAGAAGTAGATAGGGAAAAGGAATTACCATCTGAAACTAAATTACTCGCTGAGATCAAGACAAGACAAGTCGTCTTTAAAAGTGTCCCATCCTCTCTCACCTGGCGTGCTAAGGAAAATAAGAAAAAAGGTATAACATTTTCTCACACGCGAGTGTGTGAGTTCGATCTTCGAGTATGTTCATTTCGAGTTACGTCACAAATACGGCGTCGCTTTGCGTGTGTTGAAAAGCTTGGCTGGTACAGCTTATTAGATCTTGTATTGTTGTGCTCCGCGAGGGCAACCATTGTCGATGACGTTTATTACGTTACGCTATGTACAAACTTACACTTTCCAAAAATGTAAAACACACACAGCCACAACTACACGTTATATCACGAGCGCGTGGTTGCGAGTCCAGAAAATATATCTGAACAATAATTATTAAATATGGGTCATCTTAATAAATGATATCAGAACAAATTCAGACCAAACAATAAATATAATAAACATAGAACCATGGAGAAGGTAAATATGGTCCAAAGAGTAGCACACAATGCTTTTTAGGACATAAGTCATAAGAAACAATATTTCTCACTGAAACTTAGACAACCTCCTAGAAAAACATTTCTTCCACCGCAAAAATGGAGTAAAAAGAAAACAACATTTCTTGAGGACGGGGAAGAGGATTTGTGGCATGCAAGGCGGAGGCACCGATCCCGTTTTTTTGGCTTTCAATTTTGAATCTTATATATCTTTTGAACAAAAGTTCAAATTATGTTTTGTTTGCATATTCGTGTTTCTTGTGACGAGGGCATTGAAAGATCACTTTTGAATGCATTTTGACAAGTCTTTAAAACTTCACCAAGTTTCAATAGCTGAAACTTGGTATGAACAATGACAAAATCATCAACTTTTTTTCAGAAACTAAAACATAAACTTGGCGTGCCTTCGTGCGGAATACAACACTTTCTGGATCGTGAAGCAATCGTGTGGCGGGGCAGGTTTGTGCCCCTACAAATTTCCGGTGTTCGAGTACATCTTCAAGACTCTTTGTGGCAACGCCGAGGAGGATTCTTTCCATGCCCTAGTTCTATGTGATAACATATGCCTCCTATGGGGTTGCATGCGGGAGGAGTGTCCCATCCCTCCCAAGGAGCAAGTCCTCCACGCTGGTGATGAATGGATATTACACTTGTTGGTGGGAAAATCTATAGTGAAGTTCGAGACATGATCATGATGCTCATTTGGCGTATGTGGAGCCTTAGTACAAACCTAGTCTATAGTAAAACAATTCCATCTCCTGAAGCCTCCAAGATGTTCTTAAGTAGCTATTTGTATTCATTACACTCTGTACATCAAGTGAGCATAAACGAGATTAACAAGGGGAAGACCCTATCGCCATGATGCCCTCTTGTCAGAAGACAATAGTCAAACTACCCGAACCACTGTGCCCCCACCACCGACGAATTGGTGGTTCTTTCATCTGATGGCTCATTATCCGAGGCCGATGACACGGCTGGAGCTGGTATAATACTCAGAAATGCAGATGGAGGCGTTGTTTTTGTGTCCTGTCGACACCTTTTTCATTGTAATGATGCGCTGGAATCGGAGATTCATGCGTTGATGGGCGGCATGGCTTTAGCCCTTCAAAGGCCAGACCTCCCAAGTCATTGTTCTATCGGCTTTATTTGATTCTACACTGGCTAGATCACCATATGGTTACCTGGTTGATAAAATCAAGAAACTAATGGAGGATCGGAAGTTTGTTCATGTCAAAATAGCACGTTCAAGATAGGGTTGCTCACTTACTTGGTAACCTTGGTCACACTGAGGTAGCATGACTTGTTGGCTACATCAGGGCCCTACTTTCATTGATACTTTTGTGATCACACTGTAATCCTATCACTATGGAATAAACTCCATTTTCCCTCACAAAAAATGGTATATTCACCTAGGGTTTAGTATCTTCATATAGGATTACATCATGTATGCGGTGCATGTGTACGCTTTCCCGGGCTCAATCTGCAAGCCCATCTGGCCCAGCCGGTTTTCATGTATTCATGTACTTCGCGGCTGCAACATGAACGTTTATCACAAAATGTTTTTTGAATT
>NC_041392.1:209319667-209335207 GCF_002162155.2 Triticum dicoccoides | reverse complement strand
ACAATGGTACAAATGCCGGGGAGACAGCAGAGAGGAGAAGGCAGGGGGGGCTCCCCTTTGAGCTATGTTACATGCAGATTCGTTCTACCCACGCAGGGCCAGCAGCCATACATCAACATGCCCACGATCCGCAGAGCGAAACCGGCTGCGCCATAGGACAGCATCGTCGCGGCAGGCTTTCAAGGTGGCGGCCGCGCTCTTGGGCTTTTACTCTAGCCTCCTGGGCCGTGCGACTACGCCCGTCTGGCGTTTCGATGTGGCGGGCCTCCTCGCTGCAGCCCCCCGCGTCCACGGGCCCTCGCTTGTGGCGCCTTTCTTCGCCGACGAAATCAAGCGTGCTGCGCTGTGCCTTGACCGCTCGAGCGCCCCGGGGCCCGACGGGCTAGGCCCGGCATTCTACCATGCCGCTTGGGGCGTGGCTGGGCGCGACATCGAGCGCCTGTTCGCCGCCGTCTACGACGGGTCTGCTCGCCTCGACGGGATCAACAGGGCGTTTATCGCCCTGCTACCGAAGAGCGAGGGGGTGCCAACGCCGGGCGGCTTCCGCCCCGTCTCCCTGCAAAACGCCGACATCAAAATCTTATGCCGCGGGCTCACCACCAGGCTGCAAACGCAGATCGGGGTGCTGATCGACGAGGACCAGTCCGGGTTCATCCCGGGGCGGAGCATTGCCGAAAATTTTGTCTACGCGGCAGAGATGGTGCAATGCTGCTACAAGCGCGCTGCCCCAACCATCGTCTTCAAGTTGGACTTCTCCAAAGCCTTCGACTGCATCAACTGGGAGAGTCTGCATGTGATTGCGCTGGCTCGGGGTTTCCCTGAGCTTTGGTGCGATTGGATGGATTCGATCCTGCGATCCTCGCGCTCTGCGGTCCTGCTCAACGGCGTCCCGGGGAAGTGGTTCCCCTCCGCTGCAGGCTGCGGCAGGGGGATCCCATCTCCCCATACCTCTTCCTCCTCGTCGCCGACGTGCTCCAGAGGCTGGTCCGTCATGACTGTCTGCTTCGTCATCCGCTGCTGGAGGGGGAGCCTCCGCTTGTGCTGCAGTACGCGGACGACACGCTCATCATCATGCGCGCGTGTCCGTCCGCGGCGGCCCGGCTGCGCTCCATCCTCGACGACTTCGCTGCGGGTACTGGCCTCGTCATCATCTATCACAAAATGTCATCACTAATGCACACACTTACACCTGCCAAAAAAAACTGTTACCCGAAAAAAAAAATATGCATGCAGCCACAGGTACTTCACACTACGCGCCCGCTGCCATGGATCTCACACATAACCAATGAATACAACGAAGAGAGAAAGCGGTAAATATGTATATGGTCCAAAGAGTACCACACGCCCCCGCAAGAAAAAACAAACAAAGAGTACCACACAATACAAGCCCAGATTGTTCATGAGAACGACAAGATCGATATGGTTAATTTATTGGGCCCGCGCACATGCACGCACAGACAGACGGACCAGCAGGCAGCACCAGCAGGCAGCAGCGGGTTTGATCGGCCGGCGGCGACGAGCTAGTAGCGGCGGCGGCGGTTGGCCGGCTCCTTCTGCGCGTTGAAGTACATGGCGGCGACGGGGAGCCCCAGGTCATGGCGCTCTGCGAAGGCACGGGTGCTGAACCGCGCGCGCATGGCCGACGCTGCTGTGTCGCCGCCGGGAGCCGGCGCCAGCACACGCGCCTTCTGCTGGAACAGCACCAGCACGTAGCGGTGGATGCCCAACGGCGGCTTCGGACCCATGTAGGGCACCACCTCCTCCCCTGCACGCATGGATCATCATCATAATTAAAACGTAATTAGCATCTATAGCTCGCCATTAGCAAACAAATAGATATCTTCACCACGTAGTACGTGCAGGAGTGTAGCTACACATAACGTAAGCATGGCGTTCCTTTAGGCCATTTTTCTTCTTCTTTTTTGCAGTTTAGCAAGCAAAAGGCAGAGTAAAACCGACCGATCTGCCGGCGGTTTGCTCTAGCAAAAGCGACCGATGCCATGCATGATCTGTCGTGTGTCCGTTGTGGCGAGGGTGACGGGGCTGCGCCGCTCAGGTCGACACGCGCCGTGGGCGGCACAGAGGGAGACGGGACGGCACGCCCGCTACGTGTCCACCGCATGGGGCCTGCAGCGTGGACACGTGTTCCGCGCCGCGGCAGGACAGGTATCGTGCGCCGGCTGGCACGTACCGCTGCGAAGCTGATCGTTTTGGGTGGATTTTCCTCTTTAGTTAAAGCTTGTTGTGGGATCAGAAAATACTGGACAATGGGCATCAGCAAAAAAAAGGAAGTACCGGGCACTCTAAAACATACAGTATATACCGCATGTAGTAATATTTTACCTTGAGAAGGATCTGATCCACCAGGTATGTTAACCACCAGCCTGTTCCGACAGAACATTGACCAGGAAAAACGTCAGAATTAATCAGCTAGCTCATACACGCATTAGTACAAGATTGTAAATGTAGATGCTCAGGCAGCACAATTACCAAAAATGGTACAAGTAAAAGAAGCAAATAAATAAATTAGTTAGTTACCAGTGAAGCCACTCCTTCATGGTTGGCTCGCTGGGGCTCGGTGCGTCCGGATCAGTCATAACCTGTAAATTAGAGCACGCCCAGTTTACAGTAGCTTCAACTGAATCAGAGCGCATATGCAAATACTAACCACGCATAAAGCACCATGGCATGCACACACACATGCAACACGCATATGAAAATACTGACCAGGGTGAAGAGATCGCCGGCCCGGCCGGCTATCTGGATCGAGGGCGCCGCGTCGGCAATGGACGGCTTGATCTCGCAGCCGTTCGTCAGGTCCTTCGTCCCGAAGCGCACGGTCACCGGCATGGTGGGCACGAACATGTCCACCACGTCACCGATCACCCTCCCAACCACAAGGGGATCCACATGGGCTGCCATAGCCGGAGGACGGCGATGAGGTCGAGCAGCAACAGCAAAACTAGCCAGCTAGCTAGCTGGATCTCCCGAGAGCACCTGCTTGTCTGTGTTGTATGAGCAGTGTTTGTATGGAGGAGAAGGTGTGAGGGGGTGAGAGAGTATTTATAGGTGGAGGGAGGTGGTGGAAACATGACATGGACATTTTGGTGGTGTTGCGATGATAAGCATGCGTGATGGTTAGTTGTCATTTCTCCCAAGTTAGAGGTTGTGTGTGATGTTAGTGTGTGAAGGCCCCTCTGACATATGCCAGTTCTGACTTTGGTCACTGACATGTGGGCCCGGCTTACTGACGTGGTCAATGTCAGTGATCAAAGTTAGAACCGATGGGTCCATAGGTTGGTGACTAAAATTAAAATTGACGTGTCGTACATGGTTTTAGTCTATTTTGCGTATTGATTATTCGTATGTGGGTGAGAAATACCGTGTGCGTCGTATATGACACCTAGTTTTGTGAGCATAAATAGTTGCTTGGCGTTGTGGTGTACAACTAACAGATACAGATGTTGGTGACTAAAGTGAAAATTGGCGTGTCGTAGATGATTTGGGTCTATTTGCGTGTTGGTTAACCGTAGCTTTGATTATATGGGCGTGGAATACCGCGTGCGTCGTATATGACCCCTAGTTTTGTGAGTGCAAGGACTTTTCTCTCAAGCCACTCTACTCCTTTATTTCTTTCTGATTCCGGCGTTACAATTTACCAATGTGAATGATTTTTTCTAGAACAGCTGCTAAACTGTACTTATCAAATAAAAATGGAATAAAAGATAGAAACTGAAACAAGCAAACTGAAAGTTACACAACCTTCAAATTTCAAGCCTCATTATGAGTAGATTTTTGAGAAAGCGGGTCGCAAGGCTTTACAAACTCTTGATTCATTCATAGTATAGTGTGTGAAGGTTCTTAGGTGACTTCTAACCATCTAGGAGGCAAACAGCCTTCAGAAATACTCCCTCTGACCCATAATATAAGATGTTATTACATACAATATACTCATATATTGGATGTAATCACATTTCATATTATGGGACTGAGGGAGTAACAAGCAAAGCAAAGCCACACTCAAAAGATCTTCAATCAAAGTATTCTTAACAACCCAAATGATCTCTCTCTCTCCCCCCCTCTCTCTCTCTCTCTCTCACACACGACCGCACGCGCGTTCGCGGACGCGTGCACACACACACACATAGATACGTCTCAAATGCTTCTACAATTGAATGATTCATACTATATTGTTATCAATTACACACTTTGGGAATTCTTTTTATCAATTTTTATTTGACTAACATATAAATATAGTGCACAATGCTAGTTCATGTATTTTGTTGTTTATGCAATTTCAGGAAAATCCACAGAAAAAGTCCAAGAGAAATGGAACAAAAACAATTCAGGAAGTTAAACATCAGAAGAGACCCAGGAGCCAAAGACCAGCACCGGAAGGGGGGAGGGCTCTTAGGTGCCTAGAAGCCTGGTTGAGATTTCCCTGGGCCCATGGTGTCTACAACGGGTGTCTACGGTGTGGAGGTACTCCCCGGGGGCTCCGGTGTCCGATGGTGCTTATGTAACCCATTTACGTACCCTAATTATCGAGTAGTTTTTCGTCATCGACACATCGCGTTTCGAAGGCAATCTTTGTTTTCAGCCCTCACCCAGAACTCTATCGAAGGGGGAAGCCATCTTCATCATCACGAAACCTTGATCCTCATGCTCCAAGATGAGTTGTGAGTAGTCCACCCCCTGAACTACGGGTTCATGGGACTAGCCTTGTAATCTCTTCATCTTGATGTGTTTAGATGTTCAATACAATAGTCATATGAGCTGCCTTACATGATTATGGTTTATCAAAAATATTTGTAGCGGTAATGTTGATCATGTCACTACAGAATTTGGTCTATCTAGTGACAAAACCCTGGTGCCGAAATAGGAAATGCTACCTAATATCATTATCTGTGGCAGCGCTCTCGACAACTTGGGTGACATTCTGGCCTGAAATTCAGCGATGCTTTTCCAGGACGATTTGTAGTGTCACAGAAAATGTTTGGTGTCACAGAAAATGTTAGACGGGTTAAAAATGGATAACAAAATGACTTGCTGGTGTTCAGAACATAGTACCTTATAAATTCGACCATGGCAGAGTTTATAACATATTAGAATCAAATTTTTAGGGTTTAGGGTTGAGATGCTCATATCGAAATCCATTGATTATTTTTTAGTGTGTGCTCTCGGTACTACAAAAGGTCATAATTTCTTAATACTACTTAATAGAGCATACATGTTCGTCATCATCACATCAGTACCAACAGTAGCATAAAACATGACATACAGAGATGGATGATCATCGTGGCAACACGATAGAGAGTCAGAACTACTTCTCAGCTGGTTCAGCAGCAATGAAACCGAGGAAGAGAAAGGTCCTTGCACGTCCATGGTGTAGCACGAAGATCATCATGTCTCCCATATCCATGTCGTACACGTCGACTACTTTTCTCCACTCATTAAGAACGATGCTTCCCCCTCCTTGTCTTGAAGCCGAGTATGAAGTCAAACTAATGTTCACTCTAGGATGGAGAACAATGGTCAACTCTCCATTTGCACCCATCTCCCTAGGCACAACATGTTGTGGAAGTATCTAGTGGCATAATACATGTTAAACACTTCAAGCAATCTACATAAGTACCTGGACTATCTGAAGATAATGAGAGTAGATACAATTCTAACCATGAGTTTTTCGTGAATGTTGGCCTTGTTCAAAGTGTGTAGCAGGGGCACATATGAATGATATCTTGGTCCAACATTGTAACCATCTGCGAGCATCCAAATTTGATCAACAAAGCCAATGAGAAACCACATCTCTTCCAAGCTTACTATGCTCCCTTCAGTAACCTCCATGTTGTCTATAAAATATTTTGTTACGATATCCACTCTGTAATAAGTTATGAAAATATTTGTAAATAAGATTTGTTAAATACAACAGCCGGATGAAATGTTGTTTGATTTGCCAGAATACTTACACTAGTGAGTTATTGTATCAGTGCTCGAACATACCCGGAGGTGACGTTTAGGTTTTCCACCTAGTTCGAGGGACATTTCCATACCTACTTCCAAATGGTACACTTTGGAAAATTCTTTCCAAGTACGTCCTGTGAAAAAGGTCCTATCTTCTTTGTTCCTGATCCTGCATAGAAAACAGAAGCCCTCTCTTATCTCTAGGTGGACATGTACAGTCACTACTGCAGGATGCAGCTAACGCGACACTACGATTAGAGACCCTTTCACGAAATTGTGTGCAATGCATTAATCACAAACAGGGATGTAAAAACCCCGTCAAAAAAGGTGCAAAACATTTGCAATGGAGGATACATCAAACACAGTTCAGATTTTAGTTACGTGTGCGATCCAGGGCATACGGTGCAGTCCAATGAACCGTTTGCGATGAGGCGTAACAAAAGAAATGGGCAGCCTGATGAAGGCGTCTGCGATGTACAGCATACCGTTCACTTGGATGAACTATTTGTGATTAGGCAACACAAAAGAAACGGTAAGCCAGATCCAGGTGTGTGCGATGTACAGCATACAGTTCACTCGGATGAACCGTTTGTGATGAGGCAGAACAAAAGAAACAGGCAGCTTGATGAAGGCGTGTGTGATGTACAGCATATAGTTCACTCGGATGAACTGTTTGTGATTAGGCAACACAAAAGAAACGGCCAGTCAGATCAAGGTGTGTGCGATGTACAACATGTGGTTCACCCGGATGAACAATTTGCGTTGAGACAAGAGAACAAAAATGGTTCAATATAACAAATATCATAAATATTGCAAGGCTCAAGTTCAAAGATTACAACGCCCAAATTCAAACATTGCAAGATGCGTCATTTCTGAAAAGGGTCAGCCGCTGACAAGTCATGTATGGGTTTGACACAATAACTTCCAATTGCTTTGCCATATGCTCTTCCAATACGAAGTTTGGCATTTTTGGAGGCACTTCCATTCCACAGTACCAGCCGCCTCTGATAATCATACCATTGATGTTTCCTAATTAAATGCGTGTTCAAGCTCAGTACCGTCAACACCTTTGCTCTGGCAAGAAACAACATGGCGAGTGTAATCTCTGGTGGGGTCCCTCGGTAGGAGTTCAAAGTAATATTTGAGAGATGCAGATCCAGGCATTCGATGTGATTCTCGTTATCAACATCTTCCACCGGGCCTAATATGCACTACAAAAGAAGTGAACGTGTTAGTGTCTACATGCAATTTTGAATAGTGCTACACGCCCATTTGGTTTGCGGGATTTGTAAAATGCACCAACGTGCCATCTTCGATCTGTCATGATTAACATGGGCATTAATTTGATTACAATCTAGAAACATGTAGCGTTGTTCAAAAGAGGTTGGATTGGATGAATAATTCGCTAAGAAAACTAGTACAGATGAATCCAAAGGAGAAATTCTTATGGATGATTGTAACCATATGAATGAAGCAACCAATATGGGGTGGGGGTGTATGTCCTAAAATCCTCCAAAATTCCTTCAGAAATCGTAGTACATAGTCATTGTAAGCTTGGGAAAAGGTGCAAAAAATTGAACTCCCTTATGGTTAACATTTAACAGGAAAGGAACATCACCTCGATATACAGCTTCTTCAGGCATGGAAAGCATCTCAGGCAACTGAAATCTTGGTCCAGGTTGGGGACGACAGATTCTAGTGCCAAGAACTTCACTGTGCCCAGAGTCTGGGTGAAGCTTCGCTGGATGACAGATGAACATACATCTTCAAAACTAGTTATAATGTTGATATCAAGAAGGAGAGGTATATAAGGCGACTGTTGTACCTAAAAGTTGTAGTATTCGACAGACGAATAGCCCACCACTTTCAATTTCGGCGCAGAAATGACATTGATTCTTGTTGGACCATGTTGATCAACTACACGTAATCTCTCAAGTGAAGGTGTGTCCTGGATGACCATATTGTGGTCCACCTTTTGTGATCTCTCGTTGCAGCACCAGCAACACACATAAATAGTGCGGAGAGTCCTGGAGGTGATGTGCAAGGTACTCGACCAATTCATCGCCTGAAGACGAAGGAACTCGAGTGTAGTACAGCCGCGGAGCAGGAGCTCCGTGACATCCTTTGGGATGCAGATGGCGGCGAGCACGAGGTGCTTCAGTCGTGGTAGAAAAAGAGCGGGCGCATCAGTAAGGGGGGATGTCAGTACATGAACTTGGCGAGGCGCAGCGTGGGCGCGAAGCGGAGCATGGACGTTGGCAGCAAGCTCATATGCACATCATTATAACTTAGCTTCTCGAGCTGATCTATGGCGTGGGATTGGAACCACTCATCAAGCTTGGCTCGCTCCTTGCCATTGGAATGGAACTTGCCCGCTATGAGGCCTTTGATTGGGCCATGGTGACTGCCGAGGATCTGGGAGAACGCATCCAAGCTTTGGCGATAGCCAGAGCTTGTGGGCGTGGAGGAGGTCGACGGGTGTGCGGAGCCATAGGGTGCGCCACTGCCGGGAAACGGCGGCTGTCCTCGCCCGATTTCTTATTAGGAGGAGGGATATGATGACTATCAACATATCATCGGGGAGGTTGTTGATGAAGTCTAGGCCTGCTGGAGTTGCTTGCGGTTCTTTCTCGACCCGCCTCCGCTTGTTGGCAGCCTCGTTCTCCACCTCGTCGGTGGGGACGGGAACCTCTGTCTCCATATTCACACCGTGCTCCAGTGCTTCAGCAGCCCCGGCGTCGCCACTCCCTCCGATGGGGCGCTTCGGCGGCATCTTCATACACTGACGGCTTTGAGGACTCAGAGCGACGTCGAGGATGCGGGCGGAGAGAGGAATTGTGTGTTTGGCGAGGATGGGGGGTGCGGCCGCTCGGCGTCACCGTTAATATAGACTAGTGGGAGCGAGGAGGGCGGTGGTCCAATGCTGTCTCTCTTCCCGGTGAGAACGACTGCTTAATCTCTAGTACAAATGAAATCTATGCTTAATCTCTAGTATGAATGAAATCTATGCTTAATTACTGAATTTTAGTTACAAACAATAGATGGTGATATTGATTTTTAGCTGCATATTTTGACAAATCACAGTGTCTCTTGGCTTAGCGCCGAAGTCTGGCTTTAATTTGCATATCATAATCTGAACTGTTTGCGTTGAAGAGATGCACAGATCTTGCGTTGAACACCTTGTACGCTTCCCGGTGAGCCTGCGCACCAGACTGCGCTCGCACGCTTCCTGTTCAGTCAAGCGCTGTCCACACGGCACATCCTATAGCCATTAAAACCAAGACACATGGCATCACGTGAATGGTTAACCGAACGCACACGGTTTGAATTATACAAACGTTTGAGATATTAAACTGGCAGCTATTTTTTTCAAAATGCCTTTGTTGGCTGCCATTATTCGAGTGCGCCTTCTCTCAAAATGGACACAAAAAATACCACAACATGTCGGGTGCCCTTCCATGATAGCTTGCCAAGTTTCATGAATTTCCGACGAGTTTTGGATTTACTAGAATTTAAAAACTAGGCATCTCAATGTTTTGCCGGCAATCAACGGTGCCCTAGTGTTTGAATTCATTCCCATTTCTTGCATGGGACCTAAGCATGCACCCAAGGACACAACTTTGATTTTTCAACCAATTTATATGCACTGGAGCATGCGCATGTAGTTCAAATTTGAATTATGCACATAAATGCATTGAAAACTCAGTTAATGCATAAAAATGTCCAAACAAACCCCGAAAAATCACAAAAATCCACACACCACTCCTGTTGTTCTATGTTGACACGAGAAAAAACTTGAAAGCAATAAGATGCAATGGATATTGTTTCATCCTCAAAGGTGGGGTGTTCCCTATAGAAAACCATCATGCTTGTTGTGAGAAGCTCCGGTTTGTGAGACGCATATACCCAAACCTGCCCCAAATGGGACAAAATTTGTACCACAGCATGTTGATGCCGCTCCATGATAGCATGCCAAGTTTCATGAATTTTAGACGAGTTTTGGATTTACTAGAATTTAAAAACCAGGCATCTCAATGTTTTTCCGACAATCAACGGTGCCCTGGTGTTTGAAATTCATTTCCATTTCTTGCATGGGACCTAAGCATGCACCCAAGGACACAGATTTGATTTTTCAACCAATTTATATGCACTGGAGCATGCGCATGTAGTTCAAATTTGAATTATGCACATAAATGCATTGAAAACTTAGTTAATGCATAAAAATGTCCAAACAAACCCCGAAAAATCACAAAAATCCACACAACACTCCTATTGTTCTATGTTGACACGAGAAAAAACTTGAAAGCAATAAGAGGCAATGGATATCATTTCATCCTCAAAGGTGGGATGTTCCATATAGAAAACCATCATGCTTGTTGTGAGAAGCTCCGGTTTGTGAGAAGCATATACCCAAACCTGCCCCAAATGGGACAAAATTTGTACCACGGCATGTTGATGCCGCTCCATGATAGCATGCCAAGTTTCATGAATTTTAGACGAGTTTTGGATTTACTAGAAATTAAAAACCAGGCATCTCAATGTTTTTCCGACAATCAACGGTGCCATGGTGTTTGAAATTCATTCCCATTTCTTGCATGGGACCTAAGCATGCACCCAAGGACACAGATTTGATTTTTCAACTAATTTATATGCACTGGAGCATGCACATGTAGTTCAAATTTTAATTATGCACATAAATGCATTGAAAACTCAGTTAATGTATAAAAATGTCCAAACGAACCCCGAAAAATCACAAAAATTCACACAACACTCCTGTTGTTCCATGTTGACATGAGAAATAAAATTGAAACAAATAAGAGGCAATGGATATCGTTTCTTCCCTAGAGGTGGGACGTTCCCTACCGAAAACCATCATGCTTGTTGTGACACTACTAGGAAAAGGCCTACTAATGGCGCACCGGTTTTGCCTACTAATGGCGCATCACCGGTGCGCCATTAGTAGCACGCCACTAGTAATTTTTACTAATGGTGCACCACTGGTGCGTCATTAGTATCTGGTATACTAATGGCGCACCATCCAGTGCGCCATTAGTATATAACACCATGCACCATTAGTGTGCCTCCCAGGGGCCATATTTAACCATGTGCTTTGGCACACTAATGGCGCACTACGGATGGATGCGCCATTAGTATACTTGGCATACTAATGGCGCACTCTGTAGTGATCCTCCATTAGTATGAATATTAGGTTTTATTTTTTTTATTTTTCTGATTTTTGCATATGTTACAAAATATATTATTTGAGAGAATATAGACAGTAGCAAACAACAACAACAGATTCATCGAATACAATAGAAGATTAGTCTCCGAATACAATTCATCATATTAGTCTCCAAATTCAAAAGACCGAACAAAGATAAAACATTACAAGTCTCGAGACCGCGAGTATCGAGTTTGTTGGAAGTAATACTAATCCTAACAAGTCCTACTAATCATCATCATACAACTTCTACTCGTTATTCATAACAAGTCATACGATCATCATCTTGATAGTCTTCGAACCAACCCTACTTAATTGTTCTTAGCACATGATCATCAGTATTAGGCAGGACCTAAATACCCTATTTAAGCTAAAATAGCATAAAACAATATAGACCCTGACTCTCCATTATGGAGAATGGAGAACATCCTGTCTCTAATTCTTGCGCTTCGCTTCCTTTTGCTTCCAAGAAGCTCCTTACGACTGTCCATACATTTTTTCCATCCTTTGATTTTCATGTCTCTACTTCTTTTAGAAATCTCGTATGGACAGTTGAGATTCGTAGGACGACCTGGCTGTATGTTCAAAACATTAACACTACCTTTCAGATACATCATATGAGGCACACAATTCTCTGGGATTATCTGTTGAAAAACATAGTAATAACTTCATAGTTAGCAATGATGTACTAGTTTTAGAAGTATGCAAAAGATGCACGGATGTCGTAATAGTAAAAATCTTACCAGGGTATCTCCATGGTAGTTACCGTAGTTGAACACATGCACTAGTGGCACGTATTTACCATAATGTTGAGGAGTTTGATTGTAGATATTGTAATTCTCAATGTCAGTACAAAATCCGACCAAATGATTTTTCTCCTTGTAAGTTGTTAATTCGGAGCCATCGGTGTAGTGGGTTTTGTCTACCATCTCCCGCACATTCTTTGAACAATAAAAATAAGCTGTCAATGGAAATAAGCTGTCAACTATTTTGAAATAAACAATATAAATTAGCTAATAACTATGTTTGAGAAACTCACATAGCGGTAGAACTAGAGGCGTATCAACAAGGACCCAAATGTCCATATTGTCTTGGTTGATGTCAGGATTACCAAGATCCATGGTGATAAGCATACCCTCATCAAAACCATACATCTTGCAAAATGCTTCCCAATTTTTGCAACCAAAATGGGTTACGCTCTCAGAAATAGATTTACTTCAAAGTACACATCATGCTGAGTCCTTAGGTGAATTTTCTTTGTTTCAAAATTTTCATGGTCTTCAAAATCCATCCTCTCCAAGACATAGCGTCTTGCATGGCATGGGATAAGCTATACTCGAATTGTAAAAGATGAAAATTACACGTTGAAATAGTTGAAGTCATGCTTAATTTTGAAAATAACACTTGTCGTCGTTGTGTACCGTTTCAACTTCGAAGGTCTCCTCGAGCTTAATGCTAAAGCGCCTATCATCATCCAGGTGAGGCATGTCGCACAGACCTCGACCGTCGTGGCACCAGTCACACTCCGCCGGGAGACTTTCGTCGTCCGATGATGATGACGACATATCCTACGTTCATAATTCAAAACTACATCATTTAGGGTTTTTCGACACCGAGGCATCCTAAAAGCTAAGCTTTTATCATTTAGGGTTTGTCAACGCCGAGGCACCCTAAAAGCCTAAGCTTTCATCATTTAGGTTCTTATCGACACCGAGGCACCCTAAAAGCCAAGGTTTTATCATTTAGGGTTTGTCGACGTCGAGGCACCCTAAAAGCCTAAGCTTTCATCATTTAGGTTTCGTCGACGCCGAGGCACCCTAAAAGCCTAAGCATACATCATTTAGGTTCTCATCGACACCGAGGCACCCTATAGAAGCCAAGTTAAGTTTTCATCATTTAGGGTTTATCGATGCCGAGGCACCCTAGGTTGGGCCTAATCAGTTGGCACTAATCACTTGGCTCTATTGCCACCTATGTTGGGTTTATCATCTAGGGTTTATCGATGCTAACGAGAATTCTAAGTTGGGCCTAATCACTTGGCTCTATTGCCACCTATGGTTTAATGCAGCAAGAATGGCGGGGTAGTTGATCTTACTTAATTAAGTACTAAGATACCCCGGCCCATGCATTAGTAGCAAGTACCCCATATGTCCGATTTTTAGCAAAGTCATGCTAAAATTCACAGAAAATTTCAGCATGACCTTTGCTGAAAATAAGACATATGGAGTACCCGAATTTTCCGAAACGGAAGTTAATCGACATTCCGGCAAACTCAAGGGCCTCTCAGGGTACCTGCAAAATCATCACGACATGATGGTCGGAGACAAAACCCAGCAAACTAGCACCACAACGTGCCTCTACTTTCATATGGATGAAAAGGCCACATACCATATGGTCCTCTGCTTTCATATGGACAAAAATCAGCTCAACTTATGTGAGCTTCCATTCCAGATCTAATAGGTCACCCAACAAAAAATCATGAATAGTTTTAGCTGAAAAAAATCATGGATTGTTGTTAACTGAAAATTAGTGAAAGAAACTGTTGCTGATCATGGATTACTGTTAATTAAAAATAGAGCATCTGGCTTGTCTTATCATGTTCACTAAGTCCACAAAAATGAATAGGTTCAGTAAACTTAAAGTACTCAACACTAAACATGGTTCAGAGCTCACTACACTACACTACATCGTGCAATGGTTCAGACCTCACTACACTAGAACAAGCTCACTACACTACACTACACTACACATGCTTAAACTCTAAACATAAACAAACACCAGCAATGCGATATGTAAACTACCTCTGTTTCTAGGCAACAAGAGTTATCATCAATGCTTTTGAGTTTATTAAGTACCTTCAGTTCTGAGTTTTAAATGTCAAAAGAGCTTCACAGAATCTTGAATCCTCCAAATCACTCTTAACAGTTCTGCATTGCACAAAGGCAGCAATGAGCCAATGATATCAGTAGCAATAATAGGTGCTTACATTCTCATAATGTCAGTATTAGTTAACCAAAATTCAACCTACAGAGTTCTAGTATAGTGAGTAACTCCCAATTCTTTTAATAGAAGCACAATTAACAACACAACTAGGGAGTCTAGGACAATGCCACCAGATAGAATTTGAAGGAAAAACGTTCTTCCAGAACCTTCAAGCCACAATCATACATAGAGTGGCTGATCATATAAGCTATATTTAAATAAACATCAACTAAACTTGATGACAAGAAAAACTACAATCACATTGATACAAACTAGAGCATATAGCAATAGTAAATTGCTGCTCCATATAGCAATAGTAATGCACCTAATCAACATTGTAGAGCATCATGTTACAAACTTGTTCTGATCCTGCAAATTAATGGGGAGGAAGAACTAGGGAGGGAGGGAATGGTAATGGTTCAGAGAAGAACAATAGTAATGCTCCATATAGCAATAGTAATGCTCCATATAGCAATAGTAATGCTCCATATAGCAATAGTAATGCTCCATATGTTCTGATCCTTATAGCAAGAAGAACTAGGGAGGGAGGGAATGGGGAGGAAGGGTGGAGAGGGAGGAAGGAGGAGAGGTACCTAGGGGGGTGTGGCCAGTTGCCGGAGGGGTCGGGGTCGGCGGCGGCGTCGAAAGGGTGGCTCGAGGGCGTCCGAGCTTGTCCGGGTCCTCGTAGTCGAAGAGGAAGACGACGGCGGTCCTCCTGGGCGCCTCGATTGGTCGTGGGGAGGCGGCGGCCACGTGCTTCGCGGGTCGGGAGGCGCGGGGGCAGCGGCGCGGGGGAGCGGGGGCGGCGGCGCGGGGGAGCGGGGGCGGCGGCGCGGGGGAGCCGGAGCGGGTGTGGCGAGGGATGGAAGGGGATCTGGCGAGGGAGAGGGAAGGAGATATCGAGCGAAGGGCCGGGTATCCAACTATAGAGGGGAGAATGTTAGTAATGGCGCACCATCGAGGGGTGCGCCATAAAAACACTCATAGCAATGGCACACCATCGAGGGGTGCGCCACAAAAACACTCATAGCAATGGCGCACCATTCTCTAGTGCGCCATTAGTAACTTTTTTTCTGATAGCAACGGCGCACCCTCCTCTGGTGCGCCATTAGTAACTTCTTTTTTTCATTATTTCTTGTTGCATCTAATAATTTGTTTTTTATCAAATTTGTTATTTTCATGAGGACTAGAACAAAATATATCATCAAATTTGTTTTTTTAATATCATCAAATTTGTTTTTATTTTTAATTGAAAATATCATCAAATTTGTTATTTGAAAATATCATCAAATTTGTTATTTGAAAATATTATCAAAAAGCGGGGGAGGGTGCGGGGTGTCAGCGGCCGTGGTGGAGCGGGCCGGGGGAGGGTG